>NW_025920072.1:0-656172 GCF_912470025.1 Vespa velutina
GCTTTGTTTCGAGAGGAAATCTCACTTCTTTCCCTGGACTTATCGTAATATTTCGACATACAACAGTGGCATTGTTTAGAGAGGTATTGGCATATCTTTCCCTAGACGGAACACTTCCAAGTCCGACAGTCGCATACGTTCGAAAGAAACTCTCATGACTTTACCTCGTCTTTCAGAAATTTCTACGTCTATTTGTCGCATTTGTTCCATAAGCTCTCGCATAACTTCCCCTTGACTAGTTGGAGTATCTGCAAATTCGACAGTCGCATTAATTCGAGAGGCACTAGCATAAATAATTATATAATATCCGTAGGAATAATTATACATCCGAGAGTCGCATTGCTTCCAGAAGCACTCTCATAACTTTCTCTTGACTAGTTGAAATGTTTCCATGTCCGCCACTCGCACTGTTTCGAGAGGTACTCACATACTTTTCCCTCGATTAGTCGGAATATTTTCAAGTCCGAAAGTCGCATTGGATCGAGAGATACTCGCATAACATTCTTTCTACAAGTCGGTATATTTCCAAGCACGATTGTCGTCTTGGTTTACAAATCAATCGCATAACATCCCCTAGACTAGTTAGAATATTTCCGAGACCGACAGTCGCATTGATTCGAGAGAAAATCCAACAACTTTTTCTGGAATAGTCGGAATGATTTCATGTTCCTGTCGCATTCGTCCGAGCTGTACTCACATTTTCCATCGACCAGTCAGAATACTTCCAATTCCGAAAGTTACGTTAGTACGAGAGGCACTGTCATGAATCACATTCGCCGTTCGGAATATTTCGATGTCCGTCAGTTGCATTGGTTCCACAAGCATTCGCATAACATTCCCTTGGCTAATTGGCATAATTTCAAGTTCGACAGACGCAATACTTTGAAAGGCACTTGCACGACTTTCCCACGACCCGTTGGGATATTTCTAAATCCGACAGTTCTATATTATGATTATTATGGTTTTAACAATCATTATTATGATTATTATGATTATTATTATGGTAATTACGATTATTATCATGATTATTAAGGTGAATATTATTCAGAATTTTATGGTTATTATGAATATTACTATGATTATGGTTATTATGATTATTATTAGTATTATTATTATAGCTATTATCTGAATTAATACGCTTATTATAATCATTATTATTATTATTATTAGGATCATTATTATTATGGCTATGATAGTTATGATTATTTTTGTGATTATTATAATAATTATGGCTATTGTTATTCTCATTAAGATTATTACTTTTATTATATTTATTATGATAATAATTATTATTATTATGATTATTATCATTATTGTGATCATTCATATGACCATCATGATTATTATGATTATAATTATGATTATTATAAGTGTATGAACTTTATTATGGCTTTTATTATTATTATGATTATTGTGAATATTATTACGATTAGTAATAAGATTAATGATATTATTATGGTTATTATTATGATTATTATAATAATTTTCATAAATATTGATATTATTATTATTATCATGATTATTAATATCATTATTAAAATTCTTATGAGTATTATTTTTCTTATTAGCATTATTATGGTTATTATACCATTTATGATTATTATTATGTTTATTTTGTGATTGTTATCATCATTGTGAGTATTATTATTATTATTATAATTATTATGATCTTCATAATTTTTATTGAGATTATTTACATTATTATGATTTTTATTATAATTATTATATTTAATATGATTATTATTATGATTATTATAATTTTTGTTCTTCTTATAATTATTTTGATGAATATTATGATTATTAAGATTTTTATAATTATTATTGTTCATGTGATTATTAATATGTTTAATTTTATTGTTAATATGGTTATTATGATTATTATTATGTTCGTTATGATTATTATGCTTATAATTAAGATTATGTTTATGATTGTAATTATAATTTTTAATATTATTATCGCTTTAATTACGGTTATTATTATGTTTATTAAGGGTATTAAGATTATTATGGTTTTTGTATTTCTTATCATTATTACAGTAATATTATGATTATTGTAATTATTAAGATTAATATAATGATTAATAGAATTTTTATGATTATTATGATTATTATAGATATTTAAATTATTATTATGTTTATTATGATTATTTTTATAATTATAATGATTATAATTATATTTATTAAGAATATTATACTTATTATTATAATTATTATGACTATTACTATTCTTATTAAGATTATTATGGTTATATTATTTTTTATGACAATAATTATGATTATTTTCAACATTATTATGATTATTATGATTATTATCATGGTTAATATTATTATTCAGATTATTATTATTATGATCAACATTTTTATGATTATTATAATTATTATTATAATTATTATCATTATTATGATTATTACTTTGATTATAATTACTTTTATGGTTTTTATCAACATTATTATAGTTTTTATGGTTATTTCGATAGTAATTATGATTACAATTGTCATTATTATAATTATTATGACTATTATTATTCTCATTTGGATTATTATAGACAATTTATTTATTATGATAATTATTATGAATATTATGATTATTATAATTATTGTAAATATTATTATGATCATATAATTATTATTAGTTTTATTTTGCACATAATGATTATTCTTATTATTATTATGTATATTATGATTATTATTTAATAATTATTATTATTATATTTATTATGTTTATATTATTAATAATATGGTTATTATCATTATGATTATGGTTATTATTTCGATAACTATCAGATTTATTACAATTATTAAGAACATTATGAAAATTATTATCTTTTTTATTATGATTACCATTATTATGAATACTATTATAATTATTATAATTATTATGATTATTATTAAGATTATTATTATTATGATTATTTTTATTATTATTATGATTACTGTGATTATTTGAATATTACTATGATTAATAAGATAAATATGATTATTATTATTAGTATTAACGTTATTATGGTTTTTATTCAGATTGTTGTGATTGTTAATATAAATATTATGATTATTGAGATTATTATTATTATCAAAATTATTAAAGTTACCATATTAATTATGATTATTATTATGACTTTTATCTGCATTATTACGCTAAATAAAATCATCATGATTCTAATAATGATCATTATGACGATGATTATGATTATTATGATTATTAGTATTAATATAATTATTACAATTATTATTATTCTTATTAACATTATAATGAATGTCATATTAATTATGATAATCATGATTATTGATATTATTATGATTATTATTATTCTTATTATAATCTTTATTATTACCATTATTATTATTGTTATTATTAGAGTAATTATTAACCTTATTATTATTGTTTTCATTATTGTTATTATTATCATTATTGCTATCTTTATTATCATCCTTATTGCTATTAGAGACATTCATTACTATCATTAATATTATATTTATTATTGTCCTTATTATTATCGTTATTATTAATGTCAATTATTATCGTTAAAACTATCTTTATTGTTATCGTGCATATTATCGTTATTATTATCCTTATTATAATCGTTACTAGTGACGTTATTATTATCGCAATTTTTACCGTTAATATTCTCGTTATTATTAGCGTTATTATATTCGTTATTAGTATCGTTATTATTATCGCTATTATTGCCGTTTTTATTGCCGTTACTATTAGCGTTATTATTACCGTTATAATTATCTTTCTTATTACCCTTTTTACTATCCATTAACATAATTATCTTTCTTATTACCCTTTTTACTATCCATTATAACTAATCTTCATTACTATTGTTCTTACTATGTTTATTATTTTCCTTATTATAATCGTTATTATTTAAGCTATTATTATCTTTATTATTACCGCTATTATTGCCATTATTATTATCGTTATTATTACCGTTAATATTATCGATATTATTATCGTTATTATTATGGATATTATAATCTTTATTATTATTGTCTTTATTATCGTTAATATTATTGATATTGCTATAGTTTGGTATTACCTTCATTATTATCCTTAGTATTATCGTTATTATTAACTTTCATTTCTATCGTTAATACAATTTTTATTATTATTGTTCCCATTATTGCTATTATTATCCTTATTATTATTATTATTACTTTCGTTATTATTATCATTATTAATACCATTATTATTATTGTTAGTATTTCGGTTTTTATTACCGTTATTATAACTGTTACTATTACTGTTATTATTTCCGTTATTGTTTCCGTTATTGTTATCGTTATTATTATAGTTGCTATTATCTTCACTATTATAGTCTTTATTATAGTTAATATTATCGTTATTACTTCCGTTATTATGATTCTTATTACCGTTATTATTACTGCTATTAGTACCATTATTATTATTGTTATTATTTCAGTTTTCATTACCGTTATTATGACTGTTACATTTACCGTTATTATTACCGTTACTATAATCGTCATTTTTATTGTTATTATTACCATTATTATTATTGTTATTAGTATCGTTATTATTAATTTTCATTATAATTGTTATTACTATGTTTATAGTTATCCTTAATCTTATCGCTATTATTACCGTTATTATTATTGTTTTTTTTAGTTATTATTATCAATATCATAATTACTATTAATATCATTATTATCATCTTTATTAATATTATTATCGTTATTATTATTGTTAACATCATAGTTATTATTACCTGTATTATTATCATTATTATTTCCTTTATTTTGCCTTTCTCGTTTTTTTATAGTTTTATAATTATTATTGTAATTTTTTTAGCATTATTATTATCGTTATTAATACCGTAATTATTATTGTTATTATTACCATTATTATTATTATTATTCTCATCGTTATCATAATCGTTTTTTTATCTTTATTATTGTCGTAAATATTATATTTATTATTATCCTTCTTATAATCGTTATTATTGTTATTATTTTTATAGTTATTATTACCGATATTATTCTCGTTGTAATTACCATTATTATTATCGTTATTAATATTCTTATTATTATCTTAATTATTATTGTTACTATTATAGTTACTATGATTGTTATTATTGCCTTCATTATTACCCTTATTAATATCTTCATTTTTATTGTCATTATTATTATATCATTTTTATTGTTACTATTATCATTATTATTATTGATATTAATATCTTTATTATCATTTTTATTATTTGTATTATCTTTATTATTGTTGTTATATGCACCGTTACCATTTGCGGTATTATTATCATTTTTATTATCGTAATTATTACTGTAATTATTATCGGAATTATTAACACTGTTATTATAGTTATTATGACTGTTATTATCAGCATTATAATTCTTGTTATAAAATTCATTTCCGAAATAATTATTGGTATTAATATTTATCCTTATATTTATCGTTATTATTATCGCTATAATTATCTTAATTATTTTCGGTATTATTAACGCTACTAGTACCGTTATTATTACTGTTATTATTCCCGTTATTATTACCGTTATCATTGCCCTTATTAACACCGTTATTATTATGGTCATTATCATTGTTATTATTATCATTATTATTATTGCTATTTGTATTTTTATTAGTATTATTATTATTATTAATGTCGTTATTATTGTCGATATTATTATCGTTACCATTATTCTTATTATTACAGTTATTACTATCGTCATTAATATCGTTTTTATTCTAATTATTTTTATCGTTATTACTATCGTTATTACTATCTTAATTATTGTCTTTATTGTTAGCGGTGTTTTTATCGTCAGTTTTAATGTTATTATTAGCATTATTATTGCAGTTATTAGTATAAATATTATTATCTTTATTATTATTATTTTCGTTATTATTATTGTTATTATCAGCGTTATTATTTCCTGTAATATTATCATTGTTATTATCGTAATTATTATCGCTATTATTATCGTAATTACTATCGTTATTATATTCATTAAAATTATCGTTCTTATTATCGTGCTATTATCCTTATTATTATCGTTATTTTTGTCATTATTTTTATCGTTATTATTAACGTTATTATTCTCGTAACTATTATCGTTATTATTATCATTATTATTATCGTTATTATTATCATTATTATTTCCTATATTATTATCAATATTTTTGGCGTTTTCATTATCGCTATTTTTATTGTTATTTTTGTTATTACATTTATTATACTCGTTATTAACATCGTTATTGTTATCGTTGGAATTATCTTTATTATTATCGTAATATTTTTCGCTATTATTACCGTTTTTATGACTGTTATTATTATCGACATTATAACCGTTATTATTATTATTCTTATCGTTATTAATATCATTATTATTAACCATATTATTATTATACTTGTTATTATAGTTGTTATTATCATCGTTATTAATACTCGTACTACTATCATTATTGTTATCGTTATTATTAACCCTTTAATTATAGTTATCATTTTCCTTATTATTACTGTTATTATTATCGTCATTTCATTTTTATTAATATCATTATTATTATCGCTATTTGAATCATTATTATTACCTTTATTATTGTTATTATCGTTATTATTATTGTTATTTTCATCGTTGTTAATAGAGGTAATATTATAATTATTATTATCGCTATTATTACCGATATTAAAAACGTTATCATTACGTCTATTTTTATAGTAATTATATCGTTATTATTAATGTTAATATCGATTATATTATTATCGTTATTTTTACCGATATTTTTAACGTTATTTTTAATCTTCTTATTATCGTCATTATTAACCTTCATTACTATCTGTATTATTATCGTTTCAATTAATGTTATTGATATCGTTATTGCTATTATTAGCGTTATTATCATTATTGTCATTACCGTTATTATTATCATTACTACTATTGTTACTATTATCGACTAATACTGTGCTGCCCTTTGTGGTAGGCTGATGGATTCAACAATGATCTATGTGGTATAAGGAGCCATCCCGGATATTCGCTAGTGCTGCCATGTTTGACGCGTTAGTTGCGCGAAAGATACACTATGGCTGGATGGCAGACTCGACGGTCCACCGAGGACGCATGCAGCCCTATCTACTCTAGACTACAATGGCAGTGCCGCTCCCAGCGCAAGCGACATCTACTTCTACGATTAAGAATTACGAAATACTTTTCTTCATCGCATAGAAGGCGCTTCTATCAGCAGGAAATAAATTCTTGCGATACTCAACAACCGGCTTTATATATTTAATGCTTAATTTGGAGGAACGCGGATGCGATCGTGGTTATATGGATGGAATTCGTCAAATATTATCTAATATACATTAAGAATAAAATAATAAAATAGCATTATTATTATTATTATCCCCAAGGGAAGAGGTGGAGCATTCCTATTCTCCCAACGACTATCGCTGTCGGGACCCGAAATACGAGGGGTATAACCTCCTTAAAAAACATGGGCTCATGCGGCCCAGATGTAAATACACTGTAGAGGCCCCAAGCCAGGGTTACGGCAGGGCCACGAGGACTAGCGGGTACATTGACACTGCCCGAAAGGTATGTGCGGGATGATACGTAAAGCGCGGTTCTCGTGGAAAACTCCCGGAGTCTACGCGTCCCACCCACGGGAGTGTCAGGAAGCCGATGAAGGAAGTAAGTGAATGGCATGTGCGGATGTTTCATTCCCGACCTTGTAGCCAAAAGCTCTCGCAACAATGAGGGTAGTTACGTGGTTGATTCCCCCCCCCCCCACTTCCTGAGCCACCGTGTTCGGAGACGGCCTGGCATTCGGGAGTAGAAATAAAACGTAGGTAAAATCAAAATTAAAAATAAATAAAATATATCTTAACAACAAAACACTATACAACAAAGCACCCCATAATCAACGGGAAAAGATATCACTTCTCAAAGAGACAAATATGTAAGCTCTCAGTCTGCAAAGGGGACAATACAAGTTGGAGAGAGAGAGAAACTAGCACAAGCAAAAATACTCCCTGCCTATGAATGGCTTTGACTGGGCAGCCGAACGTAAACAATGCGGTTAAACAAGGGCTCCCAGAACTGATAGAGATAATTGACTGCCTCGAGTTTTTGTATAAATCTTGAGCAAAGATAAATGAGGGAGCGAAGATCCTCTCCCGAGTCTCTCAGCAAACATGGGCTAACTCTGTTGCTGATGCTAGCGCTATCAATAGAGTAGCCACAAGCCCGCCGCAATTCTCTGAAGAAAGCCTCAAAAGACCAAGGTAAGAGGCTACGACGACCGAAGCAACCAAGAGGACGGAGGTCGTCAAGAATAAGAAGAAAAAAGGAAAAACAATGAAGAAGTTGACGAAACTCCGACCACAAGTGAAAAAGAAGCCGAGCAACGCGGAGAGCAGGCCGAGAAAAAGAACTAGGCCGGACGCGATCTTCCTGAAATTTGCGCAAGGTAAAACAAACGCAAACGTAGTCAGAGTTATCCACCAGCGCATCAAGACAAGTGCTCCAAGGAGTAGACGTAAGATCGGCCCGGCAGACATGAAAGGGAGGGGTTCTCCTCGAGCTCAAGAGGGCTACTGTGGAAATCAGGGCCTCATTCGCTGAAACCCTGAGAAAAGAAGAGGGTGATAAGAGCAGCTTCACGGAACTAGTCCCCAGAGCTGGAGATACGGGGCAGCGATTACTGCATATTGGTAGCAGAAATCGAGGAGGCCCTATGGAGGACCCTGCCAGACTACTCGGGGAAAATCGAATTAGGAGTGACGAACTGAAACGCGAGGCAGCAACGCCTGATCCTAATTAAAATAGAAGTGGAAACAGCTGCAAAGCTTTGAAGGCAGACCGAGTGCTGGTCGTCTTCGTCAGCTACAAGGTCAGCCGAAAAGCAAAAGTGAGGCGATGCTACAGCTGACTCGACTATGGACACCATTGCGCCTCGTGCAAGGGCTCTGATCGCAGAATGCTCTGCTATTTCTGCGGCAGTAGGGAGCACAAGAGCAAAAACAGTAATGTCATCGAGCCAACTTGCTTCTTGTGCTCAAAAGGCGGTGCTGAACCCAAGAAGTACGTGGCCCGATCAAGGGCGTGCACAGTCTTCCTGGAGGGCCTTGCAACAGTCAACAAAAAAGATGGATGAATGTAGTGCAGGGTAATCTGAATAGAAGCAGGACGGCACACCACCTCCTAACCCAGCCCTACTCTGAGAAAAAAGCGGATGATGTTCTAATCAGCGAAAAGTAAGAGGACACGGCAGGAGCAGGACGATACGCCGACGAATTGGGCACCGAGGCCATCTGGATCCCTGAACCCCGACAGATACATGTGTCGGATCAAGAATCGGGACGCGATTATGTTTGGATGAGACATAACTGGATGACTTATATCAACGAATATCTCACCCCGAACGACCGAGTAGACGACTACCAAACCAAGTTGGACGATCTGGAAGACGCGCTGCGGGAAATGCAAGAGGATCTCATTGTGGCTGAGAACCTCAATGCAAAGATCTCGCATGACGGGAGGTCAGGGCGGACTCCAGTGGAAGACGAACCATGGAGTAATGTCGAGACTGGTGCTAGCAGTGCTCAACAAAGGATCGACGTCATTCTTCTGAAGGCCTGGATAGACAGAGAGACGATCCTGGAGGACTCTCTAGCCAAAGAATACCTTGTGGCAAGAATCGGAGGCTGGCGGGTGATCGAAAATTACTCCGGGAGCGATCATCAGTACATCCTATGCGAGGTACACGATAGGTGACATACTGTGAATAGCGCAGAGCGACCCCCTAGGAAGAACATCGCAAAAATGGATCGAGAATTGCTGTCCGCAGGCATAGATGAAGGTTAGAGATCCCATAAAATTGCATCCGCGAGTCTATCGCCAACTACACAAGTCAGGAAAAGGACCGCACCAACTATGCAGCTCATCCAATATGCTTGCGCTATAGTGGTGCCAAAGAAGAGAACGAAAGGCAGAGACTTCCTGAATAATGGTGGACGAACGAGATCGCAGACCTTCGCAAAAAGGGTTTAAGGCTTCGTCGATTAGCACAACGTGTGAAGAGACGCAACCTCGGCGGTGCTCCCTCGCCTCAGAGTATCAAGTTGTCAAAAAATCACTGAAGAGGATCGTCAAGGCCAGTCAACGACGGTACATGAAGGAGCTGTGCCTGGATATCGATCAGAATACGTGAGGATTAGGTACCAGATCGTCACTCGCAAGCTAGGGACTTACAAGCTAGGAATCCCTCAGGACGCGAGGACTTTGGAAAACATCATGCATACCATATTTCCCTCAAAGCCGAAGAGAGAGATAGGCTCACTTGTGCTTGGCAGCCCCGATGTGGCACAATTTTCGGAGGAGGAGCTACTCAGGGCCACATATTCCATACGGGACAAGAAATCTCCAGGACCAGAAGGCCTTCCAGCGGAAGTAATAAAAGCCGTCGCGCAAAGTCACCCTGAGCTCTTGCTTAACATGTATAACATGTGCCACAAAGATGGCATCTTCCCTACCCCGTGGAAGAAAGCTAGACTTGTGCTCATAAGCAAAGGCAAGGGCCGCTTCGTCATACAGGTTTATTTGTTTCCTCGATACGGCTATCAAGCTCCTGGAGAAGCTGCTAAGGCCACGGCTGCACGCGGCCGTGAGGGTAGCGGGCGATCTTACTGCCCGCCAGTATGGATTTCGATCCGATCGCTCTACCATCCACGCAGTCCAGTAGGATGTCACGGCCGCTAAAATGACGGAGCCGGGGAGTCACCTACCCCGCCCTTTGTGTCTGCTGGCCACCATAGGCGTGAGAAATGTCTCCAACTATGTCAGGTGGGACTTGGCAATGGAAGCGCTCGAACATAATTTCAGTGTCCCGGAGAACCTACTCCGAATATCCGAGGACTACCTGAACGAGCGCTTTCTAAAATACAATACAGACGATGATCCGAGATGTTTGGAGTAGACAACCTAGGGCTCCATACTAGGACCAGATATTTGGACTATTTTTTACGACGGAATCCTACGTATGGCTTCCCCTAAAGATGCTTTCATGGTCGGGTACGCAGATGACATTGCAGTTGTCATAACTGCAAGAAATACGAAGGAGGCACAGCTGCTGCTCAACCAGGTTATGCGCAGGGTCAACTCCTGGATGAAAGAACACGGGCTGTCCTTAGCAGCCCAGAAGACTGAGATCCTTCTACTTACAAAGAAGCGCATCAACACCATGCGCAGCTTCGCTGTAGGAGACGTTATGGTACAGATTAAGTCGCCTGTCAAGTATTTAGGAATAATGCTCGAGAGCAAACTCAATTACGGAGAGCATATAATTAGGGCAGCCGTCATGGCGGTAAAAGTAGTAGTCTCGGTTGACACCAACGTCAACGGTCGTGCATGAGGCGACTACTGATGCGCGCCGCCGAAGCAATGATGTTCTATGGCGCTGAAGTCTGGGCCGAGGCGCTCCAACATAAGAAATATCGCAAGCGTATAGTCGCTGTATAGAGGAGGGGCGCTCTCTGAATCGTGTGCTCCTACCTCACGGCCTCGGAGCCCGCAGTGTTAGTGGTCGCGGGGGTAATCCCGATGGATCTACTAGCCAAGGAGAGACAATTCGTCCACCAGCAAAAGGCCGTTCTGGGGAAGGAGAAGGCATCAAGGATCGCCGGGTCTACCAGCACCGAATCTTGGCAAAGCAGATGGGAATTGGAACCCAGGGGCAGGTGGACTGCCCGACTCATCAGTCGACTAGACAACTGGCTAACATTGTTACCTTTATTATCGATTTAATCCTTATTTTATTTATTATCGTTATTATCGTTATTATCATTTTAATCGTTATTTGCGATATTATTCTTACTACCGTTGTAATCGTCATTATCGGTATCGTTATAAATGTATTTATCGTTATTATCGTTAATATAGTTATTATGGTTATAAACGTTATTATCTTTATTATCGTTATATTCGTTATTATAGTTATTACCGATAATATGTATATTATCTTAATTATAGTTTCTACCGTTATAACCGATAGTTTCTTTATCGTTATTGTCGTTCTTATGATTATTATTGGTATTAACGTAATTATCGTTATTTTCGTTATTACCTTTATTACAGCTATTATCGTTAATATCGATAAAATCTTTATTACCGTTATTACCCTTATAATTGTTATTATCGTTTTCGTTAATACCGCTATTATCGTAATTATCATTATTATCTTTTATACTGTTATAATCGTTTTTATCATTATCGTTACTACCGTTTTAAACGTTATTATCCTTATTACCGTTATTATCGCTTTAATCATTATTATTGTTATATCCTTTATTATGGTTATAATCGTTATTATCGTTTTATCGTTATTATAGTTTTTATAGTTATTATTATAATTATTATCGTATTATTGTTATTATCATAATTATCGTATTTATAGTTAATATCTTTAATATTTCTTAGAGATAGTACCGTTATTACTGTTATTATCGATATACCTTTATAACCGTTATTAACGTTCTTATCGTTATTATCGTTAGTATCGCTATTATCTTTACTTCCTTTATTATTGGTATCTCCGTTATTATCATTATTAACGTTATTATCGTTATTGTCGTTATTATCCGTATTATCGATTTGTTGTTTTTTATTATCGTTAATGTCGTTGTTATGGTTGATATCGTTATAATACTTATTAACGTTATTCTCGTTGTTTTCTTTGTTATTGTTATTATTTTCTTATCGTTATTATGATTATTATCGTTATTATCTTTGTTATCGTTCTAATCTTTAGAGTCTTTATTACCGTTATTATCGTTATTATCGATATCATTATTATGATTGTCCTTATTATGGTTATTATCGTTATTATCGTTATTTTAGTATTTTAATTATCGTTAATATCAAAATTATCCTTAAAATCTTTTTTACCATTATTAAAGTTATCTCGTTATTATTATTATTATAACCTTTATTATCGTTATTATCGTTATTATTTTTAAGCCTTAGAATCGTTATTACCGATGTTACAGTGTTTATAGTTATAATCATTAGTATCCTCATTATCGTTACTATCATTATAATCGTTATTTTCGTTATTATCGTTTCTAACGTTATAATCGTTATTATCCTTGTCGTTATAAACGTTACTATCGTTATTATCTCTAATATAGTTATTATTGTTATAATCGTTATTATATTTAATGCCATTACTAACGTTATTATCGTTATTTCACTGATTACGATAATATCTTTATTAGCGTTACTACCAATATAATTGTTATTATCATTATTGTTATTATCGTCTTTGTCGTTATTATCGTTATTATCATTATTATCCTTATTACCGTTATTATCGCTATAATCGTTATTATTGTTATTATCCTTATAATAGTTATTATCGTTATTATCGTTACTATCGTTATTAACGTTATTACCGTTATTATCCTTATTACCGTTATTGTCGTTAATATCGTTATCGTTATAATCTTTATTATCTTTATTAACGTTATTTTCGTTATTATCGTCGTTATCGTTATTATCGTTAATATCGTTATTATCGTTATTATGGATATATTCGTTTTTACCGTTACTACCGTTATTACCCTTCTTATTATTAACATTATCGTTTTTATGGTTATTATCATTATTAACTTTATTATTATTAACATTATTTTTATTATTATTATCTTAATTCTCGTTACTATTGCTAGTATAGATAATAACGTTATTATTATTAATATTATAGTTATTACCGTTATTATCTTTATAATCGTTATAATCTTTTTTACCTTTATTACCGGTAAAATCGTTATTATCGTTAACGTTATTATTGTTATTATCGTTTTTATTGCTAACCTTTATAAAAGTCATAACCGTTGTTGCACTTAATTTCGTTATAATCATTATTACTGTTATTATATTTATTATTGTTATAATCGTTATTATAGTTACTACAGTTATTACCGTTACTACAGTTGTTTTCGTTAATTTCGTCACTATCTTTATTAACGTTATTATCGTTATATTTGTTATTATCGTTATCGTTATTACCGTTATTATCGTTACTATCCTTATTACCGTTTATATCGTTATACCGTATTTATCGTTTTAATCTTTATTCTCGTTATTATCACTATTAACGCTATTATCCTTATTATCGTTATTATCGATACTATCGTTATTATCTTTATTATCGTTTGTTATCGTTAGTATCGTTAATATCTTTATTATCGTTATTACCGGTATAATCGTTATTTTTGTTATCGTTAATACCGTTATTATGGTTTTTATCGTCAGTCTTTATGAAGATTATAAACGTTGTTACCGTTATTATCGTTATTGTCATTAATATCTTTATTGTCGTAATTGTCGTTATTTTCATTATTATCATTATTATCATTATTAAAATCGTTATTTCCGTTATTGTTGTTATTATGGTTATTATAGGTATTTTATTCGTTACCGTTATTTTCGTTATAATCTTCATAATCTTTATAATAGTTACTATTACTATTATTCCCATTATTGACGTTATTATTTTTATTAACGTTATTATCATTATTATCGTTATTACCGTTATAATCGTTACTATCGTTATCGTTATAAAAGTTATCGTTATTATCGTTATTGTCGTTATGATCGCTATTACCGTAATTATCGTTATCATTATTATAGTAATCGTTATTAACGTTATTATCGTTATTATCGTTACTACCGTTATAAGAGTTATTATCGTTATCTTTATTATAGTTACTACCGTTATTGTAGCTATTATCTTTTTTTCTCGTTACATACGTTATAATCATTATTAACGTCATCGTTATTATCGTTACTTCCGTTATAATAGTTATTGTCATTATCGTTATTATCGTTATTAACGTTTTTACCGTTATAATCATTACTACTGATATCTTTACAATCGTTATTATCGTTTTCACCGACATTACCGTTATTATCGTTATAATTATTATCTTTATTATCTTTTTATCTTTATTACCGTTATTACCTTTATTATCGTTATTACAGTTTTTTCGTTATTATCTTTATTATAGTTATTCTCGTTATTATTGTTATTGGTATAGTTATTATCGTTGTTTTCGTTTATAACGTTATTATCGTTATTGATATTTATAAACTTTATTATCGTTTAATCGTCAATATCGTTATAATCGTTATTATTCTTATAATCGTTATTATCGTTATGATCATTATTACCGCTATAACCGGTATAATTGTTATTATCGTTAGCGGTATTTTCGTTATTATAGTTACTATCGTTAACCTTTATAAATGTTATTACCGTTGTTATCGTTATTATCGTTATAAAAGTTATTAACGTTATTGTTGGTACCATTATAATCATATTTTCGTGATCTTTTCTACCGTTATTATTGTTATTATCAGTATCTTTATAAACGTTATAATTGTTATTACCGTTAATATAGTTACTATGGTTGAAAACGTTATTACCTTTATTGTCGATATTATCGTTATTACAGCTATATTTTTATTATCTATATTATCGATTCTACCTATATAAACGTTATAATCGTCATCGTTATTATCGTTATTATCGTTATTACCGTTATCACCGTTATAATTGTTATTATCGTTATTTTCATTATTATAATTATTATTAATATTACCATTATTATTATTATCGTTATTATCATTATTATCGTTAATATCGATATCATCGTTATCATCATTAATATCGTCATTATCGTTATTATCGTTATTATCGTTACTATCGTTATTATCGTTATTATCGTAATTAACGTTATTATCGTTATTAACGTTATTTTCGTTATAATCCATATTATTATTAATATTAGCGTTATTATCGTTATTATCTTTATTATCAATAGTTTTGATATTATCGTTGTTACCGTTTTTAACGTGATTAACTTTATTAACGTTATTACAGTCATTTTAGTTAGAAACGATGTTATCGGTATTCTCGTTATTATCGGTATAATCATTGTGATCCTAATTATAGTTATTATCGTTATTATCTTTATTTTCCTTTTTATCGTAATTATCGTTATTATCGTTATTAGTGTTATTTCCGTTATTATCATTATTATCGTTATTACTATCATAATTATTGTTTTCATCGTTATTATCGCCTTTATCGTTATTATCCTTATTATCGTTAATATCTTTATTATTGTTAATTTATTATTGTTATTATTATTATTATAATTATTATTTTGGTTATTACCGTTATTATCGTCTTTATCGTTATAATCGATATTATTGTTATTATCGTTAGTATATTTTTCGTCAGTATCGTTATTATCATTATTATCTTTATTATCATAAATTCAGTTAGAAATGTAATTACTGTTATTATCGCTATTATTGTTATTTTTATATAATTATTATTTTACAATATAATTATAATTATCGTTATTACCGTTATCATTGTTATTATCGTTTTTACCGTTATTACCGTTATTATCGTTATTAATGTTATTATTATCGTTTTTAAAGTCATTATCTTTATGTTCTTTTTTATCGTTATTATTATTATCGTTATTATCGTTATTATCATAATTAACGTTTTTATCGTTATTAACGTTATTATAATTAATATCTTTATTATCGTTAATAGCGATATTATCGTTATAATCCATATTATTGTCATTATTATCGTCATTACCTTTATTATCGATATTATCGTTATTAATTCTATTAATATCGTTTTATAGTCATTATCTTTATGTTCGTTATTATCGTTATTTTTGTTTTTGTTTTTATCGTTATTACCGTTTTTACCGTTATTATCTTCATTGTCGATATAATCGTCATAACCGTTATTATAGATTTTACCGTTATTATCCTTACTATCGTTATTATTATTATTATTATCATTATAATCCTTATTATCATTATTACCTTTATTATCGTTCTTATTGTTATTACATTTATTATTATCGTTTTTAACGTTATTATCATTACTAAATGTATTATCGTTATTATCATTAAAATTGGTAATAACACAATCTCGTTATTATCGCTATAATCGTTATATTCGATATTATTTTTATTATCGTTATAATATTTATTATCGATATTATCGTAATTAGTGCTATTACCGTTATTATACTTAATAACGTTATTAACTTTATTGCCGTTATTATTCTTATAATCGTTCCTATAGTTAACATCGTTAATATCATTATTACCTTTATTATCGTTAGTATTGTCATATTCGTTATTATCGCTATTATCGTAATTACCGTTATTATCTTTTTTATTGTCATTAACTTTATTATCGTTATTATCGTTATTATTATTATTCTTACCGTTTCTGTCCATATAATAGTTATTAACCTTTTATCTTTATTATTATTATTATCGTTATTATCGTTATAAAAGTTATTATTCATATCATCGTTATTATCGTTATTATCATTATTTTCGTTATTTCTGATAATATCGTTATTATATTTTTTATCGTTATTATCGTTATTAGTGATATTATAATTATTTTGGTTATTATTGATATTATCGGCATAATCGTTATAATCGTTACTATGTTTATCATCGTCATTACCTTTATTATTGATTTCATGGTAATAATCGTTAATATCGTTATTGTCGTTATTATCGTTATTATCGTTATTATCTTCATTCTTTTTATATCGTTATTATCGTTATTACCTTTATTTTCGATATTTCGTTATTATTTTTATTATTATGGTTATTATCGTTATAATCGTTATGATCATTATGATCTTTATTATCGCTATTATCGTTATGATCGTCATAATGAGTATAATTATATTTATTTTTCTTATAATCGTTATTATCGTTAATATTATTATTAACGTTATCGTTATTATCAATATCATTGTTATCATCTTTATAATCGTTATTTCAGTCATTACTGTAATTACCGTTATATTCGCTATATTCCTTAATATCGTTATTATTATTATTTAGGTTAATTCCCTTATTATCGTTATTATCGTTATTATCGCCATTTTCATTATTTCGTTATTAACGTTATTTTTGTTATTATCGTTATCATCATTATTATTTTATTATTATCGTTCATATCGTTGTTATCGTTAATATCGTTATTAACGTTATAAACGTTATTCTCGTTATAGTTATTATAATTATATTTACTATTTTTATCTTTAATATCGTTTTTATTGCTATTATCGGTATAATTATTATTATTATCTTTATTAACCATATTATCATTATTATCGTTATAATAGTAAAAATCGATTTTGTCATTATTATCGTTATTATTGTTATTACATTCATTATCGTTAATATGGTTATACATATTTTTATTTTTTTTTTATTTTTATTATCCCTCTGATCGTTATTATTGTTATTGTTATTAACATTATAATCGTTATTATCGTCATAATCTTTATTTTCGTTATTATCGTAATTATAATTATTATTGTTATTATCGTCATTATCGTTATTATCGTAATTATTGTTATTATCGTTATTACCTTTGTTATCTTTATTATCGTTACTATTGTTATTATCGTCGTTATGATTATTTTTATCGTTACTATTGTTATTATCGTCATTATTATTATTATTTGCGTTATTATCGTTTTTATACTTTACTACAGTTATCGTTATAATCGATTTTATTAATATTACCGATATTATTATCGTTTGCATCGTTATTGTCATGATTAAAGTTAATTCCTTTATTATTGTTATTTTTGTTATTATTATTATTATTATCGTTATAATCTTTACTATCTTAATTATCGTTACAATCGTTATGAACGTTATTATCGTTATTACCGTTATCAACTTTCTTATCGTTATTATCTTTATTATCGTTAATATTATTATCGTTATTACTCTATATTAACGCTATTATCGTAATAATCGTTATATTTATCTATATTCTCGTTATTGTCGTTATTATCGTTATTAACGATATTCCTGATATTATCATTATTATCGTTTTTATAGTTTTTATCGTTATTATAGTTATTTTCGTTATTGCCGTTATTATCGTTAAAATCGATATTATCATTATTCTCGTTATTATCGGCATAATCGTTATGATCGTTATTATATTTATTATCATTATGATCTTTATTATTGTTATTATGGCATTATCGTTATTATTGTTATTATCGTTACTATCGTTATTAACGTTTTTATCGTTATTATCCTTATTATCGTTATTATAATTATCATTACTATCGTAATTACTGTTATTATCTTTATTATCGTTTTTACCGTCATTATCGTTATTGTCTTTATTATTATTATTATTTTTATTTTAGTTTTTATCGTAATTATCTTTATTATCGTTATTATAGTGATTTTCGTTATTATCGATATTATCGTCATAATCGTTAGTATCTTTATTACAGTTAATATCGTTATTATCGCTAATATTATTGTAATTATCGTTATTATCTATATTATTGTTATTACTGTAATTATCATTATTATCCTTATTATTGTTATCATCGCTAATATTATTATAATTGTGGTTTTTACGGTCATTACCGTTATTATCGTTTTTAAATTTATTATTGCTATTTTCGTTATTGTTATTAATATTAGTATCGTTTTTATTGTTAATATCGTTATAATCCTTATTATCTTCAATATCGTTTCTCAATTATTATTGTGTGCATTTATTGTTATAACAGTTATTCTCGTTATTATAGTTATTATCATTATTTACGTTATTTCAGTTATTATCGTAATACCGTGTTTTTCGTTGTTATCGTTATTATCGTTATTTTTATTATTATCATGGTTATTATCGTTATTTTCGTTGTTATCGTAATTACAGATTTACTTTTGTTATCGTTATTACTATTATTATTATCGTTATAATCGTCATAATCGTTATTAAAGTAATTATTGTTATTATCGCTATAATTGTTATGAATATTATTATTATTGTTTTTATAGTTATTATCATTATTAAAGTTATTATCTTTATTACAGTTATTATTGTTATTATTATTATCATTACCTTTATAATCATTAATATCGTTATTATCTTTAAATACGTTATTATCCTTATTATCGTTGTCAACACGATTATCGTTATTATCGTCATTATTATTATTATCATTATTATCGTTATTACAGTTATTTTCCTTGTTATCGTTATTATCGTTAAAATTGATAATAATTTTAATCTCGTTATTATCGCTATAATCATTATAGACGATATAACGGATATTAACGTTATTATAAATATTATGGTTAAAATTGTAATTATTGGTATTACCGTTATTACCGTCAATATCGTTATTAACGTTATTACCGTTATAATCCTTATAATGGTTCCTATTGTTATCATCGATACTATCGTTATTAATTTTATTATCGTAATTATCGCGTCCACCGTTATTATAGTTATTATCGTTATTATTATTATTGTTTTTGCCATTGTCGTTTTTATCGTAATTATCGCTATTATCTTTATTATCGTAATAATCGTTGTTATTGTTATTATCGTTATTGTCGTTATCGTCATTACCAATATTATCGTTATTATCTTTATAATCATTATTTCAGTTATAATTGTAATTACCGTTTTTATCGTTTTATTCCCTATTACCGTTATTATGGTTATTATCGTTATTATTATTATTACTATTACGGTTATTACCTATATTATCGTTATTGTCATTATTATCGTTATTATGTTTATTTCGGTTATTATCATTATTACCGTTATTATCATTATTACCGTTATAATCGTTATTATTATTATTATTATTTTATTATCACTACTATCGTCATTATCATTATTATCGTTATTATTGTCATTATCGATATTATTGTTATTATCGCCATTATGGTCATTATCGTTATTATCTTTATTATCGTTTTATCGTTTTTATCGTTTTATGTTATTATTACAATTATTATCGTTTTTAACGCCATTATCCTTATTATCATTATTATTATTATTATTATCATTACTGACGATTTTATATTTATTATCGTTATCTTCGTTATTATCATTATTATAATTATTATCGAAATTATCGTCATAATCGTTCCTATGGTTATTACCGTTTTTTAAGTTTATTATCGTTATTAAAGTTATTATCGATACTATAATTATTATTGTTAATATTATTATCATCATCCTTTTATTGTTATTATCGTTATAACCGTTATATTATTATTATTGTTATTACCTTAATATATTGTTATTGTTATAATCGTTGTATATTTTTTTCGTTATTATCGTTATTCTCGTTATTACCGTTTTTATTTGTTTATTAGCGTTATTTTCATTATTGTCGTTTTAAATTTTATTATAATCATTACCGTCATTACAGTTATTATCGTCATTATCGTCACTATCTGTTATAATTATTATAATTTTTGTTATTAACATTATTATAGTTATTATCGTTATTATGGTTATTTTCGTTATTATCGTTATTATCGTTAGTATGGTTATTACTGTCATTATTAATTTCATTATCGTTAATATCGTTATAATCGTTTTTATCTATAGTATCGTCATTATCGTTATTATTATAATTATTTTTATTATTATTAATACTATTATCGTTATTATCTTTATTATCGTTTTTTTTATTTATATTATCGCTATTATCGTTATTATCGTTATTTTAGTTATTACTGTTATAATCGTTATAATCGTCGTTATCGATATTATCTTTATTATCGTCTTTACCGTTATTACAGTTATTATCGTTATTATCATTGCTACGTTATTATTACTATTATTATCGTTATTAACGTTTGTATTGTTTTTAACGTTATCATCGACATTTTCGTTATAACCGCTTTTATCGTTATAACCTTTATTATCGTTGTTATCACATTTGTATTTGCTAAAGTTATCATATTTTTTTTCTCGTTATTATCGATATTATCATTATTATCGTTATTATCGTCATTATCGTTATAATATTTACAATCGTTTTTTCGTTGTTATAGTTATTACTGTTATAATCCTTATTATCGTTATCCTTATTATAGTTATTAACGCTATTATCGTTATGGATATTATTATCATTATTATCGTTCATATCGTCGAATCGTTGATATTGTTATTATCGTCATTATCGTTATTATCATTATTATTATAAATATTATCATTATTACAGTTATAATCGTTAGAATTTTTGTTATCGTTATTATCTTTATTATCGTTAGTACCGTTATAACAGTTATTATCTTTATTATCGTCACTATCTGTTGTAATTATTGTTATTTATGTTATTAACGTTATTATCGTTTTTATCGTTATCACGGTTGTTTTCGTTATTATCGATATTATCGTTATTATGGTTTTTACCTTTATTATTATTTTCGTTAGGGTTATTAACGTTATAATCGTTATTATTTATATTATTATCATTATCGTTATTATCATAATTATTTTAATTATTATTAATACTATTATCTTTATTATAGTAATTATTGTTATTTTTATTTATATTATCGTTATTATCGTTATTGTCGTTTTTACCGATAATACAGTTATTATCGTTATTACCATTGCTATCATTATTATTATTATTATTTTCATTATTGACGTTATTATCGTTATTATCATTATCATCGTTATGTACGTTATTACCGCTATTATCGTTATAAACTTTATTATCGTTGTTATCATTATCGTAGATATTATAGTTATATTACATTTATTCTCGTTATTATTTATATTATAGTTATTATCGTTATTATTACTATTTTATCGTTATTATCGTTATTATTATTGGTTTATCATTATTAACGTTATTACAGTTGAAATTGATACTATCGTTATTATGGTTGATAAAATTATTACTGTTATAATCCTTAGTATCGTTATCTTTATAAATTGTTATTAACGTCATTATAGTTATTATCGTTCTTATGGTCCTATCGTTATTATCGTTATAGTCGCTTTTATTGTATTTATCGAAATTACCGTTATTATCGTTAATATAGTTATCATTGATATAACTTTCTAATCGTTATTATCGTTATTAATGTTATTATCCTTATTACTATTTTTATTATCGTTTTTTTCGTTATCATCCCTAACATCGTTTTAATCGTTAATATCGTTATTACCGTCATTATCTTTATTATCTTCCATATCATCTTATCCTTATTATTGTTATTAACGTTATTACAGTAATTATCGTTATTACCGTTACTATTGTTAATATTACTATTATTTTCGTTAGTAGCATTATAATCGTTTTTAACATTATTATCGTTATTATAGTTATTAGCGTTATTACCGTACTTCTCGATATTACCGTTACTATCGTCATGATCGTTATTAATATTATTATCCTTATTATTGTCATTATTGTTCGATTGTTATTAATGTTACTATATAAATTACTATTACCGTTACAATCGTTTTTATCGCAATTATCGCTATTATCGTTATAATCATTATTACCGTTGGTATAGTAATTACCGTTATTACTATCGTTTATTTCAATATTATTAGTATTATTATCATTATTATCCTTTTGTAATTATTATCGTTTTTATTATTATTAGTTTCGTTATTACCGTCTTCATCGTTATTATTCTGATAATAGTTAATTTCGTTATTATCGTTATTTGTGTTACTGTTGGTGTTATGGATATTATCATTACTATCGTTATTGTCGTTAGTATCGTAATTATCGTTATTATCATTCTTATTGTCTTATTGTTATTATCGTTATTATCCTTACTACCATTATATTCGTTATTATTATTATTACTATTAACGATATTAATATAATTATCTTTAATATCTTTATTATCGCTATAATAGTTATTATCATTAGTTTCGTTATCAGTGTTATCATCGCTATAATTATTATCATATTTGTCATTATCGTTCTTACCATTATTATCGTTATACAGTTATGACCGCTTTTCCCTTCACCGTTTTTGTCGTTATTAAAGTTATTATATTTATTATTACTATTATCATCGTGATTATGGTTATTATCGTTATTAAAGTTTTTATGGTTTTTATTAATATTATTATGGTGATTATTGTTATTATTGTTATCGCCGTTATTACAGTTAGTATTATTATTATTATTGTTATTATCATTATTATCGGTATTATCATTATAAACGTTATTATCGTTATTATCGTTAATATCATTATATTGTAATTATCGTCTTCACCTTTAATATAGTTGATACAGCTATTATCGTTATTATCGATATCGTTATTATCGTTATTATCTTTATTTTAGATGTTATCGAAATTATCGTTTTTTCGGTATTATCGTTATTATCGGTATGATCATTATTATCATTATTATCGTTATTTTTGTTATTATTGTTACTTCCGTTATAATCTTTAATATCTATATTATCGTTACTACTGTTATTATATTTATTAATGTTATCCTTAATATCTTTATTATCGTTATTATCGTTTTTGTCTACATAAACGTTATTGTCGTTATCGTTATTATCAGTAAAATCGTTTTTACCGTTATTACCGTTGTTATTATTATCGTTATTATAGTTATTATCGTTATTATCGTTTTTATTCTTATTATCGTTATTATCGTTCACATTGACATTTCATCATTATCATCATCGTCAACATTATCGTTATTAATATTCTTATTAGCGTTATAAACAGTATTATCGTTATAATAATTATTAACGTTATTTTCGCTATCATCGTTATTATCGTTATTCTCATTATTATCGTTATTATCGTTATTTTCATTATTATCGTAATTATTATTATTATTATCTTTATATCGTTATTATCCTTATTGTCGTTGTAATCGTTATTGTCGTTATCGTTAATATTGTTATTACCGATATTACCTTTATTATCGTTCTTTACGTTATTATATGATTTATCGATAATATTATCGTTATTATCATTATTATTACTATTACTATTGTAATTATCGATATTACCATAATTTCCGTTACTACCGTAATTATCGTTATTATTATTATTATCGTTATTATCGATATAATTACTATTATTAACAAGATTATCGTTATTATCGTTATTACCGTTATAACCGAGAATATAGTTAGTGTTATTATCGTTATTATCGTTAATAACGTTAGTAGCGTTATTATCGTTATTATCGTTATCATTATTATCGTTATTATTATTAGTATTACTATTACTATTTCTATAGTTATAAACGTGATTATCGATTTACCGTTATTATCGTTATAATGGCTATTAGTACCGTTATTATCGTTATTATCGTTCTTAACATAATAATCGTATTATCGTTATCCTTATTATAATTATTATCGTTATTATCGATAATGTCCTTATTATCGTTATATCATTATTATCGTTTTTATCGTTACAATCTTTATTATCATAATATCATTATTATCGTTATTATTATTATTTGTATCGTTATTTTTGTTATTGTCGTTATTACCAAAATAATCGTTATTGCCGTTATTACCGTTATTTTCGTTATTATCGTTATTAATTATTATATCGTTATTATCGTTATTGATATTATTGTTATTATTACGTTATTACCGGAATCAATTTTATTATTTTTATTATCGTTATTACCATTGTAAAAGTTACTATCGTTATTATCTTCTTTCGCCCTCCGCTATTATCGTTATTACCGTTATTATCGTTTTTATCGTTAATACCGAAATTATCGTTTTATTTTATTATTCTCGTAATAATAGTTATTACCGTTATTAACTTTATAATCGTAATTTTCGTTACGGTATTATAGTTATTATCGCTATTATCGATTTTGCCGTTATTATCGTTATTCTCGTTATCATCGTTATTTTCATTATTTCCGATATTATCCTTATAATTGTTATCATCATTATAATCATTATTATGGTTATTATCGTTTTTGTTATTTTTATTATCCTTATTCTCGTTATTATCATTATTTTTGTTATTATCGTCATTATCGATATTATTATTATTATTATTATTATTTTTATTAATGCTATTATCGTTATAATCGTTATTATCGTTTCTGATATTATTATAATTATTACGTTATTATCGTTACTATCTTTATTATCATAATTTTTGTTACTTTCTTTATTATTAATAATATGAACTTTATTAACGTTCTTATCGTTATTATCAATATTATTGTTATTTTCGTTTGTTATCGATAATACCGTTATATTCGTTATTTCATTTATAATCATTATAATCGTTAATATCGTTATTGTCGTTTTTATCGTTATTATTTGTTTATTATCGTTATTATCGTTATAAAATGAATTATCTTTATTATAGTTTTTATCGTTATTATCGTTATAATCGTTATTATCGATAATATATTTATTACTATTATTATTGTTGTTATTAACGTTATTAGCTTTATTTCCGTTTTTAAATTTTTTGTTATCGTTTTTGTCGATATTATCGTTATTATCGTTATTACCGTTATTATCGTTAATACCATAATTATCGTTATTACTGTTCATATCGTCTTATCGTTATTATTGTAAATTTCGTTATTATCGTTATTATCGTCATTATTATAATTATTATCCTTATTACCGGTATGATTGTTAGAATTGTTATTATCGTTATCATCTTTATTATCGTTATTATCATTATTACATTTATTATCGTTATTTATGTTATCATTATTATTATTGTTTTCGTTATTAACGTTATTATCGTTATTGTCGTTATTTTGGATATTATCGTTATTATCGTTATTATTGTTATTATTGTTAATATTATTTTCATTATCGTTATTATCCTTATTATCGTTATTATCGTTATTATCGATATAACCGTTATTATTATAATTACTACTGTTATTAAAGTTATTATCGTTATTATCGTTAATAACTTTGTAATCATTATTATCGTTATTAATATAATTATTATAATTATTCTCGTTATTATCGTGATTATCGTTATTATCGTCTTTATCGTCATTATCGTTAATAATATTATTATCAGTATTGTTTTCGTCGTTTTTCCGTTTTTATCGTTGTTATTTTTATTATCGTCCTTATCGTTATAATTATTATTATAATCGTTTTAATCGTCATTATCGTTATTATTATTCTTGTTATAATTATTGTCGTTAATATCGTTATTATCATTAGTATCGTTATTATCGTTATTTTCATGTTTATAGTTATTATCGACATTATTATTCTTATTGTAGTTATTATTGATATTATCGTTATTATCGTTATTACCGTTATTATCGTTATTATTATTAATATTTTCTTTATTATCGTTATTTTTGTTAATAGCGTTACTGTAGTTATAATAGTTATTATCGTTATTATTATTCTTATCATTATTATCGTAATTATCGTAAATATCGTTATTATCGTTATTATCTTTATAATCGTTATTATTATTATTAATTTTATTATTATCGATATGCTCGTTGTTATCGTTATTATCGTTGGGATCGTTATTATTATTTTCATTATCTTTACTGCCGTTATTATCGTTATTATTGTTATAATAATAATTATATTTATTATCGATATTATCTTAATTATCGTTTTGCTCGTTATTTTCGTTATTATCGTTATTACCGTTATATCGATATTATTATTATTAATATCGGTATCATAGTTATTATCGTTATTATCGTCATTATCGTTATTATTATAACTATTTTTATTATTATTAATAATATTATCATTATTATCTTTATTATCATTATTATCGTTCTTATTATTATTATTAGAAGTATTATCGATATTTTCGTTAATGATGTTATTATCGTTATTGTCCTTATAATCGTTATTATCGTCATTATTGTTTATATTGTCTTATTGTCATTAACGTTATTATCGTTATTATCGTTTCTATTAGAGTTACTATAGTTATTTACGTTATTATCGTTATTATTATTATTATTAACTTTATTAACGTTATTATCGTTACTATCATTACAAACTTTGTAATCTTTTTTATCGTTTTCAATATTATAATTAGCGTTATAATTCGCTATTATAGATTTTATCGCCAGTATCTTTAATATTATTGTTATTATTATCGATATTCTCGATTTTACCGATATTATCGTTATTATTTTTATTATTGTTCTTATTGTTATAACTATTATTATAATATTTATAATAGTTATTGTGATTATTATTATTTTTATTATAGTTATTTTTGTTGATATCGTTATTATCGTTATTATCGTTATAATAGTAATTATCTTTATTATCGTTATTAACGTTATTATCGTTATTATCTTTATTATTAATTTTATTATCGTAAATGTCATTAATATCGTTATTATCGTTATCTTTATAATAGCAATTATCTTTATTATCGATAATATCGTTATTATTGTTATTACCGTTATTATTGTTTTCATTATCGTTATTATCGTTACTATCTTTATTGCCTTTATTAACGTTATTATCGTTTTTATCGTTACTCCCGTTATTATAGTTAGTATTATTATTATTATCCTGATTATCGTTATTATCGTTATTAATTTTATAATCGTTATTTTCGTTATGGTTATTATAGTTATAATCGTTATTATCGTTGTTATTGTTAGTATCGTTTCATCATTATTATTATTATTATAATAATTATTAACGTTATTATCGTTATTTTCGATATTATTGTTTTTATCTTTATTATGTGTACGATCGTTATAAATATTTTCATTATCGTTATTATCGTTATTATCGTCATTATCGTTATTATCGTCATTAGCGCTATTATTCTTATTATTATTATTATTATTATTATTAACACTATTATCGTTATTATCGTTAATGACGTTATTATCGTTATTATCCTTAATTTTTATTATTGTTATTATTTCTATTATCGTTATGAACGTTATTATTACTATTAATGTCGCTATTATCATTGTTATCGTTATTTGCGTCATTATTGATGTTATTGTTATTACTATCGTTACTATCCTTTTTACCGTTATTATTATTATTTTTAACGTTTGTATCGTTATTATCGTTATCAATATCATTAACGTTATTATCGTTATAGTTATTACCGTTATTATCGTTTTACCTTTATTACCGTTAATTTCGTTATAAACGTTATTATCGTCGTTTTCGTTATTATGTTTATAATCGTTATTTATGTTATTATTGTTATTATCGATGTAATTGGTATTATTATTATTATCGTTTTTATCGTTGTTATCGTTATGACTATTATTGTTATCGTTATTACTGTTATAATCTTTATTCTTCTTATCGTAACTGTAGTTTGAGTTATTATCGTTATTATCGTTATTACCCTTGTTATCGTTATTCTCGTTATAGATATTATCATTATTATCGTTTCACTTTTTCTACCGTTATTATCGATATTGCACTTTTTAACGATATTATCGTTATTACAGTTATTACCATGATTCTCGTTATCGTTATAGTTGTTATTATTGTTATTATGGTTTTTATCGTTCCTAACCTTATTATTGTTATAATCGTTATTATTGTTAACAATATTATCGTTATATTCGTTATTATCCTTATAATCGTTATTATAGGTATTATCGTTATTATCGTTATTAGCGTCATTATTATTATTATTACTTTATTATAGTTATTATCGTTATAATCGTTATTATCCTTATAATCGTTATTATAGATATGGTCGTTATTATCGTTATAATCGTTATTAACCTTATAATAGTAATATTCGTTATTATCGTTATTAACTTTATTATCATTATTTTCATTATTAATATTATAATTATTACCTTAATTCTCGTTATTATCGCTCTAATGGTCATTACAGTAATTATTAATATTATTATCGTTATTATTGATATTATCGCTATAATAGTAATTATCATCATCGTTATTAGCGTTAGTATAAATTTTTTCGTTATGATTAAAATTATTATTGCTATTATTACTATTATTATCGTTACTATCGTGATAATCGTTATTACCGTTATTACCGTTATTATCGTTGTAGTTGTTATTACCGGTCTTATCGTTATTTTCGTAATTATCGTTAGTATCGTTATTACCATTATTATCGCTATTATTGTCAATATTATCGCTATTATTGCTATTATCGATGTAACCGCTATTATCCATATAATAGTTATTATTTTTATCGTCGTTATTATCGTTATTATCGTTATTATTATTATTATTATCGTTATTATCGTTATTACAATTGTTATTATTATTTTCATTATTATCGATATTATCGTTATTATTGTTATTATCATTATTATCGTTCTTATTTTATTGTATATTTAATATTTATAACCATTATTAACATTTTTATTGCTATTATCCTGGTACCTTTATAACCGTTATTATCGTTATCGTTATTAACGTTATTATCGTTCTTCTCCTTATTATTGTTATTATCGTCATTATCGTTACTTTTTGTTATTTACAATTTAATCGTTATTTGCGTTATTATCGTTATTACCGTTTTAATCGTTATTATCAGTATCGTTATAAATGTTATTATCTTTATTATCGTTAATATAGTTATTAAGGATATAAACGTTATTATCTTTATTATCGTTATTATTATTTTTATTATCATCATTGTTATCGTTATTATCGTTATTGTCGTCATTATCGTTATTATCGATATTACCGGTGTAATCGTTATAATCATTAGCGTTACTATCGTTATTATCGTTATTATTATTATTACTATCATTATTCGAGTTATTATCGGTATTATCGTTTTATCGTTATTATCGTCATTAACGTTATTATTATTATTATTAACGTTATTATCGTTATTACCGTTATTATCGTTATTATCGTTGATATTTTTAATAACGTTATTACCGTTATTATTATTATAATTTCCGTTATTCTTGATATTAACGTTATTACCGTTATTACCGCTTCTATCGTTATTATCGCTTCTATCATTACTATAATTATTATCGTTATAATATTTATTAACATTATTATCGTTATTATTATTATTATTATAGTTATTCTCGTTATTATTGATATTATTGCTTTATCATTATTAAAGCTGTTATTGATGATATTATTATTATTATGGTTACTATTGTAATTATAGTTTTTATCGTTAATAGCGTTATTATTGTTATTATTGTTTTTATCTTTATTATCTTCATTATAGTTACTGCCGTAATAATCTTTATTATCGTTATCGTTTTTATCATTATTATCGTTATTATCGTTATTAACGTTAGAATCGTTACTATAGTTATTGATATTATTTTTGTTATTATCGTTATTAACATCATTATCTGTATTATCGTTATTTTCGATAATATCGTTATTATAGTTATTATTATTATTATCTTTATTTCAGTCATTTCAGTTATTATCGTTAATATCGTCATAATCTTCATTGTCATTACCACTGTTATCGTTATTATCGTTATCACTATAATTATCATTATTATTGTTATTTCCATTATTGTCACTACCGTTATAATCGTTATTATATTTATCGTTATATTCGTTATTATCGTCATTATCGATATTACCGTTATTATAGTTTTTACTGTCATTATCTTTATTATCGTTATTATCGTTACTACCGTTATAATAGTTATTATCGCTATTATCGTTATTAACTTTATTATAGTTATTTTCTTTAATATCATTATTGTCGTTATTATTATCGTTATTTTCGTTATTATTGTTTTAATCGTTATTAACATTATCATTATTATCGATAATATCGATATTATCTTTATTATCCCTAATATCGTTATGGATATTATCGTTGTTATCGTTATATACGTTAGTTTCGTCATTATCGTTATATTCGTTAGTTTCGTCATTATCGTTATTTTCTTTATTTTCTTTATTGGTATTATTATTATTATTATCATTATTAACGTTATTATCCTTTGTATCATTTTTTCAGTTATTTCCGTTAATATCGTCACACCGGTATAAAAGTTATTATCGCTATCGTTATTATCGTTATTATGGTTAATGGTATTATTATTATTATCGTTATTAACGTTACTATCGTTATTATCGATAATAGACTTAATATTTTTATTATCGTTATATCCTTATAAACGTTTTTTTCGTAATTATATTTATTAGCTATATTACCGTTATAATCGTTAATGTCGTTAGGTTCGTTATTATCGTTTTAATCGTTATAATCATTATTACCGTCATTATTATTATTATTATCATTATTATTGTTATTACAGTTATTTTCGTTATTATCGTTATTATCGTTATTATCGTTATTATCGTTATTACAGCTACTTTCGTTATTTCCATTATCACCGTTATTCCCGTTATATCCGTTATTATTGTTATTACAGCTATTAACGTTATTATCGTTATTATCGTTATTGTCGTCATAGTCGTTATTATCGTTATTACCGTTATAATCGTTATTTCCGTTATTCTCGATATTCTTGTTATTATTATTACTATTATTATCGTTATTATCGTTATTATGGTAATTACCATTATTATCGTCAGTTCCGATATTATCGTTATTATCGTTATAATTATTTTTACTATCGTTTTTATCGTTATTAGAGTTATTTTCGTTATTATCGTTATTTCCGTTATTATCGTTATTCTCTTAAATATTATTATTTTTATCGTTTTTATCGTTAAAATCGTTATTATCGTTATAATCGTTAGTAGTATTATTATTATCAATGTTATCGTTATTATCGTTGTCATCGTTATTACAGTTATTTTCGTTATTATCTTTATTTTCGCTATTATCGTAATTATTATTGTTATTATCGTTAAAATCGTTGTCTTCGTGATTATCGTTGTTATCATTATTATCATTATTAAAGTTTTTAACGTAATTATCGTTATTATTGTTATTATTACTATTATTATTGTTATTATCGTTATTATCGATATAATTGTACTTACCGTTTTATCATTATTATCGTTATTATTATTATTATCTTCATTATTCTCGTTATTATCGTTAATATCGTTTCTTAGTAATTATCATTATTTTCGTTATTATCGTTATTAATGTTATTAACGTAAATATTGTTATTAGCGTTATTATCGTAATTTCCGTTGTTATCCTTATTATCGTCATTATTGTTCTAACGTTATTATTATTATTATTATCGTTATATTCGTTTATATCGTTATTACAGTTATTCTCGTTATTTTCGTTATTATCGTTATTATCGATATAAACGATACTACAGATATTATCGTTATTAGCGCTACTATTACTATTATAACAATTATAGTCTTTATTATCGTTATTATCGTTATTATCGTTTTAACCGTTACTATCCTTATTATTATTATTATTACAGTTTTTATCGTTATTTCCATTATTATCATTATTATCTTTATTATTATGATCGTTTTTATCGTTACTATCTTTTTGACCGTAATTATCGGTATTTTCGCTATTACTATTATTATCGTTATTATTGTTATTATCGCTATTATAGTTTTTATCGTTTTTATCGTCATTATCGTTATTATCTTTATTTTATGTAATAACCTTTATTATCGCTATATCGTTATAATCATTATTATTATCTTTATGATCGTTATTATCGATATATTAGTTATTAACGTTTTTATCGTTATAATCTATATTATTGTTATAATCGTTATTAACGTTATTACCTTTATAATGATTATTATCGTTATTATCGTTATTATCGTTTTTGTCGTTACTACCTTTATTATCGTTATTGTAGTGATTATTATTATTATTATCATTATTCTCATTATTATCGAAAATATTGTTATTATCTTTTTTTCGTTATTATTTTTATTATTATTATCGTTATTATCATAATTATAGTTACTATCTTTATTGTCGTTATTATCGTTATTGTCGCTATTAACGAATTTATCATTATTATTTTTATTATCGTAACTACCGTTATAATCGTTATTATCGTCATCGTTGTAATCGTTATTATAATTATTTTCGTTACAATAAAAATTTTCGTTCTTATCGTTATTATAGAAAATATCATTCTTATTATTGTTATTATCATTATTATTATAATTACTGTCGTTATTATCGTGGTTATCGTTATTACCGTTATTACCGTTATTACTGTATTTACCGTAATTATTGTTATTATCGTTATTCCGTTATTATTGTTAATATCGTTATTATCGTTATGACCGATATTACTGTAATTATTGTTATTATCGTTATTATCCTAATTATCGTTTTTAACGTTATAATCGTTATTAACGTTATCTTTATTATCCTTATTATAGTTATTAACATTATTAACGTTAATATTGTTATTATCGTTATTATCGATATCTTCGCTATTATTTCTAATATTATCATGATTATCGTTATGATCGTAATTACCGTTATTACCGTTAATATCGTTATTATCGTCATTACCGTTATAATCGAGATTATCGTTATCGTTACTATCGTTATTATCGTTAGTATCGTTTTTATTGTTACTACTCTTATATATATTATTAATATTATTATTTTTATTATCATTATAATCATTATCATCGTTTTTACCTTTATAATCTTTATTATCGGTATTATCGTATTTATCGATATTATACTTATTATTTTTATTACCGTTATTACAGTTATTATCATTATTATCGTTATAGTTATTATCGTTATTACTGTTATTTTCATTATAGATGTAAACGTAAAAATTGATATTTTCTTTAATATAGTTATTATTGTAATAATCGTTATTAACGTTATTATCTGTATTATCATGAGTATCATTATTATTACTATTATTATCGTGATCATCGGTATAATCTTTATTAACGATATTACTTTTTCTATCGTTCTTACCGATATAAACGTGATTATCGATATCATGAGTATCGTTATTACCGTTAATATCGTCTTATCATTACTATCTTTATTATCGATATTATCATTATTAACGTTATAATTATTATTAATATCGTTATTAAAGTTATTAAAGTTATTATCGTTATTTTCGAAATTTTCGTTATTATCGTTATTAACTTTCTAATCTTTAGTTTCTTTATTATCTTTATTATCGTTAGAATATCTATTATCTATAATACTGTTCTTACCGTTATTTTATTCATTATTGTTAATATCTCTATTACCGTTATAATACTTTTTATAGTTTTTATCGTTATTAACGTTATTAATGTTATTATCGTTAATGCCGGTATAATCGATTTTATCATAAGCGTTATTATCGTTATTATGGTTATTACTGTTAATCCTTATAACCGTTATTTCCGTTGTTTCCGTCATCAAAGCTATAATATTTATTATCGTTATTATCGTTATTATCAATATTATCATTATTAACGTTATTTTTGGTAACTAACGATATAATCGTTATTATCCTTATCGTTATAAGCGATGTTACCGTTTTTGTCGTTAATATATTTATTGTTGAAATATTCGATAATATATTTAATATCGTTATTATCGTTACTATCTCTATTAACGTTATTATCGTTATAACCATTATTAGCGTTATTAGCGTTTATATCGTTATTATCGTTATAATCGTTATTATCGCTATTATGTTTTTTATCAATATTACCGTTATTACCTTTATTATAATTAATACGATCCCTGTCGTCGTTATTATCCTTATAACCGTAATATCGGTATTATCGTTATCGTTATTATTGTTATTATAGTTATTATCGCTATTGTCGTTATTACCATTATTATCGTAATTATCGTTATTATTATTATTAATATCGATATTATAGTTATTATCGTTTTTATCGCCTTATCGTTATTATCGTTATTATCGTTAACATCAATATTAACGTTATTAGTATTATTATTGTCGTTATTCCCGTTATTATCGATATATACCTTATTATTGATTTCATGGCTATATTCATTGTTATTATTATTCTTATCTTTATTATCGTTATTATCATTATTACCGTTATTATGATTATTATTGTTATTATCGATATTATCGTTTTTATCGTTATTACCGTTTTTATGCTTATCATTATTAATATTATCGTTATTATGGTTATTATCGTTATTATCTTTAATCCTTATGACCGTTATTAAAATCGATGCCGTTATTCTCGCTATAATAGTTATTATCGTTATTATCTATATTATCGTTATTATCATTATAATCGTTATTATCGTTAATATCATTATAATCTTTATTTTCGTTATTATCCTTATTACGGTTTAATCGTTATCATCCATAAAATTATAAACATTATTATCATTATTATATTTATATAGTTATTATATTAATATGATTATATTTATAATCATTTAAATATTTATTATCGTTGTTATCGTTATTATCTATATTATTATTATTATTATTGTTATTACCATTATTATCGTTATTATTTGTATTATCCTTGTTATCGCTGTTATAAGTATTATTACCGGAATTCTCGTTATAATAGTTATTAATATTATAAAACTCGTTATTATCCATATTGTTACTATTATTATCGTTATTATCTTTATTATCCTTATTATTGTTATTATCGTTATTATTATCGTTATTATCGTTGTTAGGGTTCTTACAGTTAATGTCCTTTTTATCATTATTAGCGTTAATAATGTTATTATTATCGCTATTATCGTTATTATCGTTAATATCGTTATAATCGTTATTCTCGTTATTATCGTAATTATTGTTAATATCGTTATTATTATTTTTATTTTCGTTATTATAGTTGAGAACGTTATTTTCATCGCTTTTATCGTCTTTATCGATATTACAGTTATGATCATTACTATCGGTATTGTTATTATCGTTTTTACCATTATTATGGTTTTTATCCTTAATACCGTGTTAAACGTTATTATCGTTATCGTTATTATAGTTATTCTCGTTGTCACCGCTATTGTCGTTTTTATCGTTCTTGTCGATAATATCGTTATTATTATTACTGGAATCGTTATTATTGTGGTAATCTTTATTACCGTTATTAAATTCATTATCGTTATTATTATTATTATAATCGTTATTAACGTTCTCATCGTTATCATCGTGATTATCGTTTTTTTCGTTGTTATCGTTATTATCGTAATAATTTTTTATACCTTTATTACCGTCATAATTTTTATTATTATTATTATTATTATTATCGTTATTTTTGTTAATTTCGTTATTATCGCATATATCGATATTGTCTATAACTTTCGTTATTAGCGTTATTATCGTGATTACCGTTATTTCAGATGTTATCGTTATTATCGTTATATTCGTTATTATCCTTATAATCTTTAATACCGTTATTAACGTTATTATCGTTATTATCCTTATAATCGTTATTATTGTTATTTGCGATATTATCGTTACTATCATTATTATTATTGTTATTATCGTTAATATTTTATTAACGTTATCATCATTATTATCGTTATTCTAAATATTATCGTCATTATCGTTATTATTGTTATTATTATTAATATTATTATTAATACTATTAATTCTATTATCGTTATTACCGTTACAATCGTTATTATCGTTGTTCTCCTTATTATAATTATTATTATTATAATCATCCTTTTACCGTTATTTTCGTTATTATCGTTTTAATAGTTATTATTGTTATTATCGTTGTTATCGTTATTATGGTAATTATCGATATTATCGTTGTCACCGTTATAATCGTTATTATTTTTATTGTGATCGTTATTATCCTTATGATCCTTATTTCCGTTATAATCGTAATTATATTTATATTTATTATCGTTACTACCGTTTTTATCGTTATTATCTTTGTTCTCGTTACAAACGTTATAACCATTATTATCATTATCGTTAAAATCGTTATTACCGTTCCTATCGTTATTAGCCTTATTATCGTTATTATAATTAATATTGGTAATTACGTTGTAATAGTTATTATCGTTATCGTTATTATTGCTATTATTTTTAATATCGTTATTATCGTTATTGATATTATTATTATTATTATCATTATTAACGTTATAATCTTTATTATCGGCTTAGCGTTATTAATCTCAGTATAGTAATTTTCGTTATGACCCATATTACGGTAATTATTGTTAATATCGTCATTATCGTTATTTTCGTCTTTACCGTTTTAATCGTTATTACCGGTATCGTTTTATCGTTATCATCGTTATTACCATCATTTCCGTTAATAGGCTTATAATTATTATCGTTATTATCTTTATTAACGTTTTTATCGTTATTATCGATTTTATCGCTATTGTCGTTATTATCGTTATTATCGTTTTTATCGTTATTATTATTATTACAGTCATTATTAATATTAATATCCTTATTATCGTTATTAAGGATATTATCGCTATTATATTTATTAACCTTATTACCGTTATTATCGCTATAATCGCTATTATTGTTATAACATTTATTATCTTTATAATCATTATTATCGTTATTACGGATATTATCTTTTTTATCGTTATTATTATTATTATTATCGTTATTAATGTTATTATCTTAATTATCGTCCTTATAGTTATTATCTTTAATATTTATTACCGTTATTACCGTTGTTACTGTTATAATCGTTATACGTTTATATCTGTTATAATCGTTATCGTTATTATCGTTATTATCGTTAGTATCATATTTATCTTTATTACCATTATTATCGGTATCACCGTTATTATCTTTATTATCGTTATCTTTATTATTATTATCATCGTTAGGATTATTATTATTATTGTTGTTATCGTTATTAACTTTATTGCTGTTACTACTGTTATAACCGGTGCTATCGTTATTAATAATATTATTATTATTATCGTTATAAACGTTATTATCGATATTATCCTTACTAACATTATTATCGTCATTATGTTTATTCTCGTTATTCTTGTTATTATCGTTAATATCGTTTATTACACTTCCTATTATTATAATTATCGTTATAGCCGTTATTATCGTTATTATTACTAATATAATCATTATAATCTTATTAACGTTATTATCGTTATTATCGTTATTATCGTTATTATCGTTATTGTCATTATAATCGTTATTAACTTTATAATCGTTATTATCGATATTATCGCTATTATCGTTATTATCATTGTTATCGTTATTATCGTTATTACTGTCATTCTCGTTATTATCTTTATTATTGTTAAAACCGTTATAATCGTAATTATAGTTATAGTTATTATCGTTATTATCATTAATATCGTTATTATCGTTATTGATATTATTATTATTATTTTTCTCGTTATAAACAATATTAAATATATTACTGTTATTAACGTTATTATCGTTATTATTGTTATTATCGTTATAACCATTATTACACTAATTATTGTTACTATCGTTATTATCGTCACTTACGTTTTTACCGTTATAATAGATATCATCCTTATCGTTATTATCGTTATTAGCGTTATTACCGTTATAGCCGTTTCTGTTGTTATAGTTTTTAGGTTTATAATCGTTTTACCTTTATTACCCTGTTAATCGTTATTATCGTTATTATCTTAATTGTATTTATAATCGCTAGTATCTATATTATCCTTATTATAGTTACTACCGTTATAATCGTTATCATGGTTATCGTTATTATCGTAATTATCGTTATTTTCGTTATTATCATTATTGATATAATTATTTTTATTATCGTTATTATCGTTATAATCTCTGTTATTATTCTTAAAATAATTACGGTTATAATCGTTATTAACATTATTATCGATAATAACGTTATTATCGTTAGTATCGTTATTATCGTTTCTACTGCTATAATCGTTCTTATCGTTATCGTTGTAATCGTTATTATTATTATTACCGTTATTATCTTTATCGTAATTAATTTTTCTATAGTTAATATAGTTATTATTTTTAAAATCGTTATTATCGTTATTGTCATTACTATCATTATTACTGTTATTCTCGTTATTATCTTTATTACCGTTACTACCGTTATAATCTTTATTATCGTTATCTTTATTATTATTATTATCGTTAAGATTATTATTATTATTGTTATTATCGTTATTATCGTTGTAATCGTTGTTAACGTTATTATCGTTATTATGGTAATTACCTTGATGATTATTTTTATTAACGTTATTTTCGTCATTATCCTTATTATTATTATTATTATTATTATTATTATTATTATTATAATTATTATTGTTACTATCAACGTTATTATCGTTATTATCGTTTTTATCCTTTATATCGTTATTTCCGTTACAATCGTTATTATCGTTATAACCGTTAGAATAGTTATTATTATTATAATTTTCCTTCTTTTCATTATTATCGTTATTAACGTTTTAATAGTTATTATTGTTATTACCGTTGTTACCGTTATTATAGTAATTATCGATATTATCTTTGTTATCGTTATCGTTATTATGGTTATTATCGTTATTACCGTTATTGTCGTTATCATCGTTTTTATTGTACGTACCGTTACTATCGTTATTATTTTTAATATTTTTACAAACGCTATCTTCGTAATTATAGTTATCGCTATTATCGTTATTATCATTAATATTTTTCTTATTGTTACTTATAATATTATTATTATTATCGTGAATGATGATATTAACATTGTTACTGTTATTTTCGTCATAATCGCGAGTATCCTATAATAGTTATAAACGTTATTACCGTTATTAACGTTATGGTTATTATCGTCATCGTCGTATTACCTTTATTACAGTTATAATCGATAATTTCGTTATTATCGTTATTATGGTTATTGCCGATATTATCGCTATTATCTTTATTGTAGTTACTACCGCTATTATCGTTGGAATGCTTTTCGTTATTATCGTTATCAACGTTATTATTGTTTTTATCGTTATTATCATTGTAATCTTTATTATCATTATAATTGTTAATATCGTTATTATCGTCATTATCGTTATTATCGTTATTATCTTTATAATCGTTATTATCGTAATAATAGGTAGTATCGTTATTATCGTTATTATCGTTATAGTCGTTATTATCGTTATTATAGTCCTTATCTTCTTATCGTTTTTACCTTTATTATCGTTACTACCGTCATAATCGTTATTATCGTTATTACCGTTATTATCGTAATTATCTTTATTATCGTTACTACCGTTATAATCGTTATTATCGTTATCTTTATTGTCGGTATTATTGCTATTATTGACGTTATTATCATTATTATCGATATTATCGTTTTTATCATTATTATTGTTATTATTGTTATTATTATCGTTATTATCGTTATTCCCGTTATTTCATATTTCATATATTTATAACATTATCGTTATTGTCGTTGTTATCGTTATTATCGTTATTATCGTTATTATTATAATTATAATCGTTATTATCTTTCTTAGCATTATTATCGTCATTAACGTTATTAGCGTTAAAATCGTTATTATTGTTATCGTTATTACCGGTAATATACTTATTATCGTTATTCTTTATCACCGTTATTATCGTTTTTACCGTTTTTATCATTATTATCGATATTATCGTTATTATCCTTATTACCGATATTATCGTTAACCTCTTTATTATCGTTATTATCGCGATAACAGTTATTATCGTTATATTTATTATCATTATTATCTATATTATCCTTAATACCGTTATTATCGTTATTGTCTTTATTATCGTTCTTACCGTTATAACAGTTATTATCGTTATCGTTATTATCGTAATTATCGTTTTTATCGTTTATAGCGTTATTATCGTTATTATCATTACCCTGGTTATAGTTATTATCGTTATTATCGCAATTATCGTACTTATCGTCTTATCGTTATTATCATTATTATCGTTTTTTTCGTTGTTACCGTTATTATCGTTATCTCCTTTATTATCATTACTATCGTTATCGTTATGATTGTATTTATCGTTATTATCGTTATTGTCATTATTATCGTTATTATAATTATTATCGTTATTGTTATTATTATAATCGTTATTATCGCTGTTATCGTTATTATCGATATTATCTTTTTAGTCGTTATTATAGTTGTCGTTTTTATAGTTTTTTTCGTTACTATCGGTATTGTCGTTATTATCGTTATTTTCGCTGCTATCTTTATTATCGTTATTGTAATTTTTATCGTTATCACCGTTAATTATCGTTATTTTCGTCGTATCGTTATTATCCTTATTAAATTTTTATCGGTATTACCCTTATTATCATTATTCTCATTATTTTCGTTATATCGTTATTATCGTCATTATATTTATTATCGTTATTATAGTTATTATACTTATTATTATATTTATATACGTAATTGACGTTATTATTGACGTTATTGTTATTATTATTTATATTATCGTTATTATCGTTATTTTGCTTATTATCGTTATAATAGTAATTATATTATATATATAATTATATTATATAATAGTAATTATATCGTTATAATAGTAATTATAATAGTAAACCGATATTATCGTTATTATCGTAATTACTGTTATAATCGTTAGAACCGTTATTATCGTTATTATCGTTAGTATTCTTATTATCGTTTCTGTCGTCATTAACGTTATTATTATTATTGTTACATTCATTATTAACATTATTATCGTTATTATCGTTATTATCGTTATTATCGTTATTATCGTAATAATAGTTAGTATCGTTATTTCCGTTTTTTTCTGTATTATCGTTATTATCGTTATTATCTTTATTATCGTTTTGAACGTCATTAACGTTATTATCATTATTATTATTCTTAGTACCGTTATTATCATTATTATCGTTATAGTCGTTATTATCGTTATTATCGTCCTTATCTTCTTATCGTTATTACCTTTATTATCGTTATTTTCGATATTATCGTTATTATTGTTATCGATATTATCGTTATTATTATTATTATTGCCGTTATTATCATTATTATCGTTGCTAACTTTATTATCATTATTATCGTTATTATTATTATTATTATCATTATTGTCATTATAATCGTTTTATCGTTATTATTATTAATAATATCGTTATTATCGTGATAATCTTTATTATTATTAATATTATCGTTTTTATCGTGATTATCTTTATTATTATTTGTATTTTCCTTAATCCCAATATTAACTTTATTATCGCTATTATTATTTATATTATTCTTATTATCGTTATAATCGTTATTATTGTTATTATGGTTGAAATAGTTTTTATGGATTCAATCGTTATTTTCTTTATTATCGTTATTATCGTTATTATCGTTAATATAGTTATTGTTGTTATAACCTTTATAATCGTTATTATCGCTATTATCGTTATTAACGTTATATTCGTTATTATCGTTATAATCCCTATTATCGTTATTATCGTCATTATCGTCAATATGTTTATTATTGTTATAAACCGTATGATTTATATATATAAACCGTATTTCTATCGTTATTAACGTTATTATCGTTGTTACCGTTTTATCGTTATTATCTTTATTATCATTCATATCGTTATTATTATTTTTATTATCGTGATTCTCGTTATTATCGTTATTTTCGTTATTTCCGTTTTTATTTCTTTATTAGGGGTATTGTCATTATTGTTGTTTTAAACGTTATTATAGTTATTACCGTCACTATAGTTATTATCGTCATTATCGCCACTATCTGTTATAATAATTATTATTATTGTTATTAACGTTAGTATCGTTATTAACGTTATTATCGTTATTAACGTTATCATCGACATTTTCGTTTTTACCGCTTTTATCGTTATAACCTTTATTATCGTTGTTATCATTATTGTAGTTACTATCGTTATCATATATTTTTTCTCGTTATTATCGATATTATCTTTATTATTGTTATTATCGTTATTCTCTTTATAATAGTTATAATCGTTTTTTGTTGTTATAGTTATTAACGTTATTAACGTTATTATCGTTATTATCGTTATTATTATAGTTATTATCTTATTATATTAATACTATTATTATTACTATTATTATTACTATTATTATCTTTATTAACGTGATAATCGTTATATTCGTTTTAACCTTATAACCGTTATTATCATTATTATCATCATTAACGTTATTTTATTTATATTATCTTTATTATCGTTATTATCGTTATTTTAGTTATTGCCGTCATAATCGTTGGAGTCGTCGTTATCGTTATTATCTTTATTATCGTTTTTATCGATAATACATTTATTATCGTTAATAACATTGCTATCGTTATTATTATTATTATTTTCATTATTGACGTTATTATCGTTATTATCACTATTATCGCTATTATCATTATTATCGTTATTATTATTATTATTATCGTTATTCCCGTTATTATCGTTATAATATTTATTATCGTTGGAATCGTTAATACTGTTATTATAGTTACTGTCATAATTATTATCGCTATTACCATTATTATCGTTATGATTATTATTATTATCGTTATTCCGTTATTATCCTTATAATCGTTATTATAGTTATTATCGTTATTATCTTTATTAGCGTTTTTATTATTATTATTACTTTATTCTAGTTATTATTGTTATATTCGTTATTATCCTTAAAATCGTTATTATATTTATGGGCTTTATTATCGTTATTAGCGAGATTATTATTATTATTATCGTTATTATCGTTTATTTCGTTATTACAGTAAGTACCGTTATTATCGTTATTTCCTAGATTAACGTTATCTTTAATATCGATATTATCGTTATTATCTTTATTATCGTTCTTATTATAACTATTACCGTTATTATCGTTAATATCGTATTTATAGTAGTTACCGTTACTATCCTTTTTTCATTTTTATTATCATTAGTATCGTTTCTATCGTTATTATCGTTATTACCGTCATCATAGTTATTACCATTATCCTTATTATAGTTATTATCCTTATTATCGTTATTGCTGTTATTATCGTTATTTTCGTTACGGTCGTTCTTATCGTCTTATCATTATTATCGATATTATCGTCATTATCGTTCTATCGTTATTAAAGTTATTATTATTTTTTTATCGTTATTTTCATTATAATCGTCATTATCTTTATTATTTTCATTATCGTTATTATCATTATTACTTTTATAATAGTTATTACCGTTATTATCGTCATTGACGTTATTATTACTATAATTATCGTTATAATCATTATTATCGTTATTATCTTAATTATCTTTATTATTGTTGTAATCGTTACTATCATTTTATCTTCATAATAATAATTATAGTTATTTTCGTGGTTAAGGTCATTATCGATATTATCGTTATTATCGATATTACCGTTATTATCGTTATTATCGTTGTTGGACTAATTTTCATTATTGTCGTTAAAATCGTTATTAGTATTATTATAATCGTTTTTATCGTTATTTCGGTTACTTTCATTATCATCATTATTAATATTATTGTTTTTATCGTTACTCTCGTTACTATCGTTATAGCCGTTATAATCGTTATAACATTTATTATCGTTATTATCGTTATTATTATTATTATTACCTTTTTTATCATTATTATCGTTATTGTTGTAATTATCATTATTATCGATATTATTCTCATAATCTTTATTTTCGTAATTACCTTTATTATCGTTATTATCGTCATTATCGATATTATTGTCATAATTGTTTTTATCATTATTACCGTTATTATTGTTAATGTCGTTATTAAAGTTATTACCGTTATTACAATTATTATTGTTAATAAGTTCATTATTATCCTTTTTATCGTTATTATCGTTATTATCGTCATAATTGTTATAATCGTTATAACCGTTAATACCGTTGTTATGGTTATTACAGTTGTTAATATAATAATCATCGTTATTATTGTTATTATCAATATTATCGTTAAATCCGTTATTATGATTATTATCGATATTATATTTATTATTGTTATTATGGTTATTATTATTATTATTACCTTTATAATCGTTATTATCGTCCGCATCGTTTTTATTGTTATTATTAATATTATTATTGCTATTATTGCTATAATCGTTATTATTATTCTTATCGTTATTATCGTTATTTTCGTTATTATCGTTACCATTATTATCGTTATATTCGTTGCAATCGTTATAATCGTTATCATTATCGTTATAAATGTGATTATCGATATTATCGTTATTATCGTTTTTAACGATAGTATCGTTATTATTATTATAATTTTCGTCATTATCGTTATTATCGTTACTACTGTTATCATCGTAATTATGGTGATCATTGTAATAGCTATTATCGTTATTATCGTTATTATCGTTATTATCGTAATTATTATTATTATTATTGTTATTATCTTTGTTATAGTTATTAACGTTATTATTGTTATTATTGTTTTTATCCTTATAATAGTTATTATAGTTATTATCGTTGTTATCGTTACTATCGTTATTATCGTTACTACCTTTATAGACGTTATTGTAATTATCGTTATTATCCTTATTATCCTTACTATCTTTTTTATCTTCATTATGGTTAATATTGTTATTATTGTCGTCATTATCTTTATTAATGTTATTGTCGTTATTATCGTTATTATCATTATTATTATCGTTATTAACGCTATTACCGTTATTATCTTTTTTATCGTTATCATCGTCATCTTTATAATCTTTATTTTCATCAATACCCTTATAAGCTTAATTATCGCTATCATTATTATCGTTATTATCGCTAATATAGTTATTATTCTTATAATCTTTAAAATAGTTATTATCGTTATTTCTGTTATTATCATAATTATCTTTATAATCGTTACTCCCATTATAATCGTTATTATCAGTATCGTTTTATCGTTATAATCGTAATTATCGTTAATCTTTATTTCCGTTAGTACATTTGTTACTGTTATTATCGTTATAATCTTTATTATCTCTGTTATTGTGACTACCGTTATTATCATAATTATCGTTCTTTTCGTTAATATCGTTACTACCGATATTATTGTTATTATTGTTATCGTTATAATCGTCATTACTGTTATTATCGCTATCACCGTTATTACCGTTATTACCGATATATTCGTTATTATCGATATCGTTATTATCGTTATTATAGTTAATATCATTATTCTTTAATACCGTTATTATCGTTGGTACCGATATAATCGTTATAATCGATATTATCGCTATTATCGTTATTTTCGTTATTATCGTTATATTCTTATTACCTTTATCCTTATAATATTTATTATTATTATAATAGTTATTATATTTATTATTCTTATAATCTTTAATATTGTTATTATCGTTATTATCGTTATTACCGTTATAATCGTCATTATCGTTCTTATCGTTATAACCGGTATAATCCTTATTACCGTTACCTTTATTACCGTTATTACCGTTATTATTGTTGTAATTATTATCGTTATTATGGTTTTACCATTATTACCGTTGTTATCCTTATTCTTTTTATTATAGTTCTAATCTTTATAAACATTATTCTCGTTATTATCGTTAGTAAAGTTATCATCGTTATTATAATTATTATTATCTTTTTAGCGTTATTATCGTTATTGTCGTAAAAATTATTATTATTATCGTTACAATCGTTATTATGGTTATTATGATGAATCATTATCACCGTTTATAAGATATTACGAACTGTTATAACAGTTATAATCGTTATAATATTTATCATCGTTATTATAATTATTATCGATATGAACATTATAATTGTTATTCTCTTTGTTATCGTTACTAACGTTAGAATCGTTGTTTTCGTTATTATAACTCTTATTATAATTACTATCGTTATATTCTTTTTTATCGTTATTACTGTTATTATCGTTATTAATAATTTTATTACAGTTATTTCCGTTATTATCGTTAATATCGTTTTAACTTTATTTTCGTTATCGTTTCTATAGTTACTGTTATTATTGTTATTATCGTTATTATCTTCATTTTCGTTAATAATATTATTATTACCTTTAATATCGTTATTAACGTTATTATCGTTATGGCCGTTATGTTCGTTATTTTCGTTATCTTCGTTATACAGTTATAATCGCTTTTATCACTATAATCTTTCTTATGGTTATTATCGCTATCGCTATTATAGTTATAGTTATTGTCGTCATTATCGTTATTTTCGTTATTAACGTTATAATCGTTATTATCGTAATTATCGTTATTTTCGTTGACATCGGTATTATCGTTATTATCGTTTTAATCGTTAATACCTTTCTTATCGTTATTGTCCATTTTTCGATATTATTATAATTATTATCGTTATTATCGTTAATATAGTTATTATAATTATCGTTAATAATATAATTATCATTATTATCGCTATTACCGTTATTACAGTTATTATCGTTATTACTATTATTATTACATTTATTATCGTTATTTCGTTATTAATGTTTTTAATATTATTATTACCGTCAATATCGTTATTATCGTTACTATAGTTATTATTGTTATTACCTTTATTATTACCGTTATTATCGATATTATCCTTATTATCTTTATTACCGTTATATTCGTTTCATTATTGTCGTTATTACCGGTTTTATCATTGTTATCTATATTACCGTCATTATCATTATTATCGTTAGTAACCTATTTATTTTTATTTCCTTTACTATCGGTATTACCGTTATTATCATTATTACTGTTATTATCGATATTGTCGTTACTATCGTTAGTATCGTTATTATCTTTGTTATCGATTTTATAGTTATTAATATTAATCAAGTTGTAATTGTTAATTTCGTCTTAATCTTTATTATCGTTATTAAAGTTATAATCGTTATTATCGTTACCGCTATTACCGTTATTATCGTTATTATCCTTATTATCTTTATTATAGATATAATCGTTAATATCTGTATTATCGTTATTATCGTTATTGTCAATATTACATGTATAATCGTTATTATGGTTAGCGGTGTTATCGTTATTGTCGTTATTATCGTTAAACTTTATAACCGTTATTACTGTTGTTAACGCTATTATTGTTAATGTCGTTATTATCGTAATTATTATTGATATATAATTACTATTGATATTATTGTTGTTATCATTATTACCGTTATTATCGTTCTTATCGATATTATCGCTATTTTCCTTATTATCGGTATTACCGTTATTAACGTTATTATCGTTAATATCTATCGTTACTAACTATTATCGTTATTAATGATAATAACGATAATAACGTTAATAAGAATAATAATATTATCGTTACTACCGTTATAATCGTTATTATCGGTATCGTTTAAATTGTTATCACCGTTATTACTGTTATTATCGATTTTATCGTTATTATCATTAATAACGTTATAATTATTATTATTATCGATAATAATATTATTATCGCTATTATTATTTTTGTCTGCAATTTTCTTTATTATCGTTATTATTGTTATTGTATATATTATCGTTATTACCGGTATAATCGTTATAACCGTTAGAGTTATTATCGTTATTATAGATATTATCGTTAACACTTATAACCGTTATTACCGTTATTATCGTTATTATCGTTATAATAGTTATTACCGTTATTATCATTAATATCGTTAATTTCAATATAATCGATATTTTCGCTCTTATCGTTACTACCGTTATAATCGTATCAATCACTATCGTTATAATCGATATTATCGTGATTATATTTAACATAGTTATTAGGAGTGAAAATGTTATTATCTTTATTATCGTTATAACCGTTAATATCGATATTACCTTTATTATCGTTCCTACCGTTATAACCAATATTATCGTTATCGTCATTAACGTAATTACTGTTATTTTTCCTTATTACCGATATTACCGTTAAAATCGTTATTATCGTTATAATCTTTATCATACTTATTATCATTATTATCGTTATAATCGATATTACAGTCACTACAGTTGTTATCGTTAATTTCATCATAATCTTTATAATCGTTATTACCGTTAGAATCGTTATTATCGTCATAACCGTGATTACCCTAAATGTTATTATCGTTATTATCGTTATTGTTATTATTATTACCGTTATTATCTTTGTTATTGTTATTATTATTATTCTTATTGGTATTAACGTTATTATCTTTATTATCGTTTTTATCGTTATAAGAGTTATTATCGTTAATATCGTTTTTATCGTTGTTATCGTTATTAACGTTAATACAGTTATTATTGTTAAAATCTTTGTTATCGTTTTTATAGTTATTATCGTTATTATCATTATTACCGTTATTATCGTTATAATCGTTATTACCGTTATTGTTGTTATTATCGTTATTATCGTTATTATTATTATAATTGTTTTATCGTTATTATTGTTATAATCGTTATTTTCGTTTTCCTTATTATCGTCAATATCCCTATTACCTTTATTATCATTATTTTCCTCATTATTATTATTATTCTTATCGTTATTCTCCTTATTATCGTTATTACTGTTATTATCGTTATTATCGTTATTATCGTTATTATTTTCATTATTATTATCGTCAATAAAGTTATTACCCTTATTATAGATACTTCCGTAATTTTCGTTGATATCGATATTATTATTATTATCGTTATTGACCTTATTTTCGTTGTTATGTTATTAACGTTATTATAGTTATTTTCTTTTTTTCGTTACTACCGTTATTATCGCTATTATCTTTACTAACGTTATAATAGCTACTATCGTTATCGTTATAAACGTTATTAACATTACTATCTTTAATATAGTTATCATTTTAATAATATTTATTATCGTTATTATGGTTACTATCGTTATTCTCGTTATTCTCGTTATTATCATTCTTTATTTCAGTTATTATTACTTATATTATAGTGACTATCGTTATTATCGTTATTGTCGTTATTGTCGTTATTTTCCACGATATCGTTATTATCGTTGTTATCGTTATTATCGTTATTGTCATTATAATAGTTTTTATCGTTATTAGCGTTAATATCGTTATTATCTAAATTGCCGGGATAATCGTTATTATCGTTATCCTTATAATATTTAGTATCGTTATTACCGTTACTGTCGTTATTATCGTTATTATCGGTCTTATTGTCACATCGTTTTTATCGTTATTATTTTTATTATGATTATTATCGCTATAGTTACTATTATTATCGTTATTAATCTTATTAACTTTATTACATTTATTGTCGTATTTTTCGTTATTATCGTTATAATAGTTTCTATCGTTATCGTTACAAACGTTCTAATCGTTATTATCGTTATTATCGGAATTATCTTTCTTATCTTCTCATCGTTGCTACCGTTATTATCTTTATTATTATTATCGTTAATATAGTTATTATTGTTATAGTCGTTATTATCATTATAATCGTTATTGTCGTTATTATCGTTATTGACCTTATTATCGTTATCGTCGTTATTATCGTTATTGTCTTTATTATAATGCTATTATCGTTATTATCTTTCACATAGACTCATCTATATTATCGTTATGACTATTATAATCATTATTGGTAATATAATTAACGTTATTATCGTTATTATCGTTATTGTCGTTATTTTCGATGTTAGTGTTTTTATCGTTAATATTGATATTATCGTAATTACCGTTATTATCGTTATTATCGTTCTTATCGATATTATCGTTACAATCGATATTATCGTTATTATCGTAGTTACCGTTATTAATATCATTATCGGTATTACCGTTATTATCGTTATTATCGATATTATAGAAATAATCGATATTATCGTTATTATCATTATTATTGTTATTATCATTATTATCGCGTTTAACGTTATTACATTTATTATCGGTATTATCGTTATTAACGTTATTATCGTTAATATCGTTATTATAATTATTATTATCGTTCTATAGTTATTACCATTATTATCGTTATTATCGTTATTATTATTATTATCATTAGAACTATTATTATTATCGTTATTAAAATTATTGTTGTTATTATTGTTATTGTCGTAATTACCGTAATTATCGATATTATAGTTATTACCGTGCTTATAACTATCCTTATTAACGTCATTATCATTATTATTGTTTTACCGTTACTATCGTTATTATCTTTATCGTATTTATCGTTCCCATCGTTATTAATCTTGTTACCATTATTATCGATAAAGTTATATCCGTTATTATCGTTTTACTTTTATTACCGATATAATCGTTATAAACTTTATTATCTTTATTATCTTTTCTATTTCTATTATCATTATTATCGTTATTATTATTATTATTATCGTTATGAACGTTATTATCGTTATAATCGTTATTAACGTTATAATAATTATTATTGTTATTATTATCGTTACTAAGGTTATTATCGGCCTTGTCGTTATAATCGTTATTATCTTAATTTTTTTATTATTATCGTTAATATCGTTATTATCTTTATTATCGTAATTATTATAACTATTATCGTTATTGTCGGAAATATCCTTATTATCGTCATTTTCTGTATTATCGTTATTGACGTTATAATCGTTTTTATCGTTGGAGTAGTTTTCGTTATTATAATTATTATTGTTAAACTTTTTAACCTTTATTTCCGTTGTTAGCTTTATTATCACTATAATAGATATTACCGTTATAATCATTACTATTAGTATTATTATAATCACTATTTTCGTACTTACTGTTACTACCGTTGTAATCCTTATAATCGATATCGTTATAAACGTTATTATCGTGATTATCGTTTTTATAATTATTAGGGATGTTAGCGCTACTATCTATATTATCGTCATTATCATTATTATTGATATTACCGTTATTATCGTTATTACCGTTATTATCGTTATTATCGTTAATATTATTATTATTATCGTTATTATCGTTATAACTTTATATCTGCCTTTATCGTTTTCGTAATTATCGTTATTATAATCTTTAACGTTAATATCGTTGTAACCGTTATAGTAGTTATTAAAGTTTTTATCGTTGCTTCCTTTATTATCGTTTTTATCGATATTTTCGCAATTGGAGATATCATAATTTTTAGAGTCGTTATTATCGTTATTATTGTTATTACCGTTATAATCTTTAATATTGTTTTCCTAATTATAGTTCTTATCGTTATAATAGTTATTGTGTTTATTAACTTTGTTAACGTTCTTATCGCCTTATCGTTATTATCGTTCTTATCTTTATTATCTTTATAATCATTCTTATCGTTATTATCGCTATTATCGTTATAATCGTTTTTGGCTTAATAACCGTTACTGTCGTTATAGTTATTATCGTTATAGTAGTTATTATCGTTATTATCTTTGCTTTCGGTATTATCGTTTTCATTTGTTATAATTATTATTATTATTAGTTTGGTTATTGCCGTTATTATCGTTAATATCGTTCTTATCGCTTTATCGTTATTATCGATATTATCGTTTTTATCTTTATTATCCTTATTTCGTTAATGTCGTTATTATGATTATTATCGTTAATTCTTATCACTGTTATTACCGTTGTTTCCGTTACTATCGTTATTGTACTTATTATCGTTTTTATCGTTATTATCATTAGTAAAATAATAATTGTTCTTTTCTTTCTTATCGTCACTATCGTTATAACCGTTATTATCGGTATCGTAATAAATGTTATTATCGCTATTGTCATTAATATATTTATTATGGCTATAAATTTATTATCTTAATTATCGTTTATATTGCTATTTTCTTTATTACCGTTATTATCTTTATTATCGTTATTACCGTTATAAACGTTCTTAACGTAATCGTTATTATTGTTATAATCGTTTTTATCTTTTTATTGTTATTGTCGTAGTTATCATTTTTAACGTTATTACCGTTATTACAGTTATTATTGTTAATATCGTCATAACCTTTATTATCGTTATTACCGTATAATCGTTCTTAACGTTATCGTTATTATTGTTGTATCGTTATTATCGTTATTATCGTTAATATCGATGTTCTCGTTATTGTCGTTATTATCTTTATAATCGTTCTTATCGTCCTATCGTTATTGTATTTATCATCGTTATTAACGTTATAATCTTTACTATCGTTATGGTCGTTGATATCGTTATTTAACTTATTATCGTTATTATCTTTATTATCGTAGTAATAGTGATTATCGTTATTATTATTATTAGTATCGTTATTATCCTTGTTATAGTTATTATCGTTAGTATCGTTATTGTTGTTATTACGGTTATTATCGTTATTATCATTTTTATCGTTTTATCGTTATTACCGTATTTATCGTTATTATTATCATAATTATCTTTATTGTCGTTATTATCGTTAATAGCTATATAATCGTTATTTTCGATATCGTTATTATATTTATTATCGTTATTATCGTTATTATCGTCATTAACGTTATTATTATTATTTATATTATTATTAACACTATTATCGTTATTATCGTTAATGACGTTATTATCGATATTGACCTTATTATATTTATTAAACTTATTATCGTTTTTATTTTTGCTATTGTTATTAATATTATTATTATCTATGCTACCGTTATTATCGTTATTATCGTTATCATCATTATTTTATTAATTACAGTTATTATCGATTTAATCGTTATTATCGTTATTTTCTTTATAACCATTATTATCGTTATTATTATTATTATTATCGGAATTATATCTATTATCGTTATTATTGTTATTATTATCGTTATTAACTTTATTATCGTCATTATCTGTATTATCGTAATAATCACTATTATCGTTATTGTTACTATTAGTACTGTTATTATAATTAATATCGTTATCCTTGTTATAGTTATTATCTTTAACATCGTTATTGTAATTATTAGTGTTATCATTGTTATTATCGTCCAATCGTTAATACCATTATCTGTATTATCGTTTTTATTGTCATAACCGTTATTATCGTCAGTATTATTATAATTATCGTGATTATCGTTATTATCGTTAATACCTTTATAAACGAAATATTCGTAATCTTTTTTATAGTTATTATCGTTATTATCGTTATTATCGTTTTTTGGTTATTATTATTATTATTATCGTTATTAACTTTATAGTGGTTAATATAATTATTAATATTATTCTTATCGTTATTCTCCTAATTATCGTTATTATCATTATATTCGTCAGTATCGTTATTATCGTTATTACTATTATTATTATCGTTATTATCGTTATAATCGTTGTTATTATTATTATTATCGATATTATTGTTATTATCGTTATTATCATTATTATCGTTATAATTGTTATAATAATTATTTTCGTTGTTATCATTTATATTATTATTATCGTTATTATCCATATAATTATCGGTTGTATCGTTATTTCCTTCATTATTGTTAAATCGCTTTAGTCGTTTTTATCGTTATCCTTATTATTATTACTATCGTTATTATTGTTATTTGTCGTTATTATCGTTCTTTTCATTTTATCGTTATTATCGTTATTATCGTGATTATCGTTATTATCATTTATTCGTTATTATTAGTATTAAAATCGTTTTTGACGTTATTAACGTTATTCTCGTTATTATCTTTAATATCTCAATTATCGTTATTATTATTATTGTAATTGTTATTCTCGTTATTATCGTTATTACCGTTTTTATTAATATTATTATAATTATTAACGTTATTATTGTTATTATAGTTATTAACGTTATTATCGTTATTATCATTATTATTATTCCTTTATTATCGTTAATATCATTATTATCGTTATTTTAGTTATAATAGTTATTATCGCTAGTACCATTGTTAACGTTATAATCGTATTTACCGTTATTACAGTTATTATTTTTAATATCGTTACTATCTTTATTATTAGTATTATGTTCGTTGTTAACGTTATTACCGTTACTTCGTTTCATCATTATTTTCGCTTTTATCGTTATTATCGTTTTCATCATTAGTTTCTATTGTTATTATCATTATTATGTTTATTACCATTATTATTATTTTCATTATCGTTATTATCCTTATTATCGTCATTATCGTTTTTAATATTATTGTTTTTAATATTATTATTACTATAATCGTTATTATCCTTATTAACTTTATTGTCGTTATTATCGATGTTGTTGCTATTATCGTTGTTACCGTTATAATCATTATTATCGTTAATTTTTATTTTCGTTATTACCGTAATTACAGTTATTTTCGTTATTATCGTTTTTATCGTCATTATTATAATTATTATCGTTATTATTGTTATTATTTTTATATTATTATTATACTTTTCATAATTTACGCTATTATCGTTATTATCGCTATAACCGTTAATATCCTTATAATCTTTATTTCCGTTACTACCGTTATAAACGTAATCGATATTTTCGTTATTATCGTTATTATCCTTACTATTGTTTTAATCTTTATTATTGTTATAATTATTATTATTATCGTTATTATTTTTATTATAGATATATTCGTTATTATCTTTATTACCATTATTATTTTCGGCAGTATCGCTAATATCGTTAATTACTTTTTTATCGTTACTGTCGTTATTATCGTTCTTATCCTATTTACAGTCTTATCGTTATTATCGTTGTTGTCGTAATTTTCGTTTTAATCGTTATTATCGTTATTATTATTATTATTACCTCTAATATCGTTATTATCGTTATTATCGTAATTATTATTATTATCGTTATTATCCTTATTACAGGTATAACCGTTATTATCGTTAACGTTATTATTGTTATTATCGTAATTATCGTAAATCCTAATAACCGTTGTTATCTTTGTTACCGTTATTATCATTATTATCGTTGTTATCGTAATTATCGTTAATCCTAATAACCGTTGCTATCGTTGTTACCGTTATTATCGTTATTATCTTTATTATCGTTACTATAGATATTATCATTATAATCGTTAATTCCGTTATTATCGGTATTACCTTTATTATCGTTATATCCGTTATAATCGTTATTATCGTTCTCGTTGTTATCTTTATTACCGTTATTATCTATATTATCTTTGTTATCGTTTCTACCGTTATAATCGTTATTATCCTATCGTTATTGTCGTTATTATTGTTATTATTGACGTTATTGTCATTGTTATCGTTATTATCGTTATGATCGTTATTATAGTTATTATTGTTATTATTATCGTTATTATCGTTGTTACCGTATTTGTCGTTTTATCGTTATTATCGTTATTAATATTTTTATTACCGTTATTATCATTACTACCGTTATTAACTTTATTATCGTTATTATCATTATTATTATTATTATTATCGTTTTTCTCATTATAATTGTAATTATCGTTATTATTATTAATATTATCGTTATTATCGTGATTATCGTAATTATTATTTCCATTTTCCTTAATCCAAATATCATTGCGATTATCGTTATTATTACTAATCTTCTCGATGTAATCGTTATTATCGTTATTATCGTTATTATCCTTATATTCGTGATTATCGTAATTATTGTTACTTTCTTTAATATTCTAATTATCGTCATAATCGCTATTATCGTTATTATCGTTATTATCGTTATTATAGTCATAGTTATTACCGGTAATATTTTTATTGTCGTTAATCTTCATCGCCGTTATTACCGTTGTTACTGTTATTATCTTTATTAACCTTATTATCATTATTATCTTTATTATCGTTTTTATCTTTATAGATATTATTATTATTATCTTCGTAATTAACGCTTCTATCGTTATTGTCCTTATTACCGATATTACAGTTATTATTGTTATACTGTTATAACTGTTATTTTTCCTATCGTAGTTATCGTTATTAACGTTATTATCGTTAGTATCGTTAATATCTTAATTACAGTTGTTACAAGAATTATCATTATTATCGTTATTATCGTTATTATCGATATTATCGTTATTATTATTATTATCGTTATTATCGCTATAATCTTTTTTATCGTTAATGTCGTTAGTATTGTTATTATCGTTATTGACGTTCTAATAGTTATTATCGCTTTGTCGTTATTATCGTTATTATCGTTATTATCGTTGTTATAGCTGTTATCGCTATAATGATAATTTTCCTTATTATCATTGTTACAGTTATTATCGTTATTATCGTTATTACCGTTATTATCTTTATTATCGATATTATCATTATTATCGTAACTGACATTAATACCGTTATTATCGCTATCATCGTTATTATCGATAACATCCTTTTTATCATTGCTATCGTTATTACTATTATTCTAATCGTCATTAACGTTATTATCGTCATTATAGAGCTTAACGTAATTCTTATTATTATTATTATGAATATTAATATTGTTATTATTATCGTTATTACCGATGTTATCGTCATAATCGTTATTACCGTTATTTTCGTTGTTATCGATATTATCTTTGTTATCTTAATTAATGTTACTACATAATAAACATTATTAACGTTATCATTGTTTTTATGTTTATTACCATCATTATCATTATTACGTAATTATCGTTGTTAACCTTATCATCGTTTTTATCGTTATTACAGTAATTAACATTATTATCGTTATTATCGTTATTACGAAATTATCGTTATTGTCGTCATTATTATTTTTAGTATCGTTATTACCGTCTTTATAGCTATAATCGTTATCGTTATTATTGTTATTATCGTTATTATAGCTATTATCGTTATAAACGTTATTTTCTTCTTATGTTAATTATCGTTATTATCCTTATTATTTTTATTATTGTTATCAACGTTATTATCGTTGTTATAGATATTAACGTTATTATCGTGTTTATCGTTATTAGCGTTATTATCGTTACTATTGTTATTATGTTTCTCAACGTAATTAGCGTTATTATCGTTATTGTCGTTATTATCGTTATTCTTATTATTATTAATATTATTTTCTTTATTCTTAATCTTATTATTATTATTATGATAGTTATTGTCGTTTTATCGATATAATCGTTATAATCGACATCATTTTTAATAACTTTATTAATGTTATTATAGATATTTTTATTATTATTATTTCCATTTTTATAGATATTGTTATCGTTAATATCATTTTTATCTTTATTATCGTCACTTTCGTCATTAACGATATTATCACTATAATCTTTGTTATGGTTATTATCGTTATTACCGTTATTATCCTTATTTTCCTTATTAACGTGAATTTTGTTATTATCTTTAGTATCGTTATTATCGTTAATATCCTTATAACCGTTTTTATTATTATTATCATTATTTTCGTTATTATCTTTACTATCGTTATTATATTCATTATCGATATCTTTACAAACGTTATTACCGTTATTATCGTTAATATAGTAATTATTGTTAAAATATATATTATCTTCATTATCGTTATTATTGTTATTATCATTATTATTATTATTATCATTATTACCGTTATTATCGTTCTTATCTTCATTATCGTTATTAACGTAATTACCGGTAAAATCGCCATTATCGTTAGTGGTATTATAGTTATTAAAGTTATTATCATTAACACTTATGACCGTTATTACCGTTTTTAACATTATTTTCGTTATAAAAGGTATCGATATCGATTTATCTTTACTATCGTTATTATCAATATAATCGTTACATTCGTTATAATCATTACTATCGTTATAGTAGTTATTATTGTTATCGTTATAAACGGTATTTTCGTGAAAATCATTAATATAGTTGTTAGTGTTCTAAAGGTTATTACATTTATTATGGTTATTATCGTTATTATCGATATTATTGTTAATATCGTTATTATATTTATTATTGACACTACCTTTATGACCGTTATAATCATTATCGTTATTATCGTTATAATCGTTATTGCCGTTATAATCGTTATTGTCGTTATAATCGTTATTATCGAAATTATCGTTATTATCGTTATTATCTTTATTATCGTTATTGTCCTTATTATCGATATTATAGTTCTTGTCGTGGTATTATTATATCGTTATATCGTTGTTATCAATATTATCGTTATAATTTTTATTATTACCGTTATTTCGGTTATTGTCGTTATAATCGTTATTATATTTGGGATCGTTATTGAAGTTATTGTAGTTATTGTAATTATTACTATTATTATAATCGTTATTATCGTTATTATCGTTATTATCGTTATTATTATTATTATTATCGTTAACAATGTAATTATCTTTATTATTGTAATTATCGTAAGTCGGTGGTGATATTGATATAATTGTTATTATCGTTATTATATTTATTATCGATATTATCATTATAGTCGTTATTTTCGTTATTATCGTTACTGCCGTTATAATCGTTTTATCCTTACCGTTAAAAACTTTATTATTGTTATTATCTATAATATAGTTGTTATTGTTATTTGTTTATTATTCTTATTATCGTTATTATTGTTATAGACGTAATTATCATTATTAACTTTGTTATTGTTACTACCATTGTAATCGTTATTATCCTCTCCTTATTATCGTTTTTACCGTTATTATCGATATTATTTTTATTATCGTTACTATCGTAATAATCGTTATTATCATTATTATCGTTACTGCCGTTATAACAGTTACTATCGTTAACATTATTATTGTTATTGTCGTTAATATCGTTATTATTGTTATTATCGTAATTATCATTATTATCGTTAATATCGTTATAAGAGTTAATATCATTAATATCGACATAATCTTTATTATCCTTACTTCCATTATAATCGTTATGATCGTTATCGTTCATACCGTTATTATCATTATTATCCTTATTGTCGTTATTGCCGTTATAATTGTTATTTCATTATCGTTATTACCGTTATTAACTTTATCTTCCTTATTGAAGCTATTACCGTTATAATAGTTATTATCATTATAATAATTATTATGGTTATCATCGTTATTATCGTTATTATCGTTAGTACTGTTATTAACGTTATTACCGTTATTATCAATATTATTATTATTAATATCGTTATTTTCGTCAACATGGCTTTATCCGTTATAATCGTTATTATCGTTACCCTTATTATAGTTATTATCGTTCATACCGTTATTGCAGTTACTATCGTTAATTACGTTCTTAATTTCTTATCGTTTTTATCGTTATTGTCGTTATTATTAATAACTTTATCTTTATTCTCGTTATCATCGTTATTATTCTTATTATTATCAGTATTTATTTAATTATCGTTATTATCGTTATTATCATTATTTTCATTATTATCGTTACTACCTTTAGTATTGTTTTTTATCGTTTTCTTTATAAACGTTAATATCTTTATTATCGTAAATATAGTAATTTTTGTTATCATCTTTTGTTATCATTTTCGTTGCAACCGATATAATCGTTATTATCCATATTATCGTTATTATCGTTATTATCGTTAAAACACTTATTATCGTTATAATCGTTATTATCGTTATCGTTATTATCTTTATTACCGTTATTATGATTATTATCGCTTTTATCGTTATTACTACTATTATTATCGTGATAATCGTTATTATCGTTAATACAGTTAGTAACATTATAACCCTTATATTCGTTATTATCGTTATTATGGTTATTATAGATATTATTATTATTATTATCGACATTAACGTTATTATCGTTATTAACGATATTACCGATATTACCGATACTATCATTACACTATTTGAACCGATATTATCGTTATCGTTATTATCGTTTTTAATATTATCATTAGAACCTTTATTACCGTTACTACCGTTATTATCGCTATAATCGTTATTACCGATATAATCGTTATATTCTATAGCGATGTTATCGTTATTATAGTTATTATCATTAATCTTCATGACCGTTATTCCAATTATTATCGTTACTATTATTATTATTATCATTATTATCGTTTTTTTCGTTATTAACGTTATAATTTTTATTATCGATATTATTGTTATTATCTTTATTATGTTTATAATAGCTATTATCTTTATTATCTTTGTTATCGTTATTATCATTATTATCTTTAGTATCGATCTAATCGTTATTATCGTTGTTACCTTTATTATTATTACTATTATCGTCATTAACGTTATTATCGTTATTTTCGATATTATCATTATTATTGTTATTATTACAATTCTTATCGTTCTGCCCGTTATTATCGATATTATCGTTTATATTGTTATAATCATTATTATCTTTCTAATCGGAATTATTTTTATTATTGTTATTATTATTATTATTAACCTTGTATTCGTTATTACCGTTACTATCATTATTATACTTATTATCGTTAGAACCGTTATTACCGTAATTATTGTTACCATCATTATTATCGTTACTATCGTTTTTACTGTTAGAACGTTTATTATCCTTACAGTTATTATTGTTATTATCGTTATTACCTTTATTACCGTTACAACCATTATAATCATTATTATCGTTATCGTTATTATCTCTATTAAAAGTATAATCGTTTTTTCGTTATTATCGGTTTACCTTTATAACCGTTATAATCGTTATTATCTTTATTATCGTTATTGTCGTTATTATCGTTGGTATCGTTATAATCGTTATTGAAGTTACTATCGTTATTATTGTTATTATTATCGTGATTTTCGTTATTGTCGTAATAAACTTTATTATAGTTATTATTGTTATTATCGTTATTATCGTTATTATTTTTATTATTGTTGTTATTATCATTTTTATCGTAATAATCGTTATTATTGCTAGTATCGTAGAATATTATCGATATTATCGTTGTTATCGCTATTATCGTTATTACCGTTATTAACGATACTCTCGTTATTATCGCTATTACCATTTTTACCGTTATTATCGTTATTATCGTTATTATCGTTACTATTATTATAAACGTTCTTATCGTCTTATCGTTAATAACGTTATTATCTTCATTATTATTAATATTATCGTTATTACCGATATTAACTTTATTTTCTTATTTATCGTTATTATCGTAAATATCTTTATAATTGTTTTTACCGCTATTACAGTTATTATCATTCTTATTATTAATACTACCTTTAATTTCCTTATTTTCGTTATTGTTGTCATAATTTTCATTATCGTTATTACTGCTAATCGTTATTACCGTTATAATTATTATTATGGTCGTTATTATCGATATTATTATTATTATCTTTGTTATTGTTATAATCGTTATTGTCTTCATAATCGTTATTGACGGAATTTTCGAAATCATAATTATTATCGTTATTATTATTATTATTATCATTATTATCGTTATTATCGTTATTATCGTTTTTAATGTTATAATCGTTATTACCGTTTTCGGTATTATCGTTAGTATCGCTATTACCGTTGTTACCGTCATTATCGTAGGTATTATCGTCTTATCCTTATTATCGTTATTATTATTATTATAATAGTTATTAACATTATTATCGTTATATTGGTTATTTTCGATTATTATAGTTATTATCGATATTATATTCATTGTCCTCATTATCTTTTTCGTTATTATAGTTATTGTCGGTATTACTGTTTTTATCGATATTATTGTTATAATCGTTTTATCATTATTATTAATATTCTAATCGTTATTATCATTATATTCGTTATTATCGTTATTTTCGTTGTAATCGTTATCATCGATATAAGCGTTAATATGATTATAATTGTTAACATCATTATTATCTTATTATCCTTTTTATCGTTAATATTACTATTATTATCCTTTATCTTCATTATCGTTATTATTAATATTATTATCGTTATTATTGTTATTATCTTTATTATCGTTATTTTCCTTGTTATCTTTATTATCGTCATAATCGTTATTATCGTTAGAATTATTTGTATCATCATTATCGCTATTAACGTTGTAACCATAATTATGTTATTGCAGTTATAATCCTTAATTTCGTTTTTAACGATATTATCCTTATAATCGTTATTATCTCTGTAAACGTTTTTTTGTAATTATAGTTTTTATTATTATTATTTTTGTTATCATTGTTATTATTGTTATTGTCGTTATTAACTTTATTATCCTTATTGCCGTTATTATTATTATTATTATCGTCATAATTGTTAGTATCGTTATTATTGTTATTATCATTATTATTAATTCTATTATCTTTATAATCATTATTATCGTTATAATCGTTATTATCGTGATTATCGCTATTATAGTTATTATTGTTATTATCGTTTTCTTCGTTATTATCGTTATTATTATTAATATTACCGTTATTATCGATATTATCGTTATTATTATTAGTATTACCTTTATTATCGCTATTATCGCTATACTAGTATGTATCTTTATTATCGTTATTATTATTATTATTATAGTTATTATTGTTATTATATTCATTATCGATTATATCATTATTGTCGTTATTTTCTTTATTACCGTCACTGCCATTATAATCGTTATTAACTTTATAACCGTCATTATCGTTATGGTTATTATCGTTATTAAAGCTATTATCGTTAGTATCGTTATAATCGTTATTATAATTATTATCGTTATTACCGTTATTACAGTTATTATCGTTAATATCTCCATAACTTTTATTATCGTAATAACCGTTATAACCGTTATTATCGTTATCGTTAATACCGCTATAATCGTTATCATCCATATTATCGTTATAATCGTTATCGATATCCTCATTATTGATATTAGTGTTGTTATCATTATTATCGTTATTATCGTAATTATTACTATTATTATCGTTATTATCGTTATTTTCGTTATAATTTTTATTATCGTTATTATTTTTATTATCGTTATTATCGTTATTATTATTATTAATGTCGCTATTATCATTACTATCATTATTACCGTTATTATCGTTTTACCTTTATTACCGTTATTATCGATATTACACTTATTAACGTTATTATCGTTATTAACGTTTTTATCGTTAATATCCTTATTATCGTTATAATCGTTATTATCTTTAACGTTATTATCTTTATAATCGTTATTATAGTTATTATCGTTATTATAGTTACTAGCGGCATTATTATTATTATTATTATTGTTATTATAGTTATTATCGTTATTATAGTTACTATCCTTGTTATCGTTGTTAACGTTTTTATTATTATTATTTTCGTTATCATCGTTATTATCGTTATTATCGTAATATCGTCAATATAATTTTTAACGTTATTATTACTATTAGTATCGTTATTCTTTTTATTAACATTATTAGTATCGATAGTACCATTTTATTCGTTATTTCTGTTATAATTATTATTATCGATATCGTTTTTACAGTTATTTTCGTCATTATCGTTATTGTCGATATTACAGTTCTTATCGTCTTACCTTAATTATTGTTATTATCGTTATTACCGTTATTGATATTATTATTATTATGGTTATTTACGTTAATATCGTTATTATCGTTATTACCGTTATTACTGTTATTATCGTTATAACTTTATATCGTATATATTATACGTTTGTTATCGTTATCGTTATTATCTTTATTATTGTTATTATCGTTAATATCGTTATAACCGTTATATTAGTTATTATCGTTATTATCGTTGTTTCGTTATTAGAGCTTAAATTGTTATTATCATTGCTTTCGTTATTAGCGTTTAAATCGTTTTTATCGCTATTATAAATATTATTATTTTTAGTATCGCTTTATCGTTATTATTGTCATTGCCGTTATAATCTTTAATATCGTTTTCCTTATTATAGTTCTTATCGTTATTATCGTTATTGGCGTTGTTAACGTTATTATCATTCTTATCGCCTTATCGTTATTATCGTTGTTACTTTTATTATCGTTATAACCATTCTTATCGATATAATCCTCATTATAGTTATTACCTTTATTAGTATTATTATTAATATATATATTTTTATTATTATTATTATTATTATCTTTATTCTCTTTATTATCGTTATTATAAATATTTTCGTTTTTATCGTCTTATCATTGTTATCGTTATTATCATGATTACCGTTATTATTATTATTATCGTAATTAATGTTATTATTGTTTTATCGTTATTACTGATATTATCGTTATTTTCGTTTTTATCGTTATTATCGTTATTACCGTTATTATAATTATAAGTATTATAATTGTTATTATTGTCATCGATATTACAGTTATTTTCTTTATTATCGTTATTGTCGTTATTACCGTTATTATTGTTATACCGTTTTGACTTTTATTATCGTTATCGTTATAATCGTTATTATTGTTATCATCGGAATTATCCTTATTTTCGTTTTCTTCGTTATTATCGTTATTATCGATTCTATCGTTATTATGGTTATTATCGTTATTTGTACTATTAGTATCCTTATTATCATCATTATTATTATTAGTATCATTAGTATCGTTAATATCGTTATTATAGTTATTATCGTTACTATCGTCATTATAGTTATTATCGTTATTAGTATTAATATTAATATATTTTATTTTTATTATTATTATTATTAATATTATTATTATAATTATTATCGTTATTACCGCTATTATCGTTATAATCGTTATTTTCTTTATTATCGTTTTATCTTTATAATCCTTATTATCGTTACTATTATTATTATTTTCGTTATTATCATTATTATCTTTTTTATGGTAATTATTGTTATTATCGATATTATTATTATTATTGTCATTATTATCGTTATTATCGCTATTATCATTGTTTCGTTATTTTCGTTATTATCGTTATTGTCGTATTTATCGATATTCTTGTTATTGTTCTAATTATTGTTATTATCCTTATTATTGCTATTTCCTTTATAACCTTTATTATCATTATAATCTCTCCTACAGTCATTATCGTTATTATTATTATTATTAATATTATTATTTTCGTTATTATTATTATTTTTATTTTTAATATTTTCGTTATTGTCGTTATTATCTATATTAACGTTATATTCGCTAATGTCCTTATTATCATTATTATTGTATTATCATTAATTGTGTCATTATCGTTATTGTAGTTATTATTGTTACTATCGTTATGATAGTTATTATCGCTATTATTGTGATTATCGTTATTTTCGTTATTGTCGTTATTATCGTAAATATCGTTATTATCGTTATTATTATAATTATTATCTTTATTATCGTTATTACCATTTTTAACGTTATTATAATTATTACCGTTATTATCGTTATTATCGTTATCGTTATAAACGTTATTATCGTTATCACCGTTAATATGGTTATTATAGTTATTATCTTTATTATCGTTATTAACGTAATTTCCTTTATAATCGTCATTATCTTTATTATCGTTACTACCGTTATAATAGTTGTTAATGGTATCGTTAATTATCTTTATTATCGTTAATATCGTTATTATTGTTTTCATCGTTTTTACAGTTTTAATTGTTTTTTCGTTGTCGTTAGTACCATTAATGTCGTTAATTCCGTTATTACCGTTATTATCGTTATAGTTATTACCCTTATTATAGTTTGCCTTTATTACCGTTATTATTGTAATTATCGTTCTAATCGTTATTATCGTTATTATCGTTATTACCATTATAATGGTTATTATTGTTATCTTTATTATAATCATTATCTTTAATGTCTTTATTATTCTCTTTTATCGTTCTTATCATCTTAGCGTTAATATCGTTATTATTATTATTGTTATTCTGGTACTTATACTTATTATATTTATTATGGCTATTATCGTTATTATTACCATTCTTATTTCTTTTATCGGTATGATCGTTATTATTGTTATTATAATCGTTATTTTCGTTATTATCGTTACTTCCTTTATTATCATTATTAACGTTATTTTCGTTATTATCGTTACAACCAATCGAATCATTATTATCTTTATCGTTATTAACGTTACTATCGTTAATATCGTAAATAAAGCAATTATGGTTAAAAGCTTTAATATCGTTATTAACGTTATTATCGTTCTTATCGTTGTTATCGTTATTATCGTTATTATCGTTAATATAGTTGTTGTTATTATTATTATCGTAATTAACGTTATTATCCTTATTATAATTATTATCGATATTTTCGTTATTATCGTTATTATAGTTATAATCGTTATTACCGTTATAATCATTATTATCATTATCTGATTCATAGTTTTTTTCGTTATTATAGTTACTGTCGTTATAATCTATATTATCGTTCGTGTCGTCTTATCGTTATAACCGTTATAATCTTTATTACCGTTACTACTGTTATAATCATTATTAATGTTATCGCTATTATCTTTATAATTGTTATTATCGATTTTGTCTTTATAATAGTTATTGTCGTTATCATCATTATCATTATGAATGTTATTACCTTTTTCACCGTTATTATCGTCATCGTTATTATCGTCATCGTTATAATCGTTATTCTCGCTATCATCGTAATTATGCTTAATATCGTTATTATTATTTTCATTATCGTCATTATCGTTATGAACGTTATTATCGTTACAATCATCTAATGATAACGGTAATTCGTTATCATTATTATGATTATTATTATTATTATTATTATTGTTACTATTATCGTTATTATCCTTTATTATCGCTTTTTTCTTCTTTACGATATTACAGTTATGATCATTACTAAAGCTATCGTTATTATCGTTTTTATCATTATTATAGTTTTCATCGTTATCAACGTTATAATCGTTATTATCATTACATTCATTATAGTTATTATCGTTGTCACCGCTGTTGTAGTTATTATCGTTATTATCGATAATATCATTACTATTATTATTGTAATCGTTATTATTGTGATAATCGATATTACATCTATTACCTTCATTATCGCTATTATTAGTATTATAACCGTTAATAACGTTCTTATAGTTATTATCGTGATTATCGTTATTTTCTTTGTTATGGTTATTATTGTTATAATCTTTATTATCCTTATAATCGTTAGTATCGTTATTATCGTTATTAACCTTATAATCGTTATTATTGTTATGTTCGATATTAACGTTATTATCTTTATTATTATTGTTATTATCGTTATTATTGTTATTATAGTTATTATCGTCATTATCGTTAGTATAGTTATTATCCCTATAGTTATGTTTATTATAGTAATAATTACTAATATTATCGTTACTATTGTGATAATTTTTTTTACAGTTATTATTATTCTTAGCATTATTATCGTTATTGTCGTTATTATAGTAATTATCGTTATTGGCGATATTATAGTTATTATTGTTATTATCATTATTATTATCGTTATCATCATTAATATTACTATAATTATCGGTATTATCGTGATTATTATTATTACCGTTAATTCCGTTATTACCGCTATTATTTATGTTATTGTTATTATCGTAATTATCGTTAATATCGTTAATGCAGTTATTATCGTTAATATCATTATAATAGTTGTTACCTTTCTTATTGTTTTTAACGTTCTTATCGTTATTATCGGTATTATCGTTATTATCTTTATTAACGTTGTAATCGTTATTATTATTAATAGTTTGGTTATTATCGTTATTACCGCTATAATCGTTATTATCGTTATCATTGTCATAGTTATTATCGGTATTATCCTTATTGCCGTTATTATAGTTATATTCGATCTTATCGACTTACCTTTATTATCGTTATTATCGTTATTATCATTATTATCGTTATAATTATTATTATTATCGATAATATTATTAAAATCGTTTAATTGTTATTGCTGTAATTTTTGTTATTATCGGCATTATCGTTATTACCGTTATTATCTTTATTATCAATATTATCGTTATTATCGTTATTATCGTTGTTATTATTATTTTTTTCGTTATTAACGTTATTATCTTTATTACCGGTATAATCGTTATTATCGTTAGCGGTATTTTCGATATTATAGTTTTTATCTATAATTTTTGTAACCGTTATTACCGTTGTTAACGTTATTATCGGTAAAATATTTATTATCTTTATTATTGTAATTATCGTTATTATCATTATAATCATTATTTTCGTTATTATCGTTACTAACCTTATAATCGTCATTATCGTCATTACCGTTAATATATTTATTATGGTTATAATCTTTATTATCTATATTATCGTTATTATTGTTTTTCTCGTTATTATCGTTGTTAACTTTATTATCGTTATTATCGTTATTATTATTATTACTATCGTAATTCTTGTCATTATCATTATTAACATTATTATCGTTATTATTATTATTATTATCGTTACTATCTTGATAAACTTTATTAAAGTTATTTCCGATATTATCGTTATAATTGTTAATATCGTTATTATCGTTATTACCGTTAATATCGTTATTATCGTAATTATCCTTAGAACTGTTATCACCGTAATTATTGTTACTATCGCTCTAATTGTTACAATCGTTTTTACCTTTTTACCGTTTATTATACCTATAGTTATTATTATTATCGTTAATACCGTTATTACCGATATTATCGGTATTGTCTTTATTAGCGTTAATATCATTATTATCGTTGTTATCCATTTTATAGTTATTATCATTAATCATGTTGTAATCGTTAATTTCGTATTAATCTTTATTATCGTTATTAACGTTATTATAGTTATTATCGTTTTTATTATTATTATAAACGTTATTGGCGTCATTATCCTTATTATCGTTATTTTCGTTATTATTAATATTATATTTATAGCTGTTGTTAAATTTGTAATCGTTTTTATCATTATTATTCTTATAGTTGTTATAGTTGCCGTTATTATCGTTATTGCCGTTATTGTCTTTATTACCGTTATTATCAATATTATAATTATTATTATCGTTATTACTGTTCATATCGTTATTACCATTATAAACGTTATTTTCGTTTTTATCGATATCATACTTATAATCGTTATTATTTTTATAATCGTTATCGTTATTACTGATATTGACGTTATTATCTTTATTATCATTGTTATCGCTATTATTATTATTATTATCGTTATTTTTGTGATTTTCGTTATAATTATTATTAGTATCGTTATTAACGTCAATCTTTATTACCGTTAGTACAATTGATACCGTTATTATCGTGTTTATCGATATAATCACTATTATAGTAATTATCGTTATTATCGTTATTATCCTTATTAATATTTTTATTACCTTTATTATCATTATTATCGCCATTATTGTTATTATTATCGTTTTTGTCGTGATTACCGTTATTTCCGTTATTATCATTATAATCGTTACCGTCATTATAGTTGTCGTTATTATCGTTATTGTCGTTATTTTCGTTATTAATGTTATTATAATTTTTATTTTTACTATAATAGTCATTAACGTAATTATCGATATTATCGTCATTATCGTTACTTTCGTTATTAACAATTTAATCGTTATTTGCGTTATTATCGTTAGTACCGTTGTAATCGTTATTATCAGTATCGTTATAAATGTTATTTTCCTTATTATCGTTAATATAGTTATTAAGCTTATAAACGTTATTATCTTTATTCCCTTTATTATCGTTATTATCGTTGTTACCGATGTTATCGTTGTTACCTTTATTTTCGTTTCTAATGTTATAACCGATATTATCGTTATCCTTATTATCGTTATTATCGTTTTTACCGTTTTTATTGTTATTATTGTGAATATCGTCATTATCTTTATTACCGCTATTACAGTTAATATCGTTAATATCGATATAATCTTCATTATAGTTATTACCTTTTTAATCGTTTTTATTGATTTCGTTAATGGCGTTATTATCGTTATTATCGTTATTATCGTTATTATAGTTTTTATCGTTATTGTCTTTATTATCGTTATTATTACGCTTAGTATCGTTATTTTCGTTATTACTATTATTAGAATTGTTAGTATCGTTATATTCGTTATTTCCGTTATAATTATTATCATCCTTATCGTTATTACAGTTAATTTCGTTTTTATCCTTATTGTTGTAATTATCGTTATTATAGTCATTATATTCTTATGGTTATTATGGTTTATATCGATTTTATCGTTAATACTATTATTTTTTTTTTAATGTTATTATCATTATTATTGTTATTCTCGTCATTTTCATTATTATCGTTATTATCTTTATAATCGTTATTATCAGTGTTACTGTTATTATTGTTATTAACGGTATTATTATTGTTATTATTGCTATTATCGTTAATACCATTATAATCGTTATTATCTTTATTATCGGTATAACCGTTCTTACCGTTATTATTGTCATTATCGTTATTATAGTTATTGTCGTTATTATCGTTCTTTTTGTTGTTTTCGTTATTATCGTTAACATCGATATTATCCTTTTTATCGTTATTATTATTATTATCGTTTTTAGCGTTATTTCCGTTATAAACGTTATTATCGTTATCATTATTATCGTTATTATCGTTATAATCATTATCATGCTTATTATTGTCATTATTGATATTCTGTTATTTATCGTTAATATTATTATTATTGTCGTATTTAATACTTTTATTTTTATTATCCTTATTACCGTCATTATCGTTATTTTTATTATTATTATTATTATTATAATTACTAATATCGTAATATCGTTTTTATAACTATTATCGCTGTTATCGTTATTATCTTTATTACTTTTTTCTATCGTTATTGTCGTTATTATCGCTATTATCGTTATAATCGTTATTATATATATTATTATTATTATTATAGTTACCACGTTATTATCGTTACTCTCGCTATTATTGCGATTATCGTTATTTTCGTTATTGTCGTTATTATCTATATAATCGTTATTATCGCTATTATGTTTTTTATCAATATTACCTTTATTATCTTTATTATTATTAATACTATCGCTGTTGTCGTTATTATCGTTATAATAATAATATCGATATTATCGTTATCGATATTATTGTTATTAACGTTATTATCGCTATTGTCGTTATTACCATTAATATCGTAATTATCGTTATTATTATTATTAGTATCGATAATATAGTTATTATCGTTCTTATTGTCTTATCGTTATTATCGTTATTGTCGTTAATATTAATATTAACGTTATTTGTATTATTATAGTCGTTATTCCCGTTATTATCGAAATATTCTTTATTATTGTTATCATAGTTATTTTCGTTATTATTATTATTATTATCTTTATTATCGTTTTTATCATTATTATCGTTATTATGATTATTATTGTTTTTATCGGTATTATCTCTTTTATCGTTATTACCGTTTTTATGCTTATTATTATTATTATTATCGTTATTATCGTTATTATCGTTATTATCGTTAATATCGTTAATCCTTATAACCGTTATTAAAATCGGTGCATTATTATCGCTATAATCGATATTATTGCTATTATCTTTATTATCGTTATTATCAATATAATCGTTATTCTCGTTTTTACCATCACTACCATTAAAATCGTAATTATCCTTACCGTTATAAAGATTATTATCGTTATAAAGATTATTATACTTATTATCGTTAATATAGTTATTACTGTTATAATCGTTATTATATTTTTTCTGTTATTATTGTTCTACCGTTATTACCTTTATTATTATTATTTTGTTTATTCTCGTTATTATCTATATTATGGATAGTAGAGTTATTATCGTTATTATTACCGTTAATATTGTTATTATTACTATTATTAACTTTGTTATCGTTACTACCGTTATTATCTTTGTTATCGTTATATTCACTAAAATGATTATTTTCGATATTATCCTTACTACCGTTATAGTAGTTATTATTGTTACCGTTATAGACGTTATTATCGTGATTTTCGTTAATATAGTTATTAGGGCTATAAAAGTTATTATCTTTATTATGTTTATTATCGCTATTATCGTTATTACCGTTTATATCGTTATTACCCTAAAAATCTTCAATACCGTTATATAACCGTTATTATCGTTATGGTTATTATCGTTATTATTATTATTATTATCGTTTTTATCGTTATTTCCGTCATTATCGTTATTTTTGTTATTATTGTTATTATCTTCATTATGATTATTGTCATCTTTATTATCGTTACAATCGTTATTATTGTTATTAACTTAATTATCGTTATCATCGTTATTATCGAAATTATCGTTACCATCATTATTATTATTAATATTATTATAGTAATCATCGATATTATTGATATTATCTTCATAACCTTTATTAACGCTATCATCGTTATAATCGTTATTCTCGTTATTATCGATATTATTATTACTATTGTGGTTACTTTCGTTGTTATCGTTATTATCGTTATTACCGAAATTACTGTTATTATCGTTATAATCACTTATATCATATATACAGTTATTATCTTTATTATCGTTATTATTGTTATAATCATTGTTATCGCTATTATCGTTATTATATTTATTATAGTTATTGTCGTTATTACCATTATTATAGTTATTATAGTTTTTATTGTTATTATCTATAATTTGGTTATTATCATTATGATCAATATTACCGTTATTATCGTAATTATCGTTATTATAATTATTATAATCGTTATTATAGTTATTATCTTTATTATTATTATTATTGTGATAGATATTGACGTTATTACCGTCATTTTCGTTATTATCGTTATTGTCGTTATTACCGTTATTATCGTCATTATCGTTATTATTATAATTATTATAGTTATAACCGCTATTACAGTAATTACCGTTTTCATGCTTATTATCATTATTAATGTTATTATCTTTACTAGAATAATTTCCGTTATAATCGTCATTATCTTTATTAGTATTAATATTATCGTTTTTATCGTTATTTCTATTATTATCGTTATTATCTTAATTATTATTATCGTTTTTATCGTTACTATCGTTAGTATCATTGTTATTGTTACCATCCTTATTAATTTATTACCTTTATCATCGTTATTATTATTATTATTATAGTTTTTATCGATATTATCGTCATTATCGTTATTATCGTTATTATTGCCTTTATCGTTATTATCGTTATTACTGTTATTATCTTTATTATCGTTATTATTTTATTATTGTCATTTTTAACGTTATTATCGTTATTATCGTTGTTATCGATATTATTATAATTACTATCGTTTTTAATATTATTAACATTGTAGTCATTATTATCGTTATTAATATTATTATTACCGTAATTCTCGTTATTATCGACTTTATCGTCATTATCGTTAATATTATTGTTATCTGTATTGTTTTTGTCGTTTTTTCCGTTTTTATTGTTGTTACTTTTATTATCTTCCTTATCGTTATTATTATTATTATTATTTTTTAATCGTCATTATCGTTAATATTATTTTTGTAATAGTTATTGTGTTTAATATCGTTATTATCATTATTATCGTTATAGTAGTAATTATCTTTATTATAGTTATTATCGTTAATATCGTTATTACTTTTATTACCACAGTTATAGTTATTAACGTTCATATCGTCTTAACGTTACTATTGTTATTATCGTTATTATCGTTATAATCGTTATTATTGTTATTATCTTTAATATAGTTAATATCGTTATTATCGTTACTTTCGTTATTATCGGTATTACCGTTACTATCTTTATTGTCGTTATTATTAATATTATCGTTATAATCGTTATTATTATTATTATTATTTTTAAAGTTATTAACGTTGTTATCGTTTTTATCGTCATTAATATAATTGTCATCGTTACTACTGTTATAATAGTTATTACGGTTATTATACTTATTACCGTTACTGTCGTTATGATTATTATTAAGTTGGTTATTATCATAATTTTCCATATTATAGTTATCGTTATTATAGCCATTATCGTTATCATTGTTATTATCGTTCTTATTGTTATTTCCGCAATCATCGTAATTATCGTTATTATGTTTTTGTCCTTATTATCGTTATTAATATTATTATTATCGTTTTTAACGTCATTATCGTTATTTTCGTTTTTATTATAATTACTATCATTATTATCGTTTTTATCGTTATTTGCGTTACTATCGTTATTATCGTTATTATCTTTAATAATGTAATCATGGTTATAATCGCTGTTATCATTATTATCATTATTATTGTTATTATCGCTATTATCGACATTATCGGAATTATTGTTATTATTATCTTTTTTACCGTTATTATCGTTATAATCGTTATTACAGCTATTATCGATATTATTATGTCAATTATTATGAATATTAACGTTATTATCGTTTTTGTCTTTATTATCGATATTAAAGTTATTATTATTACTATTATCGTTATAATTGTTAATATCTTTATTATCGTTATTATCATAATTACCATTATTAACGTTATTCTCGATATTGTCGTTATTACCGCTATTAATGTTATTATTGTTATTATTAATGTTATTATTGTTTTTTCGTTATTATCGTTATTATCGTTATTAATAATATTATTATCGTTATAAAAGTTTTTATCGTTATTATCGTTATTAACGTTAATATTGTTATTATAGATAATATCGCTATTATCGTCATTACCGTTATTGTTTTTATTATCGTTATTATCGTCATTTTCGTTATTATCGTTATTATCGTTTTCTTCGTTATTATCATTACTATTATTATAATTATCGTTATAAACGTTATTATCGTTATTAACTTTATAAAGTTTATTACCGTATTTATGTTTATAATCGTTGTTATCGTTATTATCGTTATTATAGTTATTATCGTTATTATCATCGTTAACATTATTATTGTTATTATCGTTATTATCGTTATTCTTTATAAACCTTATCACCGTTGTTGCCATTATTATCGTTATTATTATTATTACCTTTATTATCGTTATTACGGTTATCACTGTTAATATCATTATTACCTTTATTATCGTTATTACCGTTATAACCGTTATCATCGTTATCGTTATTATTGTTATTATTGTTATTATCGTTATTATTGTCGTTACCGTTATTATCGCTAAAATTGTTATTATCGTTGTAATCTTTATTACCCTTTAACCGTTATTATCGTTATTACCGTTATTATCCATATTCCTGTTTATATCGTTATTATCGTTATTACCTTTAATACCGTTATTATCGTTTTCATCGTCACTACCGTTATTACCCTAATTAATATTAATATTATCGTTATTATCGTTCTTATCTTTATTATTATTATTATTATCGGAATTCTCATTAATAACGCTATAATCGTTATTATCGTTATCATCGTTATTATCCTTATTTTCGCTTTTTTCGTTATTATCGTTATTATCGTTGCTATCGTTATTATGCATATTATTATCGGGATTCTCTTTATAATAGTTTTTAACATTTTTACTATCGTTATTATCCATATTATTACTATTATTATTGTTATTACCTTTATTATCGTTATTTTGTTATTATTATGATTATCATTATCTTTACTATCGTTGTTACGGTTTTTACAGTTAATGTCGTTATAATTATTATTAGCCTTAATATTGTTTTATTATCGTTACTATCGTTATTATCGTTATAATCGTTACTCTCGCTATTATCGTAGGTGTGGTTAATATCGTTATAATTATTTTTATTATCGTCATTATCGTTATGAACGTTATTATCGTTACAATCATCTAATGATAACGATAATTCGTTATTATTATTATGATTATTATTATTATTATTATTATTGTTGTTATTATCGTTATTAACGTTATTATCGCTTTTTTTTCTTAACGATATTACAGTTATGATATTTACTGTAGCTATCGTTATTATCGTTTTTATCGTTATTATGGCTTTTATCGTTATCAACGTTATGATCGTTATTATCGTTATCTTCATTATTGTCATTATCGTTCCCACCGCTGTTGTCGTTATAACCGTTATTATCGATAATATCATTATTATTATTACAATAATCGTTTTTATAGTGATAATAGATATTACATTTATTACTTTCATTATCGCTATTATTAGTATTATAATCGTTAATAACGCTCTTATCGTTATTATCGTGATTATCTTTATTTTCGTTGTTATCGTTTTTATTGTTATAATCGTTATTATCCTTATAATCGTTAGTATCGTTATTATCGTTATCATCCTTATTAACCTTAAAATCGTTATTATTGTTATGTTCGATATTAACGTTAATATCTTTATTATTATTGTTATTATCGTTATTATCGGTGTTATAGTTATTATCATTATTATCGTTATTAAAGTTATTATCGTAATTCTGTACATTATTACTATTATAATCGTCATTATCGTGATTATCTTTAATATCGCTGTTGTCTTTATAAATATTATTATTATAGATATTATTTTTACAATCGTTATTAGCGTTATTTTCGTTATTCTCTTTATTATCCTTATTATCGTTCAGATAGTTTTATCGGTATTATAGTTATCATCGTTATTACATTTATTATAGTTATTTCTGTAAATGTCGTTATCATCGATATTAACGTTATGACAGTTATTATTGCTTTTATTATCATTGTACCGTTATTATCGATTAACGTTATTATCGTTATCAAAGTTACCATCATTATTATAGATATTATATATATTATCGCTATTATCGTTTCGACCGTTATTAAGGTTATTATCGTTATTCTCGTTATTATCGTTATTATTATTATTATTAACATTACTACTATTATTATTATCGTTATTTTCGTTATTGTCTTTATTTCCGTTAATATTTTTATTACGAAATTATTGTTATTATCGCTATTAACGTTATTATCATTATTAAAGTTATTATTGCTTTTATCGTAAATGTCGTTACCATCGTTATAAACGTTACTGTCGTTATTATTGGTTTTATTATTGTTTTACCCTTATTATCGTTATTATGCTTATTAACGTTATATCGTCATTATTTTTAATATCGTTATTATCGCTATTATCGTTAATGTCGTTCTTATCGTTCTTATCGTTGCTATTGTTATTATCGTTATTACCGTTATTATCGCAATTATTATTATTATTATTGTAATTAATGTTATTATCGTTATTATCGTGATTATCGAAATTTTCGTTATAATCGTTATTACCGTTAATTTCATTTAGAGGGATATTATCGCTATTATTTTTATTATTATCGTTATTATCGTTATAATCGTTATTACCGTTATAATCGTTATTATCGTTATCGTTATTATAGTTATTACCGTTATTATAGTTACTGTCGTTATAATCTATATTATCGATCGTATCGACTTATCGTTATAATCTTCATTATCGTTATTATCATTATTTTTGTTATTATCATTATATCGTTATTATTATTATTATTATCGTTAGTATCGTTATTAATGTTGTTACTGTAATAATCGTTATTATCGTTATTATCTTTAATATCGTTATTATTATTATTATTGTTGTAATTATCTTTATTATCGTGCTATCGTCATTATCGTAATTACCGTTATTACCGTTATTAACGCTATTATCGTTATAACCGCTTTAATCGTTTTTATCTCTAGCGGTGTTATCGTTACTATAGTTATTATCATTAATTTTCATGACAATAATTCCAGTTATTATCGCTATTATTATTGTTATTACCGTTTTTATCTTTTTCTTAATTATTAACGTTATAACCTTTATTATCGTTATTATCGTTATTGTCGTTACCGTTATTATAGTTATCACTCTTATTAATGTTATTATCGATAGTACCTTTATTATCGTTATACTCGTTAATATCGTTAGTATCGTTATTATTGTTACTATTATTATAATTATCGTTATTGTAGTTATTATCTTTGTTATTATTATTATAATTGATATTAACATTATTATCGTTTATTTAGTTATTCTCGTTTTTATCGTTAGAATCGTTATTATCTTTATTACTGTTATTACCGATATTATCGTTATTGCCATTATTATCGTTACTATCGTTTATATTGTTATTATCGTTATTATCGTTATTATCGTTGTTATCGTTTTTATAGTCCTTATTATTAATCAAGTTGTAATCGTTAATTTCGTCTTAATCTTTATTATCGTTATTAACGTTATAATCGTTATTATCGTTATCGTTATTACCGTTATTATCCTTATAGTTATTATCGTTATTAACGTTATTATAATTAATACCGTTAATAAAGTTATTATGGTTAATTTCGTCATAATCCTTATTATCGTTATTACCGTTATAATCGTTATTATCGTAATGGTTATTACCGTTATTATCGTTATTATGCTTACTATCGTTAATATCGTTATAATCGTAATTATTGTTTTAAGATTTATTATTGTTATTATCGTTATTATCGATATTATCGTTATTATCGTTAATGTAGATATTATCGTTATTATCCTTATTATCATTATTTTCTTTATAATTATTATAATTATCGTTGTAAATATTAATAACGTTATTATATTTATTGTCGTAATATTCCTTATTATCGTTATTATCGTTATAATTGTTATTGTCGTTATTTCCGTTATTACTGTTATTATCGTTAATATCGTCACAATCCTTAATATCGTTATAACCGTTATAATCGTTATTATCGTTACAGTTATTATCGTTATATTCGTAAGTATAGTCATTATCCGTATTTTCGTTACAACCATTATTATCGTTATTTTCGTTATTTTCGTTTCTATCGTTATAATAATTATTATCGTTACATTTATAAACGTTATTATCAATATTATAGTTAATATAGTTATTATTGTTGTAATATTTATTATCGTTATTTTCGTTAATTTCGTTATTACCGTCATTACTTTTATTAACTTCATTATCCTTACTTCCGATAAAATCATTATTATCGTTATGGTTATTATCGTTTTTAACGTTATTATTCATTTTATCGTTATTATCGTTATTATCGTTCTTATCCTTATTATCGTTATAATCGTCATTATCGTTATCTTTATTATCGTTATTACCGTTTCTACCATTATTATCGTTATTATCGTTATTATTACTATTATTATCGTCATTATCGTTATTATCCTGATTACAGTTCGTACCGTTATATTCCTTTTAGTCGTTATTATCGTTATTATCGCAATTTTCGTAATTATCGATATTATCAAAATTATCGTTACTACCGATTTACCGTTATACCCGTTAATAACGTTATTATTATTATTATTACTGTTATTTTCGTTATTATCTTTATTATCTTTATGATTTTCATTATCGCTATTATTTTTATTATCGTTATTCTCGTCATTATTGTTATTAATGTCGCTATTGTCATTATTATCGTTATTATCGTTATTATTGATTTTATCGTTATTATTATCGTTATTATCATTGCTATCGTTATTATCGTTATTATCGTTATTATCGATATTCTCACTATTATCGCTATTATTGTTTTTATCGTAACTATCGTTATTACCTTTATTATTATTATTTTAATCGTTATTATCGTTATTATCGTTATTATCGTTATTAACGTTATTACCGTTATTATCGTTTTAGATAATACCGTTATTATCATTTTAGCTTTATTACCGTTATTATCGTTATAAATGTTATTATCGTCATTATCGTTGTTATCTTTATTATCATTATTTTCTTTATTATCGTTATTATCGCTGTTATCGTTATAATTATTGTTCTTATCGTCATTGTCGTTATAATCTTTATTATCGTCAATATCGTTATTATCGATATTATCGTTATTAACGATATTATCATTAATATCGTTATAATTATTATTATTATCGTTATTAATATTATTATGGCTATTATTGATTTTGTCGTATTTTTTTTTCATTATCGTTATTATCGTTATAATCCTTATTAACCTTATAAACATTATAATCGTTTTTATCGTTATTGTCTTTGTTATCGTTATTATTGTTACTATTATCGTTATTAACTTTATTATCGTTCCAACCGTGATAACCATTACTATCGTTATCGTCATTAACGTAATTATTATTATTATCGTAATTATTCTTATTACTGATATTGTCGTTAAAATCATTGCTATCGTCATAATCTTTATTATCATCGTTATCGTTATTATTGTCATTATCCTTATAATCGCTATTACAGTTAATACAGTTGATAACGTTTATTTCGTCTTAATCTTTACCATCGTTATTACCGTTTGAATCGTTATTATCGTTATCGCTATGACCGTTATTATCGTTATTATTCTAATTACCGTTATTATAGATATAATCCTTAATATATTTATTATCGTTGTTATTGTTAATTCCGTTATTATTTTAATAATCGTTACTATCGTTATTATAATTATTTTCTTTATAATCGTTACTGTCGTTATATTTGATAATATCTTTATTATCGTTATTAATGTTATCCTTGATATTAACGGTATGAACGTTATTACGGTTAGCGCTGCAATCGTTTTTATCGTTATTATCGTTAACCTTTATAACCGTTATTACCGTTGTTACCGTTATTATTGTTAATGTCATTATTATCGTAATTATCGTTATAATATTTATTATCGATGTTATCGTTGTTATCGTTATTACTCTTATTATAGTTATGATCGTTATTATCGCTTTTATCGTTATTATCGTTATTATCGCTATTATAGTTATTACCATTATTATTATTATTATCTTTCTTATCGTTAATATCGTTTTTATCGATATTATCGTTATTATCGTTTTTATTATTAATATTATCGTTATTACCGTTATTATCATCATTATCTTTATTATCATTATTACTGTTATTACCGTTATAATCGTTGTTATTGTTGTTATCAATATTCTCGTTAATACCATTATTATCATTATTATTGTAATTATCGTTAACATCGTTTTTAACGTTACTGCCGTTATTACCCTTATTATTATTAAAATTTTTGTATCGGAAATTTAGCTACTATCACTATTATAGTAACAGTCGTTATTATTATTATTATTACCGTTATTATAGTAATTACCGTTATTATATTTATTATCGCTATTATTATTATTATAATAGTTATTATCGCTTTATCTTTATTATCGTTATTACCATTATGGACGTTATTATCTTCATTATCCTAATTATCTTTACTGTCGTTTTATAGTATTTATTATTATCATTATCGTTAATAACGTTATTATCGTTATTATTGTTATTATAATTATTTTTTTATTTTCCCTATTTTCGTTTTAATCGTTATTAACTGTATAAACGTCATCATTGTTATTATCGTTATTATCGTTATTATCCTTACTATAATTATTATTACCGTTATTATCGTTATATTCTTTCTTATCGTTATTATCGATATTATTATTTTTATTATCGTTGTTGTCGTTATTATCTTTACCCTTATTGTAGTTATTATCTATATTACTCTTATTGCCGTTATTATCGTTATTAACGTTCTTATCGTTATTATCGTTATTATTACTATTATTATTGTGATTATCGTTATTATCGTTATTTCAGTTACTACCGTTACTATCGTTATTACCTTTGTAACCGTGATTATCGTAAACGTTATCAACGTTATTATCGTTATTATCGATATTATCGTTATAAATATTATTATTATTATAATCATGGTTACGTTATTGTCGTTATTATCGTTCCTACCGTTATTACCGTTATTATCGTTATACCGTCATAACAGTTATTATCGATATCTTTATTATCGTTATTAACGTTATTATCGTCTGTCTCGTTATTATATTTATTACTGTTATTATCGTTATGTTCGTTATAATCGATATTATCGTTATTATTATTATTATTATTATTATTATTATTATCGTTATTATCGTTATAATCTTCATTAGCGTTATTATTGTAATTAACGTTATAAACTTTATCATCTTTATTAGCGTCATTATCGTTATAATCGTTATTAACCACATAATCGTTATTACCTTTATAACCGGTGTTACCGTTATTATTGTTACTATCTTCAATATCGTTTTTATCGTTTTTACGGTTATAATCGTTATCATCGTAATCACCGTTATTACTGTTATTCTCGTTATAATTATTATCGTTATAACCGTTTTTCCTTTGTTACGGTTATTATATTCGTTATCGTTATTATCGTTTTTATATTTATTACAGTTATTCTCGTTATTATCGTTTGTATCGTTATTATCGTTAGAATCGTTATTATCCTTCTTATGGTAATTATCGCTTTCCCTTATCACCGTTCTTACCGATGTTACCATTATTATCGTTATAATCTCTATTATCGTTATTATAGTTATGATCGTTAATATTATTATAATCGTTATTTTTTTTATATCGTTACTATATTTATTATCGTTGATTTCATTATGGTAATAAACGTTATTTTCGATATTATCGTTAATATAGTCCTTATAGTTATAATCGTTTTATCTTTATTACCGTTATTATCGTTATTATTACTACTACTAACGTTATTATAGTTATTATCATTATTACCGTTATTATTATTGTTATTATCGTTATTTCCGTTTTTACAGGAATTATTGTTATTACAGTTATTATCATTATTATTATTACTATCGTTATTACCGTTATTATTATTATTATTATCGTTATTCTCGTTGTTATCGTTATTATCGTTATTTTCGTTATTACCGTTATTACCGGATTAAAACTTATTATCGATTTCGTTAATATCGGTATTATCTTTATTATCGTGACTATTAATATTAGTATTGTTATTATTGTTATTATAGTTATAATCGTAATAATCCTTATTTTCGTTATCCATATTATACTTATTATCATTATTATCATTATTGTCGGTATTATCGTTATTGTCCTTATTAATATTTTTATTACCTTTATTATCATTATTATCACTATCAATATTAATATTATCGTTATGTTCGTGATTATCGTTATTACTATTATTACCATTATAATCCCTATCGTTATTATAGTTGTCGTTGTTATTGTTATTGTCGTTATTTTCGTTATTAATGTTATTATAGTGTTTATTATTACTATAATCGTTATTAACGCAATTGTCGTTATTATCGTTATTATCGTTAATTGCGTTATCATTACTATTATTATTATTATTACCGTCATTATCATTATTATAGTTATTATTGTTATTATTATCGGTATTATCTTTATTATTGCTATAATAATAACTACCGTCAATCTCGTTATTATCGTTAATATAGTAATTATGTTTATTATTATCATTATTGCAGTTATTATTACTATTATTATCTTTATTTTCGCGATTACTTTTATAACCTTTATTACCGTTATATCGTAATTGTCTTTATGATCTTTAATATCGTTATTATCGTTATTATCGTTATTATAGATATTATCGTTATTTTTATAATTAGTATCTTTATTATTGTTATTATCGTTATAATCGTTATAATCCTTATTATTGTTGTACTTATTATATTTATTATCATTATTTTCATTACTATCGTTATTATCGTTAGTATCCTTATTATTATTAATATTATTGTTATTATCGTTATTACCGATAGTATTGTTATTGCCGTTATAATCGTTATTTCCGTTTTTAACGTTATTATCCTTATAATCGTTATTATCTTTATATCTTTCTTATCGTAATTATTGTTATTATTTTTATTATTATCATTATTATCGTTACTATCGCTGTAATAGAAATTATCGGTATTGTCGTTATTATCGTTTTTATGATTATTATTATTATTATAGTCGTTATGAAGGTTATTATCGTTAGTATCGTTATTATCGTTATTACCAATATTACCGTAAGTATCGTTATTATCGTTATTATCGTTATTATCGTTATTATCTTTATTAACGTTACTACCGTTATAATCTTTATTATCCTAAATATCGTTTTTACCGTTATTATCTTCATTGTCGTTATTATCTCTAATATCATTATTATCGCTATTATCATTAAAGTCGTTATCATAGTTATTATCGTGATACCGTTATTATTATTATTGTGGTTATAATCATTATTTTCGATTTTAACGCTATTATTCTTATATTCGTTAATTTCTTTATAATCGTTAATATCGCAATTATTGTTATTATTTTCATTATTATCGTTATTATTGTTATTGTCGAGATCATCTTTATTATCGTTATTACCGTTATTATTATTATTATTATTGTTAATGTTCTTATTATCGTTATAATCGTTATAATCGATAATATTATTATTATTATTGTTATAATCGTTTTTATCGCTATTATCGTTATTAACATTTTTAACGTTATGAATATTATTATTACCATTATAATTGTTACAATCGTTACTCATACTATTATTATCGTTATAATCGTAATAATCATTATTACCGTTATTAGCGTTATTATTCATATTATCGTTATCTTTATTATAGTTACCGTTATTATCGTTATTGTCGTTATTATCGTTTTTATCGTTATATCGTAATAATTACTGTTATTATCGTTAGTAACGATAACATCGTTATTATCATTATTATCGTTATTTGTGTAATTATCGTTATTATTATTATTAATACTGATATTATCGTTAATAACGTAATTATTATTATTACCGTAACTATCATTTTTATTGTTATGATATTTATTATCGATTCTAGCGTCATATATGTAATTATCGTAATCGTTATTACCGTTATAATAGTTGTTATCTTAATGATCGTTATTATCATTATAATCGTTATTTTCGTTATTATCGATACTATCGTTATAATTGTTATTATCGTTATTGCTGTTAATGTCTTTAATATTTTTATTATTATCCATTTTATCGTTTTTATAATTATAATAGTTTTAATCGTTATTATTGTTGTTGTCGTTATTATCGCTATTAACGTTATTATCGTTCATATCGTTATTGTCGATATTATCGTTATTTTCTTTTTTATCGTCTTATCCTTATTCTCTTTATTATCGTTATTATTTACATTATAATCGTGATTAACGTTAATATCGCTATTAACGGTATTGTCGTTATTATCGTTATTATCGTTACTATTATTATTATTATTATCGTTATTGTCTTTGTTATTGTTATTATTATTTTTCTTATTGTTATTAACGATATTATAGTTATTAACGTTTTTATCGTTATTTTTATTACCATTCTCGTTATTGTCGTTTTTATTATTATTAACAGTATTAATATTATTATTATCGTTATTCCCGATATTATGGTTATAATCGTCATTATCGTGGGTAACGTTATTATTGCTATTATTATAATTAAGATTGTTATTATCGTTATTACCGTTATTATCATTATTATCATTATTATCGTTATTATCGTTATAATCCTCATGATCGTTCTTGTCGATATTAACGTTATTACCGTTATTTTCGTTGTTGTCGCTATTATCATTATATTCGTTATTATCCTTACAATCGTTATTATCGTTTTTATCGTTTTTATCTTTATTATCTATTTTGTCTTAATTTTTGATATTACCGATATAATAACTATTATCGTTAGCGTTATTATCGTTATTATCTTTATTATTATTATTATTATCTTTATTAACGTTAGTATCGCTATAATCGTTATCATATTTATTTCCGTTATTATCATTATTATTAATAATATTATCGTTAACATCGTTAATATCGTTATTATTATTACCGTTATTATTGTTATTATCATCGTTATTATCGTTATTATTGTTATTAGTATCGTTATTTTCGTTATTAACGTTATTATCGTTACTAACGTTATTATCGTTATTGTCGTTATCACCGTTATTTTGGATATTATCGTTATTATCGTTATTATTGTTATTATCGTTAATATTATTTTCATTACCGTTATTATCCTCATTATCGTTATTATCGTTATTATCGTTATTATCGATATTATTATAATTACTCTCGTTATTAAGGGTTTTTTCGTTATTAACGTTATAATCGTTATTATCGTTTTTATCCTTATTAAAGTCATTATAGTTATTATTATTATTATTTTTATTCTTATTAATAATATTATCGTTATTGTCGTTATTATCGTTATTATCGATATTATTATAATTACTCTCGTTATTAAGGGTTTTTTCGTTATTAAGGTTATAATCGTTATTATCGTTTATATCCTTATTAAAATCATTATAGTTATTATTATTATTATTTTTATTCTTATTAATAATATTATCGTTATTGTCGTTATTATCGTTATTGCCGTTATTATCGTTGTTATCCTTATTATCTCTAATATGCTTATTACCGTTCATATCGTTTTATAGTTATTATTGTTATTATATTCATTATCCTTATTATCGTTATTATAGGTATTACAGTTATAATCGTTAGAATCGTCTTTATCGTTACTATCTTTAATATCGTTATTACAGTTATTATAGTTATAATCTTTATTATCTTTATTATCGCTATTACCGTTATTGTCGTTAATATTATTATTATTATCGGTATTATAGTTATTATCGTTATAATCGTTTTTATAGTTATTATTATTATTATTATCGCTATTATCTTTATTATCGTTATTATCGTTATTATAGTTATAATAGTTATTATCGTTATGATCGTTGTTATCGTTATTATCGTTATTATCTTTATTATCGTTTTTATCGTTATTATCATAATTATCATTATTGTAGGTAGTACTGTTATTAATATATTAATTATCGGTATTATAAATATTATCGTTATTGTTGTTAATATAGATATTATTGTTATTATCTTCATTTCCTTTCTTATATTTATTTTCGTTATTATCGTTATTATCGTTATTATCGATATTAACCTTATTATCTTTGTTATCGTTACAACCGTTACACTCGTAATTATCGTTACAGTTATTATCGTAATTATCGTTATTATCGTTATTATCTATAAAATCGTTATTATCGTTATTATTGTTATTATTATCGCTGTTCTCGTTATTATTGACATTATCGTTATTATCATTATTATCATTATTATAATTATTATTATTTTTATAGTAAATATCATTATTATCGTGAGTATCGTTATTGTCGTTATTTTCGTTATTACCCAAAATCTTTATTACCGTTTTAATCATGGTTACTGTTATTATAGTTATAATCGTTATTATCGTTAATATCGTTAATATGTTTATATTTGTTATAATCATCATTATCGATATTATCGTTAATACCGTTACTATCGTTATTTCCGTTAATATCGTTATTATCTTTATTATTGTACCTACCGTTATTACCGATAATATTGTTATCGTTATTATCGTTTTTACCTTTATACCGTTATTATCGTTATCGTTATAAACGTTATTATCGTTACTATCGTTAATATAGTTACTATTGTTATAATCGTTTTTATCGTTATTATGGTTATTATCGTTATTATTGTTATTATCGTTATTATCGGTATAATCCTTATTATCGTTATTGTCGTTATTAACGTTATTACCGTTATTATCACTATTATCCTTATTTTCTTTATTATTGTTACTACCATTATAATCGTTATTATTGTTATCGTTATTAGCTTTCAGTTTTATCGTTATTATCTTTTTTTATCGTTTTTATCGTTATTATCGTTATTATCGTTATTACTGTTTTTATCGTTACTACCTTTATAATAGTAACTATCGTCATCGTTATAAATGTTGTTATCGATATTACCGTTATTATCGTTATTATCGTTATTATCGTTATTATCGTTCTTATTACTATAATTATAGTGAATATCTTTATTATCGATATTACCGTTGTTGATATAATTATTATCATAATCAACGTTATTATCTTTATCTATCATGTCGTTATTTTCAATGCTATCGTTATTACCGTTATTATCGTTATTATCATTATTGTCGTTATTATCGTTATTATCGGCTTTATATTCTAATCGTTATCACCGTTATTACTATTAATATCTTTATTATCGTTATTATTGCTATTATTATCGTTATTAATGATATTATTGTTATTATAGTTATTTTCGTAATTATCGTTAATTTCGATATTAACGCTATTATTGATATTATCGTTTTTACCGTTATAATAGTTACTATCGTTATCGTTATAAACGTGATTATCGTTAAGATCGTTAAAATAGTTATTATTTTTACAATCATTAATGTCATTGTTATCGTTATTATCGTTACGGACATTATAAACATTATTATGTTTATAACCGTTATTATCGTTATTGTTGTTATTATCGTTAATGTAGTTATCACTGTAATCATATTTATTTTTGTTATTATTGTTTTTTATCGTTATTATCGATATTATTATTATTATTACCATTATTACAGTTACTAAAGTTATTATCGTTATTATCATTATTACAAGTATTATCTTTATTGTCGTTATTATCGTCCTTTTCGTTATTGATAATATTGTTACTATTGTTATCGATAATAACTGTTTTATCTTTATTATCCTAATTGTCGTTATTAACGTTATTATCTCTGTTACCGTTATTATCCGTTTTACCCTTAATATCGTTATTACCGTTATTATCGTTATTATCGTTATTATTGTTATTACCGTAATTATCGTTATTATCGTTACAACCTTCATTATAGATAATATCGTTATCGTTATTATCGTTATTAACGTTATTAACGTTATTAACGTTATTATCATTATTATTATTATTATTTTTACAGTTACTATCGCCATCGGCGGTATTATAATTATTATCGACATCATTATTATCGTTATTGCTATTACAATTGTTATTATCTTTATTATCTTTATTATCTTTACTATCTTTATTATCTTTATTATTACAATTATTATAGTGTATATCGTTATAATCGTTACTACCGTTGTTACTGTTACTGTGTATATTACCATTATAACAAATATTATCGTTATCTTTATTCTTGTTTTTATCGTTATAATAGATATTATCGTAATTATCGATGTCATAGTTATTGTCGGAATTATCATTATTAACGTTAACATTATTATCGTTATTTCCAAAATTATTGTTATTATCTTTATTATCGTTATTATCATTATTATTATCGTTTTTAACGTTATTATCGTTATTAATATTATTATTATCATTATTCTTGTTATTTACGATATTTCCGTTATTACCTTTACCAACGTTACAATCCATAATTATCGTTATTATCGTTATTTTCGTCATCGTTATTACCGTTATTACCGTTTTTGTCGTTATAATCGTTATTAGCGTCATTACGTTATTATAGTTATTATCGTTATTATCGTTATTATCGTCAAAATAGTTATTTTTGATATTATCGTTATTACCGTTATTATCTTTCTTTCCTTAGTATCGTTATTGTCGTTATTATCGTTATTATCGTTATAACCGTTATTTTTATTATTATTATAGTTATAATCGGTATTATCGATTTTATCGTTATAATCGTTAATCCTTCTAACCGTTATAACCGTTGTCACCGTTATTATAGTAATTATCGTTATTATCTATACTATAGTTATTATCATTATAATCGTTATTTCCGTCATTATAGTTAATATCTTTATTATCATTACTTACTTTATTATCCTTTCTACCGTTATAATCGTTATTATCGTTATTGTCATTATATTTAATATCTTTATTATCATTACTTACTTTATTATCCTTTCTACCGTTATAATCGTTATTATCGTTATCGTTATTACTTTTATTATCGTTATTATCGTTATATTGTTATTATCGTTATTATTATCGTTATTATCATAGTTAACATTATTAAGGTTAATATCGTAATTTCGATATTATCTTTTTTATCGTTATTATCGTTATCCTTATCATTGTTATCACCATTATTATCGTTACCGTGCTTATCATAACTATCCTTATTAATGCCATTTTCGTTATTATTGTTTTTACCGTTACTATCGTTATTATCGTTATCGTATTTGTCGTTGCCATCGTTATTAATATTGTTACCATTATTATCGATAAAGTTATGTCTGTTATTATCGTGTTACCTTTATTACCGATGTAATCCTCATAAACGTTATTATTTTTATTATCTTTTCTACTTCTATTATCGTTGTTATCTTTTTTATCGATATTATCGATAATATTATTTTTTTTGGCGTTGTTATCGTTATTACCTTTTTTATTGTTATTTTCGTTATTATCATTAATATTGTTATTATCGTTATTGATATTATTATTATCATTATTATCGTTATTAACAATATTAACTTTATTACCGCAATTAACATTATAATCGTTAATATCGTTATTATCGTTATAACCGTTATTACCGTAATTATTGTTACTACCGATATTATTGTTATTATCGTTTCTGCCGTTAAAATGGTTATTATCCTTATCGTTATTATGGATATTATCGTTATAATTATTATTATTAAACTTATTATCATTATTATCTCTATTAAAGTTATTATTATTATCATTATTATTATTATTGTTATTAAGATTTTTATCGTTATTACCTTAATTATTTTTATTATCGTTATTAATATTATTATTATTATTATGATCTTCATTCCTTTACTTAATAGATATTATCGTTATTAGCGTAATTATCGTTATTATCCTCATTTTCATTATAATCGTAATTTCCTTTATTATCGTTACTACCGTTATAAACGTTACTATCGATATTTTTATATTCGTTATTTTCGTTATTATCGTTAATATTGTTATTATCGTTATTTTCGTTATTATCATTACTATTGCTTTTATCGTTATTACAGTTATTATCGTTATTATTGTTATTATTATCGTTGTTATGGTTATAATCGTTAATACCGTTATAATCGTTATTATCGTTATAGTTATTATAGTTATTAGCGTTATTATCGCTTTTGTAGTAATTACCGTTATAATCGTTAATATAGTTATTATTATTATTATTATTATTATATTAATTATTAACGTTATTATCGTAGTTATCGTAATTTTCGTCATTTCCGTTGTTATAGTTATTATCGTTATAATCGTTATTACCCTTATAACCGTTATAATCGTTATTATCGTTATTATTGCTATTATCGATATTATTATTAATACTATCGTTATTATCGTTATTTTCTTTATAAACCTTAGTACCCTTATAACCATAATTATCGTTATAATTATTATTATTAATATTATCATCATTATCGTTATTATCGTTATTGCATTTATAATAGTTATTCTCGTTTTTATTGTTGTTATCATTATTATCGGTATTATCTTTTTTTTCTTTATTACAGTTATTAACTGTATAATCGTTATTATCATTATTATTTTTATTATTATCGTTATGCACGTTATTATCGTTATTATCAGTTATAAATTTTCTAATCATTATTAACCATATTATTATTATTATTATCGGTATTATAGTTATTATTGTTATTATCGTTATTATTATTATTATTATCGTTATTTTCGTTATTATCGTTATTATCGTTGATATCGGTATAACCGTTATTATCATTATTATTATTATTACTATCGTGATTATCGTTATTATCGTAATTACCTTTATAATCGTTATTTTCGCTACAGTTATTATAGTTATTAATGTTTTTATCGTTAGTACCGTTATTATTGTTTTTTCGTTATTATTTTTATTATAATCGTTATTAAAGTTATTATCGTTATTTTCGATATTATCGTGATGATCTTTATTACGGTTATTAACGTTATTATTATTTTCCTTATCGTTATTAACATTATTATCGTCATTATCGTTATTCTAGTTATAATAGTTATTATCGTTATTATCGTTGTTATCGTTATTATCGTTATTATCGTTATTATCTTTATTATCGTAGTAATAGTTATTATCGTTATTATTATTATTTGTATCGTTATTATCATTTTTATTGTTTTTATCTTTATCTTTATTGTAGCTATTATCGTTAGTATCGTTACTGTTTTTATTATCGTTATTATCGTTCATATCGTCCTATCGATATTATCGATAATATCGTTGTTTTCGTATATTTTGTTTTTACCGTTACTATCGTTATTATTATTAGAAGTACCTTGATTATCGCTATTAACGTTATTAGCTTTATAATTGTTATTTTCGTTATCGTTATTAAAGTTATTATCTTTATCATCGTTATTTTCGTTTTTACGTTATTATTATTATTTAATCGTTATTTTCGTTATTATACTTATTCTGGTTATGATTGTTATTATCGTTATCATCGTTGTTACCGTTATTATCGTTAGTATCGTTATTCTCTTTATTATTGTTGTAATCGTAATAAACGTTATTATTATTATTAGTATCGTTATAATCGTTATTATCGTTATCCTTATTATAGTTATTATGGTTGGTATCGTTGTTGTTGTTATTATCGTTACTCTCATTCTTATCTTCCTATAGCTATTATCGTTGCTATCGTTTTTTCTTTATTACCGTTATTATTGTTATTTTAATTATAATAATCTTGATTATCGTTATTATAGTTATTATCCTTATAATCGTTATTTTCGTTATCATTATTATTGTTACTTTCGGTATTATCGTTATTTGTCGTTATTATCGTTATTATCGTTCTTATCGTCTTACCGTTATTATAGTTATTATTATAATTATTTTCATTATTGACATTACAAACGTTAGAATTGTTATGGTTATTACAGTTATTATCGTTATTATCGTTATTGACTTTATAATCGCTTATTATCATTAATAAATTTATTATTATCGTTATGCTCGTTTTTATCCTTATTACCGTTATAATCGATATTATTATTAATATTATCGGCATTTTAGTTATTATCGTTATTATCGTTATTATTATTATTATTGTCACTATGGTTATTACCGTTATTATCGTTATTATGATTATAATAGTTATTATTGTTATTATGGTTATTATCGTCATTATCGTTATTATCTTTACTATCGCAATAATCGTTATTATAAATATTATTATTACTTGTATCGTTATTATCGTTATTATCGTTATTGTTGTTATTATCTTTATAATCGTTCTTATCGTCCTATCGTTATTATCGTTATTGTCGTTATTTTAGTTATTAACCGTTATTATCGTTTTATTCGTTATTATCGTTAATTTCATTTTTATCTTTATTATAGTTATTATCGTTATTATCGTTATTATCGTTATTATTGTTATTATCGTCACTTATATTTACTTTATCGTTATTAAAGTTATTATCGTTATTATCGTTATAATTATTATTATTATTATTATTATTATTATTATTATTATTAATACTATCATCGATATTATCGTTATCGATGTTATTATAGTTCATATCCTTATTCTGTTATTATCGTTATAATCATTCATATCGTCTTACCGTTATTATTTTTATTATCGTTTTTATAAATATTATCGTTATTATAAATATTATCGTTATTATTGTTATTATCGTAATTATCGTTATGATTATCAATATATTCGTTATTATCGTTATAATCGTTATTAAAATTATTCCAGTTTTAATTGTTATTATCATTATTGTCATTATTATCGTTATTATTGTTATTAACGATATTATATTTATTATCTTAATAACCGTTATTATCGTTAGTACAACTTTTAGTACCGTTATTTTCGTTATTATCGCTTTTACAGTTTTAATCGTTATTATCCTCACTTTTATTATAATTTCTAACGTTATTAACGTTGTTGACGTTATTATCGTTATTATCTTACTTATCGTACTATCGTTATTATCGTTATTATTGTTATTATCACTATTATCGTTATTGATATTATTATTATTATCACTTTATTAGCATTATTATCTTTATTACCTTTATTATAGTTATTATCGATATTATTCTTATTAATATTTTTATTGTCGTTATTATCGTTATCATCGTTGTTATTATTATTACTGTCATAATCCTTATTATATTTATCCCTGTAATAGTTATTGTCGTTGTTATGGTTATTGTTGTTATTATTGTTATTATCATTCTTATCGTCCTATCGTTTTTATTTGTTTTTATCCTTATTATTATTTTTATTATCCTTATTGTCGTTAATATCGTTATTTTTGTTATTATCGTTATAATAGTAATAATCTTTATTATCGTTCTTATCGTTATTATCGTTATAATCTTTATTATCGTTATAATTGTTATTATTGTTATTATCGTTATTATCATTATTATCATTATTGATATTATTATTATTATTTCGTTGTTAACGTCATTTTCTTTATTATCTTTATTATCGTTATTATCGTTATTATCGTTATTATCTTTTCTATTATTTTTAACGTCGTTATTATCGTTATAATTGTTATTATCGTCATTATCGTTGTCAGTGTTATTACTGTTTTAACCCTTATTATCGATATCCTTATTATAGTTATTATCGTTATTATTGTTATTGTCGTTACTTTCGTTATAATCGATCTTTTCGTTCTATCGTTATTATCGTTATATACGTTATTCCAGTTTTTATTGTTATTACTGTTATTATCGTTATTATTAACATTATTATCGTGATTATCGATATTATGGTTATCACCTTTATTGTCGATATTTTCGTTCTTGTTAGAAAAGTCATTATCGTTATTATCGTAATTGTGGTTATTATCGTTATAATCGAATATTCGTTATTATTACAATTATAATCGTTATAAACAATATTATCCTTATTATCGTTATTATCGTAATTTTCGTTGTTGTCGCTATTATCGTTATAATTTTTAATATCGTTATTATCGTTAATATAATTATTGTTATTATTAACTTTATTATCGTTGTTATCGTTATTGCCATTATAATCGTTTTTATCGTTATTATTGTTGTTATCGTTATTACCGTTATTTCCGACATAATCGATATTATCGTTAGCGGTATTATCGTTATTATAGTTATTATGGTCAATCTGTATGACCGCTATAACCGTTTTTAACGTTCTTATCGGTATATGAGTTATAATCGTTATTATCGGTATTATCGATATTATCATTATAATCGTTATTTTCGTTATCATCGTTACTACCGCTATATTCGCTATTACTGTTATCGTTATAAACGATATTATCATAACTATCCTTAACATAGTTATTATGTTTATAAACGTTATTATGATTATTATGGTTATTATCGTTATTATCGTAATTATCTATATTATCATTTTTACAGTTACAATAGTTACTATTGTTATTATGATTATTATAATCGTTATTAACGTTATTATTGATATTATTGTTATTATCGTTATTATCGGTATCCTTATTATAGACAACTTTATTATTGTTATTGTCGATATTATAGTTATTAACATTATTATCGATATTAATATTATTATAATCTTTATTAATGTTAATATCATTATTATCGTTATTGTTGTTATTTTCGTTATTATCGTTACTTTCGATGCAATCGTTATTATCATTATAATCGTTATTATTGTCATTATCGTTATCGATATTATAGTTTTCGTTATTATCGTTATTAACGTTATTACCGTTAGTATCGTTATAAAAGTTACAATCTTTATTTTGATTGCTATCGTTAATATCGTTATTTTCGTTATTATCTTTATTATCGTTATTATCGTTATTTTCGTTATCATTGTTACTACAGTTATAAACGTAATTATGGTTATCGTTATAAAAGTTATTATCGTTATTATCCTTATAATCGATATTATCGTTATTTTTATTATTATCGTTATTATCTTTAATATCATTATTACTGTTATTATCGTTATTATCGTTATCGTTATTATCGTTTTACCTTTACTACCTCCATTATCGATATTATTCTTATTAACGTTATTATCGTCATTATCTTTATTATCGTTATTCTTGTTAGTATCGTTAGTATCGTTATTATCGTTATTACCGTTACTATTATTATAGTTATCGTTATAGTCGTTACTATCGTTAATATTATTATTATAATCGTTATTACCTTTATAATCGTTATTATCGATATTATCGTTATTATCGTTATTATCATTTCATCGTTATTATCGTTATTATTGTTATTATCGTTATTATCTTTATTATCGTTAAAACCGTTATAATCGTAATTATAGTTATCGTTATTAAGATTAAAATCATTAATATCGTTATTATCGTTATTGATATTATTATTATTATTATTGTCGTTATTAACGATATTAAATTTTTTACCGTTATTAACATTATAATCGTTAGTATTGTTATTATCGTTATAGCCTTTATTGCCCTATTATTATTTCGTTATAATCTTTATTATCGTTACTACCGTTACAATCGTTATTATCTTTATCGTTATAAAAGTTATTATCGTTATCTTCGTTATAATCGGTTAAACGTTATTATCATTATTATCATTATTATAGTTATTACCGTTCTAATTTTTATTATCGTTATCGTTATTATGGTTATTATCGTAATAATCGTTATAAACCTTTTAATCATTACAATTGTATTCTATATTATTTTTATAATTATCGTTATTAAAATTATTATCTTTTTAATCGTTATTATCGATTCTAATGTTATTATAGTTATAATCGTTATTATCGTTATTAACGTCATAATGGTTATTATCTTTAATATCGTCGTTATCTTTATTATTGTTTTTACCGTTGTAATCGTAATTATAGTTATACTTAATATCGTTATTATATTTATTATTCTAATTATCGTTATTATCTTTATAGTTATTATCGTTCTTACCGTTATTACCGTTAATATCATTTAATATATAAACGTAATTAACGATATCACCATTAATACGGTTACTATTGTTATAATCGTTATTATTGTTATTACTGTTATTTTCGTTATTGTGCTTCATTATCGTTATTATCCTTACTATAGTTATTGTTATCGTTATTACCATTATTATCCTTATTGTCGCTATTCTCGTTAATATCGACATAATCTTTATTATCGTTATTACCGTTATAATCGTAATTATCGTTATTGTTATTATTATTATTATCATCGTTATTATTTTTATTATCGTTATTACCATTATGATTACTATTATCTTTATCGTTATCACAGTTATTATCGTTAATTTCGTTATTATCGTTATTATCGTTATTTTCGTTATTGTCGTTCTTATATTCATATCGTTATTATCCTAAATATCGTTATTATCGTTATTATTAATATTATGATCGATATTAATGTTTTTATGGTTATTATCATTACTATCGTTATTTTCGTCATTAATGTTATTACTGTTATAATCGCTATAATTGTTATAATCGTTATTTTCATTATTATCGTTGTAAGCGTTATTATCGTTATGATGATTATTATTATCGTTATTATCGTTATTATCGTTATTATCGCTATTATCTTTATTATCGTTATTTTCGTTATTGTCCTCATTATCGTTACAGTCATTCATATATTCTTATCGATATTATCGTTATTATCGTTTTTACCATTATAATCGTCATTATCTTTTTCACTATAATCGTTATTATCGTTATTATCGTTATCTTTATTAACAATATTACTGTTATTACCGTCATTAACGTTATAATCGTTGTTACCGTTATTATTATTTTTATCATTATTTTCGTTATTATCATAACTACCTTTACAATCGTAATTATCTTTATTGTTATAAACGTTATTGTCGTTATTATCGTTAATATGGTGTTTATTGTTACAATATTTATAATCGTTATTAAAGTTATTATCATTATTATCATTATTTCCGTTATTATCGTTATTACCTTTAGTATCTTTACTACCGCTAATATCGTTATTATTGCTATCGTTATTATTTTTATTATATTTATTTTCGTTTTTTCCTTTAACACCGATATTATCTTTATTATTATTATTAACGTAATTCGTTTTATTATCGTTATTATCGTTATTATTACTATTAGTTTTGTCATTATCGTTATTATTATTATTAGTATCGTTAGTATCGTTATAATCGTTATTTCTATTATAATTATTACTATCGATATAGTTTTTAAAGTTTTTTTCGTTATTTTCGTTATTATCGTTATCTTCGCTATTATTACTAATTTTACCATGATTATCGTTATTATCGTATTACCGTTATTACCTTTAATACCGTCATTATCTTTATTACCGTTATAATCGATATTATCGTTATCGTTATTATCGTTAGTATCGTCATAATTGTTACTACCTTTATATATATTATTAATGTTATTATCGTTATTATCATCATAATCATTATTATGGTTTTTACTTTTATAATCGTTATTATCAGTATTATCGTATTTATCGTTATTATCGCTATTATTTATATTACCGTTATTACAGTTATCATCGTAATTAACGTTATAGTTATTATCGTTATTACCGTTATTTCCGTTATTTTCATTACAGATGTAAACGTAAAAATTGATATTATTTTTATTATAGTTATTATTGTAATAATCGTTATTATCGTTATTATAGTTATTATCGTAATTGATATTATTATCTTTAGTAACGTTATTATCTTTATTATCATTATTATCGTTATTATTACTTTTCTTATCGTGATTATCGTTATAAACTTTATTAACGATATTACTTTTATTATCGTTCTTACCGATATAAACGTGATTATCAATATCATTTGTATCGTTATTACCGTTAGTATCATCATATCGTTACTATCTTTATTATCGTTATTATCATTATTAGCGTTATAATTATTACTATTATCTTTATTAATGTTATTAATGTTATCGGTATTTTCTGAATTTTCGTTATTATCTTTGTTATCATTCTAATCTTTAGTTTCTTTATTATCTTTATTATCGTTAGAATCTTTTTTATCTATAATACTGTTCTAATCCTTATTATCTTTATTATCGTTAATATCTCTACTACCGTTATAATCCTTTTTATAGTTTTTATCGTTATTATCGTTATTAGAGTTGTTATCGTTAATACCGGTATAATCGATATTATCATAAGCGTTAATATCGTTATTTTGGTTATTATCGTTAATCCTTTTAACCGTTATTTCCGTTGGTTTCGTTATTAAAACTATAATCGTTATTATCGTTATTATCGTTATTATCATTATTATCATTATTAACGTTATTTTCGTTATTATCGTTACTACCGACATAATCGTTTTTATCCTTACCGTTATAAGCGTTATTAACGTTATTTTCGTTAATATAGTTATTGTTGTTTTATTCGATATTATATTTATTATCTTTATTATCGTTACTTTCTTTATTAACATTAATATCGTTATTTTCATTATTATCGTTATAATCTTTATTATAGTTTTTAACGTTATGATCCTTCTATTGTTATTATCTTTACTATTATTATTATTATCGTTATTCCCGTTTTTATATCAATTATCTTTATTATCGCTATTATCGTTATTATCATTATAATCGTTATTTTCGTTTCTACCATTACTACCATTAAAATCGTAATTATCCTTACCGTTATAATCGTTATTTTTCTTATTATCTTTAATATAGTTATTATTGTTATAATCGTTATTATATTTTTTTCGTTATTATCGTTTTATTGTTATTACCTTTATTATTATTATTTTCTTTATTCTCGTTATTATCGCTATTATAGACTTTATCGTTATTATCGTTATTATCGACATAATTATTATTATTATCGTTATTATCGTTATTTTCGTTATTACCGTTATTATTATTATTACTATTGTATTTATCGTTATTATAGCTATTATCGTTATTACCGCTATTCTCGTTATTATCGTTAGTATCATTATTATCGTTTTTATCGACATTATCGTTATTATTATTACCTTTAATATAGTTATTATCGTTTTTATCGTTATTATTATTTTTATTATCATTATTGTCGTTATAATAGTAATTATATTTATTACCGTTATTATCGTTATTATCGTTATTAACGTTATTATCCTTATTATCATCATTCTCGTTATTATTATTATTATTACTACTATTTTCGATATTATCGTTATTATTATCGTTCTTTTCGATATTGTAACTAATATTATCGTTATTATCGTGATTATCGTAATTATCGTTTTTACCGTTATTACCGCTCATATTTTTATTATCGTTAAAATACTCAATATTGTTATAAACGTTATTGTCATTTTTATCTTTATACCGTTATTATCGATATTATCGTTATTAACGTTGTTATCATTAATATCTTTATAATTATTATTATTATCGATAATAATATTATTACCGCTGTTATTATTTTTGTCGTAATTTTCTTTATTATCGTTAATATCGTTATTATATTTATTATCGTTATTACCGGTATAATCGTTATAACCGTTAGAGTTATTATCGTTTCACTATATTAACTATAGTAACTATATTAATTATAATTAGTTATTATCGTAACCCTTTATAACCGTTATTACAGTTGTTATCGTTATTATCGTTATAATAGTTATTACTGTTACTATCATTATTATCGTTAATATCAATATAATCGATAACGTTACAAACGTTATTATCGTCAGTATAGTTATTTTCGTTATTATCGTTAATATTATTTTTATTATAGTTATTATAGTTATTATTGTTAATATCGTTATTACTGTTATTATAGTAGTTACCGTTACTATCCTTATTTTCGTTATTATTATCATTAGTATCGTTACAATCGTTATTATCGTTATACTCGTCATCATAGTTACTATCGTTATCCTTAATATAGTTATTACCCTTATTATCGTTATTGCCGTTATTATCGTTATTAACGTCATTTTCGTTATTACCGTTTTTATCGTTATAATCAATATTATTCTTACTATCGTTATTATCGATATTAAGGTAATTATTGTTATTATTATTATTATTATTATCATTATTAATGATATTATTTTTTTTATCCTTATTATCGTCATTATCGTTATTATTCTCATTATTATTATTATTATTATTATTATTATTATTATTATTATTATTATTATTATTAGTATTATTACTATTATCATTGTATCGCTTTTTTCGCTATTATCGTTATTAGCGTTATTACCTTTATTACCGTTATTATCGTTATTATCGTAATTATTATTATTATCGTTACTAATGTTATTATCGTTAATATCGTCATTATATTTATTTTCGTTATTAACGGTATTATTATTTTTATTGCTGTTGTTCATGTTATTATCGATATTATATCTTTATCGTTATTATCGTTATAATCATTATTACCGTTATTATCGTTATTACCGTTATTATCATTATTATTGTTATTTTCTTAATAAAGTAATTATCGTTATTAACGTTATTTCCTTTATAATCGTTATTACCTTTATTATCCTTACTACTGTTATAATAGTTATTAATGGTATCGTTATTCTCTTTATTATCGGTATTTCCGTTAATATTGTTATTATCGTTTTTATAGTTTTAATCAATATTTTGTGCTTGTTAGTATCATTAATGTCGTTAATACCGATATTAACGTTAGTGTGGTTGTGTTATTAACCTTATTATAGTTTTACCTTTATTACCGTTATTTTTGTAATTATCGTTCTAATCGTTATTTTCGTTATTATCATCATAATGGTTATAACTGTTATCGTTGATATAGCCATTATCTTTAATGTCTTTATTATCCTTCTTATCGGTCTCATCATCTTAACGTTATTGTCGTTATTATTATTATTATTATAGTTATTCTGGTCATTATACTTATTATCTTTATTATCGCTATTATCGTTATTATTATCATTCTTAATGCTTTTATCGCTATGATCCGTCTTATTATTATTATAATCGTTATTTTCGCTATTATCGGTATTACCATTATTATCATTATTAACATCATTTTGGTTATCATCGTTACAACTATTAAAATCGTTATTATCATTATCGTTATAAACGTTACTATCGTTATTATGTTTAATATAGCAATTTTGGTTAACCTCCCTATTATCGTTATTAACGTTATTATCGTTATTATCGTTATTATTATTATTATTATCGTTATTAACGTTATTAACGTTATTATCGTTATTATAGTTATTATAGATATTTTCGTTATTATCGTTACTATCGTTATAATCGTTATTACCGATTTAATCGTAATTATCGTTATTGTTAATATATTTATTATAGTTTTTATAGTTACTGTCGTTATAATCTTTATTATCGTTCGTGTCGTCTTATCTTTATAATCGTTATGATAGTTTTTGCTTTATAATTGTTATTGTTCTTACCGTTATTAACATTATAACCGTTATTACCCTTTTCACCGTTATTATCGTTTTCGTTATTAAAGTTTTTATCGTTATTTTCGTTATTATTGTTATTATCGTTAGTATCGTTCTTATCGACTTATCATTAATATCATTATTATCAATATTATCGTTATTAATATTATTATTTTCGTTTATAACGTTATTAAGGTTATAATCTTTATTATCGTTTTTATCGTTATTATCGTTATTATCGTTATCGTTAATATTATTATTACCGCTTTTATATTTATTGTCGTTATTTATGTTATTATAGTAATTATTGTTAATAGTATCGTTATTATCATTATTATTATTATTACTTTCGTAATTATAGCGATTACCGTTATTACTGTTATTACCGTTATTAACGTTATTATTGTTATTATCAGTATTATTACAATTATTAACATGATTGTCGTCATTATTGTTACTAACCTTATTACCGTTATTATTGTTATTACCTTTATAACCGTAATTATCATTATTGTTATAACCGTTATTATCGTTAATAATGTTAGTAGCGTTATTATCGTTATTAACGTTATCGTTATTATCGTTATTATTATTATTATTACTATTACTATCGTTATTATCGTGATTATCGTTAATACCGTTATTATCGTTATTATTTCTATTATTACCGTTATTACTTTTATTGTCGTTATTACCGTTATAATCAGTATTATTGACATCGTTATTAGAGTTATTATCGTTATTTTTATTATATTTATCATGTATATTATCGTTACTTTCTTTATTACCGCTGTAATAGTTATTAACATTACTATCGTTATTATAGTTTTTATCGTTTCTATCGTTATGATAGTTATTACAGTTATTATCGATATTACTTGTATTATCGTTATTATCGTTCTTATCGTCTTATCGCTATTATCCTTATTTTCGTAATTACTGTTATTATTATTATTATTACCGTTATTAATGTTATGGTCGTTATTAGATTTGTAATCTTTATTTTCGTTATTATCATTATTATTTTATAATCGATACTATCTTTGTCCTTAATATCGTTAAAATCGTTATTACCCTTATTATCGTTAATATCGTCATAGTTATTATCGGTATAATTGTAGTAATTACAACTATTATCATCATTTTCGTTAATATCGTTATTTCCGATATTTCCGTCTTTACAGTTATTACAGTTATAGCCTTGATTATCGTTATCGAAATTATCGTTGTTATCGTTATAATCGTTAGTACCGTAATTATTGTATTATCATTCTTATCGTTATTGATATTATTATAATTATTATTATCGTTAATAACGTTATTATAATTTTTATCAATTTCACCGTCATTACCGTTATTATCGTTATACCGTTATAATCATTATTACCGTTATCGCTATTAACGTTTATCAAAATTACCGTTATTACCGTTGTTATAGTTATTACCGTTACTATCGTTATTACTGTTATTATGTTTATTATCGTTAATATTTCTATTCCCGCTATAATCCTTATTATAGTTGTTACTGTTATTATCGTTTTTATAGATATTATCATTATTACCGTTATATTCACTATTACTGTTATCGTTATAAACGATATTATCTTGATTATCCTTAACATACTTATTAGGGTTATAAACGTTAGTATGTTTATTATGGTTATTATCGTTATTATCGTAATTATATATATTATCATTTTTACAGTTAGAATAGTTACTATGGTTATTATGATTATTATAATCATTATTAAAGTTAATATCATTATTATTGTTATTATTGTTATTACCGGTATAATCGTTATTGTTGTCATCGTTATTCCCGCTTCATGGTTATTATCGTTAATCTTTATCACCGATTGTTCCGTTGTTATCGACATTATCTGTGTAATTCTTATTATCGTTATTATCGCTATTAACATTATAATCATTACTTTCGTTATTATCGTCACAAACTTTATAATAGTTATTATCGTTAGTTTTATAAACGTTATTATCATTATTATTGTTAATATAGTAATAATTGTAATAATTTTCATTAACAGTATTATCGCTATTATCATTATTTCGTCATTATCTATATTATCTTTTTTATCGTAACTAACGATATAATCCATTTCATAACTATTGTTATTTTTGTCATTATCGTTATTATCCATATTATGATTATTTTCGTTATTATCGTTATTATTCCAATTATCGTTATAATCCTTATTATCGGTATCGTTATTATCGTTACTATCGTTTTTATCATTATTTTATCATTATTATCGTCATTATCGTTATTATTACTATTATTATCGTGATTATCGTTGTTTTAATTATTACCGTCATTAACGTTATTATAGTGGTAGATATTATCGTTATTATCGTTTTACCTTTACTACCTCTATCATCGATATTATCCTTATTAACGTTATAATCGTCATTGATTTTATTCTCGTTATTCTTGTTATTATCGTTAGTATCGTTAGTATCGTTATTACTGTTACCATCATTATAATTATCGTTATAGACGTTATTATCTTTATTATTATTATTATAATCGTTATAAAGTTATTAACGTTATTATCGTTATTATCATTATTATCGTTCTTATCGTCATTAACATTATAATCGCTATTATCGATATTATCGTTATTATCGCTATTATCTTTATTATCGTTAAAACCGTTATAATCGTAATTATTGTTATCGTTATTATCGTTATTATCATTAATATCTTTATTATCGTTATTGATACTATTATTATTAGTATTATCGTTCTTAACAATTTAAATTTATTACCGTTATTAACATTATAATCGTTAGTATTGTTATTATCGTTATAACCGTTTTTACCCTAATTATTGTTACTATCGTTATTACCGTTACTATCGTTTTTACCTTTATAATGGTTATCATCCTTATATTTATTATCCTCATTTTCGTTATTTTCGTTATTATCATTATTGATATTATTATTTTTATTATCGTTATTATGGTTATAATCTTTGTTATTATTGTTAAAGTAATTACGGTTATAATCGTTATTAACATTATTACCGTTTATACCGTTATTATCGTTAGTATCCCTATTGTCGTTTCTACTGCTACAATCGTTCTTATCGCAATCGTTGTAATTGTTATTACCGTCATTATCGTTGTCGTAATAAAAGTTTCTATCGTTATTATAGTTATTATTGTTAAAATCTTTATTATCGTTATTATCTTTATTACCGTTACTACTGTTATAATCGTTATTTTCGTTATCTTTATTATCATTATTACCGTTAAGATTATTATTATTATTGTTATTTCCGTTATTAACGTTATTATTACTTTTATCTTTATTATCGTTATTACGTTTATTATCCTTACTAAAGTTATATTCGTAATTATCATTATTAATATTAGCGTCATAACGTTAATTACCGTTATTATTGTTATTATTGTTAGTATCATCATGATCATTATTATCTTTTTTACCGTTATAATCCTAATTACCGTTATTACCGTATATTATCGTTATAATCGTTCTTATCGTTATTATCGTTATTACAGTTATTATTATTACAATCATTTTTTTTATCGTTATATTCGTTATTATCGTATTAATAGTTATTATTATTATCGTTGTTATCGTTATTATGGTAATTTTCGATATTGTCGTTGTTACCGTTATAATCGTTATTATTATTATTAGTATCGGTATTATCCTTATTATCCTTATTTCCGTTATAATCGTTATTATCGTTATCGTTATTATTGTTAATATCGTTATTATCGTTATTTTCGTTATTATTGTTATTATTGTCATTACCGTTACTATCGATATTATTTTTATTATCGTTACAACCGTTATAATCGTAATTATAGTTATCGTTATTATCGTTATTATCATTAATATCTCTTATCCTTATAGATAATATTTTTATTACTATTATCATGATTAACGATATTAACTTTGTTACCGTTATTATCGTCATAATCGTTAGTTTTGTTATAATAGTTATAAACGTTATTACCGTTGTCAACGTTATAATTATTATTGTTATAGTCGTATCATCTTTATTACAGTTATAATCGTTACTTTCGTTATTATGGTTATTATGGTTATTACCGATATTATCGCAATTATCTTTATTGTAATTACAACCGCTATTATCATTAGAATGGTTATCGTTATTATCGTTATCGACGTTATTATTGTTTCTATCATTATTATCGTTATTATCGTTATTATCGTTATTACGCGTAATAATAGTTAGTATCGTTATTTCCGTTATTATCATCATTATCGTCATTATCTTTATTACCCTTGTCATTGTTTTGAACGTCATTATCGTTATTATCATTGTAATTATTATTAGTACCTTTATTACCGTAATTACCTTTATAGTCGTTATTATCGTTATTATCGTTCTTATCTTCTTATCGTTATTATCGCTATTATCATTATTGTCGTTATTATCGATATTATCGTATTTGTAGTATTATCGTTATTATCGTTATTGTCGTAATTTTCGTTATAATCGTTATTATCGTTATTATTATTATTATTACCTTTAACACCGTTATTATCGTTACTATCGTTATTAACTTTATTATCATTATTATAGTTAGTATCCTTATTACTTGTATAATAATTATTATCTTTAGCATTTTTATCGTTATAATCGTAATTATTGTTAATCCTTATGACCGTTGTTATCGTTGTTACCGTTATTATCGTTATTATCGTTATTATCGTTACTTTAGATATTATCTTTATAATCGTTATTCCCGTTATTATCGTAATTACCTTTATGATCGTTACTACCTTTATAAACGTTTGTATCGTTATCGTTACTATCGTCATTACTGTTATTATCATTATTATCTTTATTATCGTTACTACCGTTATAATCGTTATTATTGTTATCGTTATTGTCGTTATTATTGATATTATTGTCGTTATTGTCCTTATTATCGATATTCTCGTTATTATCGTTATTATTGTTATTATTGTCATTATTATCGTTATTATCGTTTTAATGGTTATTATTATTTTTAATACCGTTATTATCATTATTATCGTTATTAACTTTATTATCGTTATTATCTTTATTATCGTTATTATTGATTTTACCGTAATAATCGTTATTATCGTAATAGCTATTATCGTTAATATCGTTATAAATGTTTTTATCGTTATTATCATTATTATCTATATTATCATCATTATCGTTATTACCGTTATTGTCCTTATAATTTTTATGATTATCGATGATATCGTTATTATCGTTATTACCGTTATTATCGTTATTATCTTTAGTACAGTTTTAATCGTTACGATCGTTATAGTTATAATCGTTATTACTGATATTATCATTAATATAATTTATATTGTTTAATTCTTTATTATCGTTAATATCGTTATTGTCGTTATCATCGTAATTACCTTTATCTTCGTTATTTCCGTTATTATCGTTATTGTCGTTACTGATATTATTTTTATTATTATCGTTATTAACGTTATTATATTTATTATCGTTATTATGCTTAATACCGTTATTATCGTTATAATCTTTATTATCGCTATTAACTTTATTACAGTTTATATCATTATTATCGTAATTTTCCTTAATGTGGTTATTAACATTATAATCGTAATTATCGTTAGCGTTTTTTCGTCTTAATCGTTATTAGCTTTAATCTTTATAACTGTTATTACCGTTGCTTCTGTTATTATATCTATAATCGTTATTATCGCTATTATCGCTATTACAGTTATTACCATTATTATCGTTAATATCTTCATTATCGTTACTACTGTTATAATCATTATTACATTTATCCTTATTATCGTTATTATCGATATAACTGTTATTATTGTCTTTATCGTCATTATCGATATTACCGTTATTGTCCTTATTATTCTTATTATTATCCATGTTATCGTTAATATCGTTATAATAGTTTTAATGGTTATAATTGTTTTTATCGGTATTATCGTTATTGTTGTAATTATCGTTATTTTTATTATAATGCTTATTTTCGTTATTATCGATACTACCTTTATAATCGTTATTATCGTTATCGTTAATATCGTTATTGTCCTTATTATCGTAATTATTATTACTATTATCCATGTTATCGTTATTATCGTTATTGTAGTATTTGTCGTTGTTATTGTTTGTACCTTTATTATCGTTATTATCATTATTATCGTTATAATATTTAATATCGCTCTTTCATTGTTATCGTTATTATCGTTATTATCGTTAATTCAGTCATAATTTTAATTATCGTTTTCCTTATTAAATTTATTATCGTTATTATAGTTAGTATCGTTATTATCGATATTATCCTTATTATTATAATTATCATCATTATTATCGTTATAAACGTTATTACCGTTATTGCCTTTATTACCGTTACTGTCTTTATAATTGTTATTATCTTTATAATCGTTAATATCGTTATTAAAGTTGTCATTATTATTATAATCATTAATAACTTTAATAACGTTATTTTCATTATTATCGTTATTTGCGTTATTATATTATTGTTATTGTTATTACCATTAATATCGTTATATTCGTTATTATTATTATTTCTATGTTTATTAGTGCTATATTAGTAATTACCTTTAATGTCGTTATTATCTTTAATATAGTTACTTTCATTATTATTATCATTATTATCGTTATTATAACTATTACTTTAGTTTTATCGTTATTATTGTTATTATTGTTACTACCTTAATTGGTATTATTATTTTCATCTTTTTTAATGTTATTATCTTTATTATAGTTATTAAAGTTATTATAGATAATATCGTTATTACCGTTATAAACATTAATTCCGTAATTATTGTTAGTTTCGTTATTATCATTATTATCGTTTTTATCGTCATAACCGTTATTATCGTTATCGATATTATCATTATCATTGTTATTACCGTTATTACCGTTTTTATCGTTATTACACATGTTATCGTTATTACTGATATTATCTTTGCTATCTTTACTACCGTTATAATCGTTATTATGTTTATTACCGTCTTTCTCGTTTTCGTTATTATAGTTAATTTTGTTATTATTGTTATTGTCGTTATTCTTTTTATTATCGTTAAAATCTTTATTATTATATTATAATAGTTATTAACATTATTAGCGTTATTATCGTTATTATCGTTATTTTCGCTGTTAACGTTATTATCGTTATAAGCGTTAATATCGTTATAATCGTTATTAACCCTTTATCCTTATTACCGTTGATATTATTATTATTAATGTTTATTGTCAATGTCGTCATTATTATTATTATCATCGTTATTAACGTTATTATCGTTATTACCGATCTAATCCTTCTTATCATTATCCTTATTATATTTATTAACGTTATTAATATTATTATCGTTATTATCGTTAATATTCTTATTATTATTACTATTAGCGTTATTAACGTTTTAACCGTGATTAATGTTATTGCAGTTATAATCCTTAATTTTGTTTTTAACGATATTATCCTTATAATCGTTATTATATTCATTATCGTTTTTATCGTAATTATAGTTTTTATTATTATTATAATCGTTATTATCCTTTTTAACTTAATCATCGTTATTAACATTTTTACCGGTATAATCGAAATTATCGTCATCGTTATTACCGATAATATACTTACTATCGTTAATCTTTATCAGCGTTATTATTGTTGTTACCGTTATTATATTTATTATCGTTATTATCGATATTTTCATTATTACCATTATTATCGTTATTCTATTTATTATTGTTACTATCGCTATAACAGTTATTATCGTTATCGTTATTATCGTTATTATCGTTAATCCTTATAACCGTTATTACAGTCGTTGCCGATATTATTGTTATAATCGTTATTATCATTATTATATTTATTATCTATATTATCATTATAGTCGTTATTATCCATACTGCCGTTATAATCGTTATTAACCTTACCGATAAAAACGTTATAAACGTTATTATCTATAATATAGTAGTTCTTGTTATAATCGTTATTATATTTACTATCGTTATTACCGTTATATTCGTTATAACCGTTATTATCGTTATTACCTCTGTTATTGTTACTACCATTATAATCATTATTATCCTCTCTTTATTATCGTTTCTTACCGTTATTATCGATATTTTTTGTATTATCTTTACTGACGTAACAATCGTTATTATCTTTATTATCGTTTAATTACCATTATTACCGTGATTATGGTTACTATCGTTATTACAGTTAGTACCGTTATTACAGTTATTATCGTTAATATCATCATAATTTTTATTATCGTAATAACCGTTATAATCGTAATTATCGTTATCGTTAATACCGCTATTATCGTTATTATCATTATTATCGTTATAATCGTTATTATCGTTATCGTTATTATTGATATTACCGTTATTATCATTATTATCGTTATTATCGTTATTATTACTATTATTATCGTTATTACCGTTATTTTCGTTATTATTGTTATAATATTTATTATCGTTATAATTTTTATTTTCTTTATTATTTTTATAATCGTTTCTATCTTTATTATTATTATTAATGTTTCTATTATCATTATTATCCTCATTAGCGTTATTATTGACATTATCGTTATTACCGTTATTATTATTTTTATCGTTATTATCGTTATTATCGTTATCAACGTTATTAACGTTATTATCGTTTTACCTTTATTACCGTTATTATCGTTATAAACGTTATTATCGTGAGTTCCGTTATTATATTTATAATCGTTATTTGCGTTATTATCATTATTATCGATGTTATTGTCATTATTATTATTATTATCGTTATTATTGATGTTATCGTTATTATTATTATTATTATCGTTATTAAAGGTATAATCTTTATTATCCTTATCGTTAGTGCAGTTTACGTTATTACAGTTATTGTCGTTATTAATGTTATTATCGGTTAATTCGTTAATATCTTTATTATCGTTATAATCGTTATTATCGTTATCGTTATTTTCCTTATAAGCGTTATTATAGATATGGTCGTTATTATTGTTATTAGCGACATTATAATTATTATTATCGTTATTATTATTATTATCGTTATTTTAGTTACTATCATTGCTATCGTTGTAATCGTTTTTATTATTATTATTTTCGTTATTCCCATTATTATCGTTATTATCGTTATTATCGTTATTATCGGTATTATCTTTATTTACTTTTTTATAATTATTATTATCATTTTTATCTTTCTTAACCTTATAATCGTTTTTATCGTTATTATCGTTATTTATATTATTATTACCGTTATTATCGTTTTTATCGTACATTCGCAATTATCGATATTATTTTTATTATTATCGTTAATATCGTTATAGTAGTTATTAAACATATTGTCAATGCTTTCTTTATTATCTTTTTTAACGTTATTATCGTTTTTTTCGTAATTATCGTTATTGTCGCTTTTATTGTAATTATTGTTATTAATATTATAATTATCGTTATTAATGTTATTATTATTATTAACCGTATTTTAGTATTTATTAATATTAGTATTAGTATTATTATTATTATTATTATTGTATTATCGTTTTTATTGTAAGATTCGACAGTAACGTTATTATCGTTATTACCGTATTATAATTATTAACGTTTTTTTCGTTATTATCGTTATTTTCGTTATTGTCATTATTATCGTTAAAATCGTTATTACCGTTATTATCGTTAAAATCGTTATTGTCGTTATTATTATAATTATTATCTTTATTATCGTTATTATCGTTATTACCATTATTATCGTTATTATTGTTATAATCATTATTATTATAATTATTATCGTTATTATTGTTATTGTCGTTATTATCGGCATTATATTTATTATCGGTATTAACGTTATTATTATTATTATTAACTTTATTCTCGTTATTACCGTTAATATCTTTATTATCGTTTTATGGTTATTATCTTTATTATCATTATTATGGTTTTTATTATTAATATTATCATTATTCTCGTTATTATCGATATTATTGATAATATTTTTATTATCGTTTTTTTCGTTATTATTATTATTATTATCGTTATCATCGTTATTGTCGTAATTATAGTTATTATCTTCATTACTGTTATTATCGTTATTATCGATTTTAAGGATATTATCATTATTATATTTATTATCGTAACCACCGTTATAATCGTTATTAACGTTATCGTTATAATCGTTATAATAGTTATTATCGTTATTACTGTTATATCAGAAATTTTAGTTCTTATCGTTATTATAGAAGTTATCATCATTATTATCGTTATTATCAATATTATTACAATTACTTTCGTTATTATCGTGATAATCGTCGTTACCCTTATTACCCTTATTATCGTACTTACCGTAATTACAGTTATTTACCTTATTATCGTTATTATATTCAATATCGTTATTGACGTTATTATCCTTAGTATCGTTATTATTGTTATTACCAATATTACCGTAATTTTCGTTATTATCGTTATTATCGTTATTATTGCTATAATCGATATTACTGTTATTATCGTTATTATCGTAATTATCTTTATAATTTTTATTATCGTTATTATTGTTATTATCGTTAATATCTTTGTTATAGTTATTGCCATTATTATTCCAACATGATTATCGTTTTTATCGTTATACCTGTAATTACCATTATTGTATTTTTATTATATTTATTATCGTTAATATCGTTATTACACTTATAATAGTTATTATCATTATTACAGTTATTATCGTTATTCTTATTGATATTATTATTTTTATTATTGTTATTAACGTTTATATCGTTTTTATTGTTATTACCGTTATTAACGTTTTTATTGTTATGTCGATATAACACTTATTATCGTTATCGTTTCTATCTTTATTTTCGTTACTACCGTTATTAACTTTATTACCGTTATTACCTTTATAGATATTATCGTTAATATCGTTTTACCTTTATTACCGTAGTCATTGTTATTATCGTTATTGTTGTCTTATCTTTATTATCGTTATTATCGTCATTATCGTTATAATGGTTAATATTATCATTAATGTCCTTATTGATATTAATATCATTATTATTGTTTTTAACGTAATTTTCGTTATTATTATTATTATTGTTAAAATCTTTAATATTGTTTGTTCCTTTATTATCGTTATTATCGTTATTACCGTTTTTATCTTCATTCCCGTCATTACCGTTATTATCGTTATAATCGTATTTATAGTTATTATCGTTATTACGGATTTTACAATTATTATCGTTAATATCGTCATAACCCTTAATATCGTTATTATTATTATAATCGTTATTATCGATATCGATAATAATGTTATTATCGTTATTCTCCTTATTATGGTTATTAACGTTATTATCCTTATTATCGTTATCTATATTACAGTTATTATCATTATTATTCTAATTACAGCTATTATCGTTATAATAGTTATTATAGTTATTATCCTTATTATTATTGTTATATCCGTTATTATCGTTATTAACATTATTATCGTTATTATGGTTATTATTGTTATTTTCGATATTTTCATTTTTATCGTTATTAAGGATATTATGGTTATTATTATTAATATTATTGTTATATTCGTTATTATCGTTATTATCGTCAATCCTTATAATCGTTTTTATAATTGGTGCCATTATTATCGCTATAATCATTATTATCGTTATTATCTTCTTTTTCGTTATTATCATTATAATCATTATTTTCGTTTTTATCATTACTAACACTAAAATCGTAATTATCCTTACCGTTATAAACGTTATTATATTTATTATTTTTATTATAGTTATTATTGTTATAATCGTTGTTAAATTTTTTACTTTATTATCATTTTATCGTTATTACCTTTATAATTATTATTTCTTTATTCTCGTTATTATCGCTATTTTATTTGTTATCGTTATTATCGTTATTACCATTATAATTATTATTATTATCGCTATTATCGTTATTACCGATAGTATAGTTATTATCTTTATAATTACCGTTATTATTGTTATTAATACTATTATTAAGGTTGTTATCGTTATTACCGTAATTATCATTATTTTTGTTTCATTATCAATCATTATAATCATTATTTTCGATATTAGCGTTATAGTAGTTATTATTGTTTTCGTTGTAAACGTTATTATTGTGATTTTCGTTAATATAGTTATTAGGGTTATTAAAGTTATTACCTTATTTATGGTTATTATCGTTATTATCGATATTACCGTTAATATCGTTATATCTTTATAATCTTCAATACCGTTATAACTGTTATTGTTGTTATCGTTATTATCGTTATTAACGTTAATATCGTTAGTATCGTTATTATCGTTATTACCGTTACTACCGTAATTATCGTTATTTTTGTTATTATCTTTATTATTATTATTATTACCATTATTATGGTTATTATCGTTATTATCGTTTTTATCGTTATTACCGTTATTACTGGTATAATTGTTATTATCGTTAGCGGTATTATTGTTATTATTGTTCTTATAGTCATCCATTATGATCGTTATTACTATTATTAACGTTTTTCTCATTATTACTATTATTATCAATATTACCGGTATAATCGTTATTATTCGTATCGTTATTTCCGCATCATGGTTATTATCGTAAATCTTTATCACCGTTTGTGTCGTTACCGAGATTATCTTTATAATCATTATTATCTTTATTATCTTTATTGACATTATAATCATTATTTTCGTTATTATCGTTACAAATTTTATAATTGTTATTATCGTTATTATTATAAACGTTATTATAATTATTTTTGTTAATATAGTAATAATTGTTATAGTTTTCATTATCGTTATTATCGTTATTACCGTTATAATCCTTATTTTCGTTATCGTTTTACCGTTATTATCGTTAACGTCGTAAGTGTCTTATTTATCGTTTTTATCGTTAATATAGTTATTATCGTTATCGATATTACTATTATTATTAACGTTAATAACGTTATTAACTTTATTATCGTTATTATCGTCATAATATTTATTATCATTATTATCGATGTTATCGTTATTATCCTTATTATTGATATTAACGTTATTATTATTATTATAATCGTTACTATCGTTATTATCGTTATCGTTATAAACGTTATTATCGTCATTATCGTTGTTATATTTATTACCGTTATTATCGTTATTATCGTTATTATCGTTATATCTGTTACTTTCGTTATTATCGTTACTACCGTTACAATCGTTACTATCGTTATCGTTATAAACGTCTTTAACATTATTAACGTTAATATAATTATTATTGTAATAACCTTTTTTGTCGTTATTATCGTTACTAACGTTGTTATTATTATTATTAGCTTTATTATCGTTATTGTCGTTACTACTGTTAAAATCGTTATTTTCGTTATCGTTATAAATGTTATTATTGTTTTTAACGTTTAAATAGTTATTATGATTATAATCGTTATTATAATCGTTATTTTCGTTATTATCGTAATTATCGTTATTATTGTTAGAACCTTTAATATCGTTGTTACCGTTATTACAGTAATTATCGTTATTATCGATACTGAAGTTATTATCGTTATTGTCTTGATTCTTGTTATTATCTTTATTATCGTTCATATCATCTTATCGTTATTACCGATATTAATTCATTATTATTATAATTATTACCGTTAATATCGTTAATATCTGTATTATCGTTATTATAGTTATTATCGTTTTTATCATTATTACCATTATTATCGTTATTATTATTATCATTATCGTAATTATCGTTATTATCGTTATTACCAGTATAATCGTTATTATCATTATCGTGAACATCGTTATTAACGTTATTATCGTTATTATATTTATTATTATTATTATTACCGTTAAAATCACTAATATCGTCTTTATCGTTATTATCATTATAATAGTTATTATCGTTGTTGCCGTTGTTAACGTTACTATCGTTATTGTCTGTATTATCGATATTACCGCTATTATCGTTACAATTTTTAATATTATCGTTATCGATGTTATAACTGTTATTATCGTTATTGTCGCAATTTCGTTATTATCGTTTTATCTTTATTATTATTATTAGTATTGTTATTATGGTTATTATCGATAATGTCGTTATTATCTTTGTTATTGTTATTATCGTTATTAATATTATTATTATCGTTATTTCTATTATTATCGTTATTATCGTGATTATCGGTATTACCGTTAATACCGTTACTATCTTTAGTATCTTATTCTTATTTGTATTACCGTTCTTATCGTTACTATCGTTATTATTATTATAATTCGTATTATCGTTACTACCGTTATTATCCTTATCGTTATTATCGTTATTAATGTTACTATCGTTCTTATTTTTTTATTGTCTTTATTATCGTTATTATTGTTATTATCGTTATTACTATCATTATTATAATTATTTTTGTCTTTACCGGTATTATCGTTATTCTCGTTATTATCGTTATAATCGATATTATCTTTATTTTAGTTATTATAGCTATTATTTTTGTTATAATTATTATTATTATTATTAACGTTATTATCTTGATTATGAATATTATCAGTATTATCTCTATTATTGTTATAATCTTTATTATTATTATTATTATCGTTATTCTCGGTTTAAAAGTAATTATCGTTATTAACGTTATTATCGTTATTATCGTAATTGTCGTTTTTTCCTTTATTATGGTTATTATTATTATTTTACTCAGTAATAACGTTCTTATCGTTATTATCATGATTATCCGTATTTTCGTTATTTCTTTATTATCGTTATAATCACTATTACCCTTATAATCGTTAATATCGTTATTACCGTTATTATCATTATTATCTTTAATACTACTATTATTATCGGTATTATCGTGATTATTGTTATTACCGTTATTACCGTTATTATCGTTATTATTTTTGTTTTTGTTATTATTGTTAATATCGTTATTATCGTTATTATAGTTATTATCGTTATAAACGTTATTAACGGTATAATCGTTATTATCGTTAGCATTATTACCTTTATTATCGTTATTATTGCTAATCCTTATAACTGTTAATTCCGTTATTACGGTTATTATTGTTATAAGCGTTATTATCTTTATTATTAACGTTTTTAAAGGTATAATAGTTATTATCGTTATCATCGATATTATCATCATTGACGTTATAAACGTTCTGATTGTCATTATCGTTATTCTAGTTATTACAGTTATTACCGTTTATATCGTCATTATCTTTATAATTGCTAGTTATCTTTATTACCGTCATTATCGTTATTACCGATAGTATCGCTAATATATTTATTTCCCTTATTTTCAGTATTATTATTATTACCTTTATTATCGTTATTAACGTTTTTATCGATATTGATACAATTATTATGGTTATAATCATTATTATCGTTATTAACGTTTTTATCGATATTGATATAATTATTATGGTTATAATCATTATTACCGTTATTATCGTTATTATCTTTAATATCGTTATTAGTGTAATTTTCGTTATTAATTCTATTATTATCGTTATTATTATTATTATTATTATGGTTATTATCGTCATTATCGTTATTATTGTTATTGTTATTATAATTATCGTTATTAAAGTTATTAATGTTATTATCGTTATTATTATTATTATTATTATTATTATTATAATTATGTTTTTTATCCTTATTATAGTTATGATCGTTATCACCGTTTTTATCGATATTATTATTATTATTATGGTTACTATAGTTATTATCGTTATTACCGCTTTTATCTATATTGCAGTTATTACCATGATTAACATTATTATCGTTATTATTGTCATTGTCGTTATTATTTCTATTATAATTATTATGGTCATTATCGTTATTATCTTTATTATCGTTTTTATCGTTTTTGTCGATATAATTATCATTATTATCGGTTTAAAACGCCATTATCGTTATTATTGTTATTATTATTATTATTATCATTACTGTCGATTTTATCTTTATTAGCGTTATTATCGTTATTATCGTTATTATAGTTATTATCGAAATTATCGTCATAATCGTTTTTATCGTTATTACTGTTTTTATCGTTATTATCGTTATTATAGTTATTATCTTTATTATAATTTTCAGAGTTATTATTGTTGCTATCGTCATTACCGTTGTTATCGTTATTATCGTTTTAATCTATATTATCGTTATTGTCGTTATTATTACTATTATTATCGTTATTATCGTTATTAACGTAATTGCAATTATTAACGTTATTATCATTATTAATATTATTATTATGGTTATTATGGATATTATCCATATTATCGATATTTTCGTTATTATCGTTATAATCTTTATTTTCATTATTATCGCTATAATCCTTATTATTATTATTATTATGTTTATTATCGTTATTATCGTTATTATTGTTATAATTATTATTATTATGGTTACTACTGTTATTATAGTTGTCAGTTTTATTTTCATTATTATTGTTATTCTTCTTATTATTATCGTTTTTATCATTATTATCGTTATAATCGTCATTATTGTTATTATTTTCTTAATCGTTATTATCGTTGTTATCTTAATTATAGTTATTATCGTTATTACCTTTATTATCGTTATTAGCGTTCATATCGTCATTGCTTTATATATTATTATTATTGTCGTTATAACTATTATTATCGTTATTTTCATTATTACCTTTGTTTTCGTTATAATATTTATTATCGTTATTATCTTTATTATGGTTAATAGAGTTATAATCGTAATTATCGTTTTTAGCGTTAATATATTTTTCTCATTCTTATCGTTATTATCATTTTTATTGTTATATTTATCGTGATTGTCGCTATTATCGTAATTACCGATATAATCCTTATTATCGTTGTAATCATTATTATTAATAATATTATGGTTGTTATCGTTATTATCTTTATTATCGTCATTATTGTTATTAATATAACTATTATCGTTTATATCGCTATTTTCGTTATACATGTTATTATCGTTATTATTTTCTTTTTCGTTATTATCATTATTACCATTATTATCGTTATTACCATTATTATCATTACTATCGTTACTATTATTATTATATTCGTTATTATTGTTGTTATCTTGATTACCGTTATTATCGTTATTATCTTAATTATAGTTATTAGCGTTATTATCGTCATTGATGATTTTATTATTATTATTATCGTATTAATCATTATTATCGTTATTATTGTTATTATCTTTTTTATCGTTATAATCGTTATTACAGTTATTATCATTTTATTGTTATTATTATTATTATGATTAAAATCGTTATTGCAGTTATTATTATTATTAACTTTATTATCGTTATTATCGTTATTTTTGTTATTGTTATTATTATTATTATTATCTCCATTAATGTTAATTTCGTTTTTATCGTTCTATTCCTTATTATCGTTGTTATTGTCATAACTGTAATTATTTTTATTATCGTTATTTTCGTTATCGTTATTATCGTTATTACCGTTATTATCGTTATTATCGTTATTATTACTATTATTATCATTATTTTCGTTATAATAGTTAGTACCATTATTGTCCTTATTATCGTTATTATCGTCCTAATCGTGTTATCGTTTTTTTGTTATTATCGTTATTAATATAATTATTATCGTTTTTACCGTCAATATAGTTATTATCGTTATTTTCTTTATAATATTTATGATCGTTATTATCGTTGTTTTTTTTATTAATGCGATATTATCGTTATTACCGTTATTATCGTTATTAACATAATTATTATTAATATTATCGTTATTATCGTTATTATCGATAATTTTTATCACCGTTATTGCCATTGTTATCTTCAATACCGTTATAATCGTTATTATCGATATTACTGTTATTATCGTTACTAGCGTCATAATAGTTATTATCATTATCATTCTAAACGGTATTATCTTTCTTGTCGCTAGTATAGTTACTATTTTCATAATATATATTTTCTTAATTATTGTTTTTATCTTTATTATCGACTTATCGTTATTATCGTTATTTCCGTTATTATCGTTATTAACGTTATTATTATTATTACCATCGTTATTATCGTGAGGAAAGTTATTACCGTTATAATCGTTATTATCGTTATAATAGTAATTATCGTAATTATTATTAATATAGCTATTATCGATATTATTATTATTTTTATCATCATTATCCTTATTATCGTTATTATCGTTATTGTCGTTATTATCGTATTTACCGTTATTATCGTTATTATCGTTTATATAAATATTAATGTTATAACCTTTATTATATTTATTATAATTATTATTTTTATTGTCGCAATTTCCGTTATTATCGTTATTACCGTTCTTTCCATAACTGTCCTTATTAATGTCATTATCATTACTATTGTTTTCATTGTTACTACCGATATTGCCCTTATTATTATTAATATTATTGTTATTGTCGTTGTTATCATTATTAGCTTTATTATCATTACTATCATTATTATTATTATTATTATCTTAATTCACGTTATTAGCGCTATTATTGTTATTATCTTTACTATTATTATTATTATCGTTATTATGGTTACTATCGTTATAATAGTTATTATCGTTAATATTGTTAATATTATCGTTACAATGGTTATTATCGTTATTTCCTTTGTTATCGTTTGTATCGTTATAAATGTTATTTTCCATATTATTGTTATAATCGTTATTATTATTATTATCGTTATTATCGTTATAATAGTTTTTATCGTAATTATCGCTATTATCTTTAAAATCTTTATTATTACTATTATTATCCTTATTATGGTTATTATCATTATGAAAGATGTTATCGTTATTATTATCTTTATTATCGCTATTATTCCTATTATTATCATTAATATCGTGAAAATTGTCATTACCATTATTTCCGTTATTATGGTTATTATTGTTATTGTCATTTTTTCGTTTTTGTCGTTATTATCGATATTTTCATTGTTATTATTATTAGTATCGCTATTAGCGTTATTATCGTCTTATCGTTATTATTATTATTATCGTTATTATCATTATTATCGTTATTATTATGTTTATTATCGTAATTATCCTTTGTTATTGTAATTATCGTTATTATCATAATAATCGTTATTCTTGTTATTATCGTTACTAGCGTTATACACGTTATTATCATTGTTTTATAAACGTTATTATCGTAATTCTCTTTAATATAGTAACCATTGTTATAATCGTTATTATATGTATTATCGTTATTATCGTAATAATCGTTATTAACGTTATAATCGTTAATATCGTTATTATCATTATTAACGGTATTATTATTATTATTATCATTATTATCGTTATTATCGTAATTCCCGTTATAATCGTTAGTATCGCTATTGTTATTCTCGTTATTATATTTATTATCGTTATTATTATTATTATAATCGTTATAGTCGATATTGTCGTTATCGTTATTATCATTATTATCGTTATTATCGCTATTTTTATTATTACAATCGCTAATGTCGTTATTATCATTATTATCATTATTTATATTATTATTACTGGTATTCCAGTTATTTCCGTTTTAATCATTATTATCCTTGGTATTGTTATTATCGATATTAAAGATATTGTGGTTTATATTACTATTGTAATCGTTATTATCGTTTTTATCGTTATTATATATATTATCACTATTATCGTTATTATTGTTAATGCTGGTATAATCGTTATTATCGATATCGTTTTAACCGTTATTATGGTTATTATGGTTAATATTTTTCGCCGTTATAATCGTTGATACCCTTATTATCGTTATAATCCTTATTATGTTTATTACCCTTATAATCGTTATTATTGTTAATATTATCGATTTTTTCGTTATTATCTTTATTACCGTTATAATCGTTATTATCGTTATCGTTACTATAGTAATTATGGTTAATATCGCTATTGTTGTTATTATCTTTATTATTGTTAATATCGTTATAATTATTATTATAATCGTTATTTACGTTATTATTGTTTTTAACTTAATTATCGTTATTTTCGTTGTTATCGTTATTATCGTTATACACTTTAATATCCTTATAATCGTTATAATCGTTATCGTTAATACCGTTATTATCGTCATTATCCTTATTCAGTTAATATCGTTATTATGGTTAATTTCGTATATGTATTTATTAACTTTACTATCGGTATTTCCGTTATTATCATTATTACCGTTATTATCGTTATTGTCGTTATTATCGTTATTACCTTTATTATCGTTGCTAACTTATAATCGTTATTATCCTTCCCATTATTATTGTTATTACCTTTAATATCATTATTACCTTTATTATCGTTTCAACCTGTAAAAGCGTTATTAACGTTAACGTTATTTTCGTTATTATCATTTTTATAGTAATTATCGTTAATATCATAATTATAGTTATTATAGTTTTTACCGTTATTACAGTTATTATAGTCATTATTATTTTTACCTCTATTATTGTTCTTTTTTTTATCGTTATAATATATTTAATCTTTATTATCGTTATTACCGTTATTATTGATGTTATTATTGTTATTATCGTTATTATCGTAATTCTCGTTATTATGGTTTCTATAATGTTTATTATAGTTTTTATCGTTATTAGCGTTATTAACGTTATTCTCTTAATTATCGTTATTACCAGTATAATCGTTATTATCGTTAGCGTTATTATCGTTATTTTCGTTATTACTGTTAATACTTATAACAGTTATTACCTTTGTTATATTTATTATAGTTATTATCGTTAATCTTTATAACCGTTATTACAGTTGTTATCATTATTATAGTTATAATAGTTATTACAGTTATTATCGTTATCGTTATTATCGTTATTATCGTTGTCCTTTTTTACCGTTTTAATCGTTCTTACCGTTATTATCGTTATTAACGTATTTATTGCTATTATGGTTATTACCGCTATTATCGATAGTAACTCTATTATCTTTACTACCGTTATAAGCTTCATTAGCATTATCGTTATTATCGTTATTATCGCTAATATCGTTAATATCGTTAATGAAATTTCATCTTTATTATCGTTATTATCGTTATTTCCACTATTACCGTTTTGCTTTTATTATCGTTATTATCGTTATTATAATTATTATTTTCGTTATTATCGTTTTTACCGATGTAAATGATATTATAGTTATCGTTATTATCGTTATAATAGTTATTGACGTAATTCTTTATTACCGTAAGTATCGTTATTATCGTTATTACAGATATTATCGTTTCTCCCGTTATAATCGTAATTATCGTAATCGTTATTATGATTACTATTATTATTACAGTTTTTACATGTATTATCGTTAATATCGTCATAAAGTTGATTATAGTTGTTAAAGTTATAATCGTTTTTATTGTAATTATTTGGACTGTCGTTATTATCGTTATTATCGTTATTATTATTTTTATTATCGTTATTAACGTTAATATCGTTATTATCGTTATTATCGTAATTACCGTTATTATTGTAATTATCGTTATTACCGTTATAATCGTTATTATCATCATAATCGTTTCAATTTTTCATTATCGTTATTATTAATATTGTCGTTATTATTGTTATTATCGCAATTATAGTTTTTGTCGTTATTATCGTTTTTATCGGTATTATTTTTATTATTATTATTAAAATCGTTATTACCGTTATTATCGCTGTTATCTTTATTATAGTTACCACCGCTATAATCGTTATTATCGTTTTCATTACTATCGTTATTCATGTTAATATCGTTATTATCGTTATTAATGTTATTATTATTATTATCGTTAATAATGTTATTACATTTATTATCGATATTATCGTTTTTGTAGATATTATCGTTAATATCGTTATAGTCTGTATTATTGTTAATATCGTCATTATCGTCATTATTATTGTTTGTATCGTCATTATTGTTATTATGGTTCCTACCGATCTAATCGTTATTAACGTTCTCCTAATTAAATTATTATCTTTATTATCGTTATTGCCGTTATAATCATTATTATCGTTATTATATATAATATCGTTATTATTATTATTATTATCAATATTACCGACATTTGTGTTATTATCATTATTATCGAAATAATGTTTATTATTATTAGTATCGTTATTACGTTATTATCTTTATAACCGTTATTATCGATATTGTTATGATAGTTATTATCGTTATTACCCTTATTGTCGTTATTATCGTTATTATCGTTATTATCATTGCTATTATTATTATAATCGTTATTAACATTATTATAATTATTATCGTTATTATCGTTATTATCGTTGATTACGTTATTATCGTTATATTATTTATTATCGTTTTAGTCGTCTTTACCGTTATATTCGTTATTATCGTTATCCTTATTATAGTTAATATCGTTATTTACGTTTTTGACGTATTATCGCTATTATCGATCTTATCGTGTTACTGTTGTTATCGATAATATCTTTTTTATCGTTTTTACCGTTATTTCCTTTATTATCGTTTTTATAGTTCTTATCGTTAATACCTTTATAATCGTTATTATCGTTATAGTGATTATAGTTATTGTCTTTATTATTGATATTATCGTTAATTTCGTTAATATTATTATTATTATTGTTATTAAGGTTATTATGGTTATTTACGTTATTATCGTTATTTTCCTTGTTATCGTGATTACCTTTATTATCTACATTATCGTTATTCTCGTTTTTATTGTTTGTATCGTTATTATCGTTTTTACTATTATTATTATCGTAGTTAACGATATTATTGTTATAATAGTTATTATTGTTGTTAACGTTGTTATCGTTATAATCGTTATTTCCTTTATTACCTTTATTATCGTTATTATCGTTATTATATATAATATTGTCATTAGTATCGTTATTATCGTTATTATAGATAATATTGTCATTAGTATCGTTATTATCGTTATTATCGTTAGTATCGTCATTATCGTGTTTACAGTTATAATAGTTATTATCGACACGGTTATAAAGGTTTATAGTTTTTAAAGGTGATTATAATTAATATAGTTATTAGGGTTGTAAATGTTATTATCTTTATTATCGTTATTATCGTTATTACCTTTTATATCGTTGTTACCTTTATTATTATTACTCCCGTCAAAACCGTTATTATCGTTATTATTGTCAATATTTTCGTTATTATGGTTATTATCGATATTACGGTTATCATCGTTACTATCGTTATTATTGTTATTACAGTATTATCGCTTTGTCGTTATTACCGTTCTTATCGTTAATATCGTTATTATTATCTTAATCGTAATTAACGTTATTATCGTTATTATTGTTATTACCAATAATACCGTAAGTATCGTTATTATCGTTATTTTCGGTATTATAGTTTCTACAGTTATACAGTTATATATACAGTTATATATTATTATTATTATTAACGTTATTATCGATATTGTGTTATTTTATTATCGTTATTATTGTTATTAATAGTATTAGTATCGTTATTTTCAATATTATCTTTTATATCTTTATTCTCGATATTTTTATAATTATTATCGTTAGTACCGTTGTTGTCGTTATTATCGTTTTTATCGTTCTTATCTTCCTATCGTTATTATCGTTGTTATCGTTTTTATCGTGATTACTGTTATTATAGTTATTTTAATTATAATTACCTTGATTATCGTTATTATCGTTAGTACCATTATAATATTTATTTTCGTTATCTTTATTATAGTTATTGTCATTATAATCGTTATTATCGTTATTATTATTATTATTATTGATATTAGAGTAACAATAGTTATTATCGTTTTTTCGTGGGTATCGTTATTATCGATATTATCGTTATTATCGTTTTTATCGTTCTTACCGTTATTATCGTTATTATTATTATTGTTATTATTATTATTATTATTATTATTATTATTATTATTATTATTATTATTATTATTATTATTATTATTATTATTATTATTATTATTATTATTATTATTATTATTATTATTATTATTATTATTATTATTATTATTATTATTATTATTATTATTATTATTATTATTAGTATTATTATTATTATTATTATTATTATTATTATTATTATTATATTATTATTATGTTAATTATTATTCTTATTATAATTATTATTATTATTATAATTATCCCTATTCTTATTATACTTATTATTATTATTATTCTTATTATTATTCCTATTATTATTATTATTATTATTATTATTATTATTATTATTATGATTATTCTTCTAATTATTCATCTTCTTATTATTATTATTATTATTACTAATATTATTATTATTATTATTATTATTATTATTATTATTATTATTATTATTATTATTATATTATTATTATTATTATTATTATTATTATTATATTATTATTATTATTATTATTATTATTATTATTATTATTATTATTATTATTATTATATTATTATTATTATTATTATTATTATTATTATTATTATTATTATTATTATTATTATTATTATTATTATTATTATTATTATTATATTATTATTATTATTATTATTATTATTATTATTATTATTATTATTATTATTATATTATTATTATTATTATTATTATTATTATTATTATTATTATATTATTATTATTATTATTATTATTATTATCATTATTATTATTATCATTATTATTATCATTATTATTATTATTATTATGATTATTATTATGATTATTATTATCATTATTATTATCATTATTATTATCATTATTATTATTATTATTATCATTATTATTATCATTATAATTATCATTATTATTATCATTATTATTATCATTATTATTATTATTATTATCATTATTATTATCATTATAATTATCATTATTATTATCATTATTATTATTATTATTATCATTATTATTATTATCATTATTATTATTATTATTATTATTATTATTATCATTATTATTATTATCATTATTATTATTATTATTATTATTATTATTATCATTATTATTATTATCATTATTATTATTATCATTATTATCATTATTATCATTATTATTATTATTATTATTATTATTATTATTATTATTATTATTATTATTATTATTATTATTATTATATTATTATTATTATTATTATTATTATTATTATTATTATTATTATTATTATTATTATTATTATTATTATTATTATTATTATTATTATTATTATTATTATCCTTAACGATGTTATTATTATTAATGTCCTCATAATCGTTATTATCGTTATTATCGTTATTCATGTTACTACCGTTATTATCTTTATTATCGGTTCCACCATTATAATCGTTGATATCGTTACCGTTTTTATCGTTCTTACCGTTATTAATGCTATTAACTTTTATTATTGTTACTACAGTTTTAATCCTTATTATCGTCATCGTTATTTTCGTTATTATTGTTATTTCTAATATTTTTATCGTTATTCTCGTTATTATTGTTATTATCGTTTTTAACATTATTATCTTTATTACCGGTATAATCGTTATTATCGTTAGCGGTATTTTCGTTATTATAGTTTATATCTGTAACTTTTATAAATGTTATTACCGTAGTAATCTTTATTATCGATAAAATATTTATTATCGTTATTATTGTTATTATCATTATTGTCATTATTATCATTATTTTCGTTATTATCGTTACTAACGTTATAATCGTTATTATCGTTATCGTTATAAACGTTAATATCGTGATTATCGTTAATATAATTATTATGGTTATAATCGTTATTATTTTTATTATCGTTATTATTGTTTTTCTCGTTATTATCTTTGTTAACTTTATTATCGTTATTAACGTTATTATTACTATTATTATCGTTTTTGTCGTTATTATCGTTATTATCGTTATATACGTTATTTCCGTTATTACGGTAATGTTCGTTATAATAGTTATTATCGTAATAATCGTTGTTATCTTTATTATCGTTATTATCGTTTTTATAGTTACTATTATTATTATTATCAGTATTCTCTTAATTTCCATTATTATTGTCATTATTTTTACAAGTGTTATTATAGTTATTATCGTAATTTTATACATTATTACTATTATTATCGTCATTAGCGTAATTACCATTATTATCGCTGTTGTCATTATTAATATAATTATTATCGTTATTATTGTTAAAATCGTTATTATCGTTATTTTCATTATTCTCGTTAATATCGTTATTATCGTTCAGATAGTCTTATCGTTATTATCGTTATTATCGTGATTACAGTTATTATTGTTATTTCTGTAAATGTCGTTATCATTGTTTTTAACGTTATTACAGGTATTATTGCTTTTATTTTCTTTTTATCGTTATTATCGTTTTCACAGTTATTATCGTTATTACCGTCATTATCGTTAATAACTTTATTATCGTTATTATTGTAATTATCGTTATTGTGGTTCTCATCGTTATTACCGTTATTATCGTTATTATCGATACTATCTCTATTATCGTTATTAAGGGTATTACTTAATAACTATTATTTACGTTATCACCGTTTTTATGTTTATTATCGTCATTATCGTTATTATGTAATTATCGTTATTGTCGTCATTATTATTATTAGTATCGCTATTATCGTCTTATTCGTTATAACCGTTATAATCGTTATTATTGTTATCGTTATTATCGTTATTATCGTTATTATAGATCTTATCGTTATAAACGTTATTTTCTGTATTATGTTTATTATCGTTATTATCCTTATTATTCTTATTATCCTTATCAACGTCATTATCGTTATTATCCTTATTATTTTTATTATCGTTTTCAACGTTATTATCGTTATTATCGCTGTTAACGTTATTATCATTATTATCGTTATAATTTTTATTATCGTATGTATTACAATTATTAGAATTATTATTAATATTATTAATATTTTTATAATTTTTATTATCGTTATTATCGTTATTACCGTTATTAGCGTTATTATCGTTATTATTGTTATTATGTTTCTCAACGTTACTAGCCTATTATCTTATTATTAGTATCGTTATAATCGTTATTATTGTTATCGTTATTATCATTATTATAGTAATTATCGTTAATTCACTTATTATTATTATAATCGTTATTATCGTTACCGTTTTTATGATTATTATCGCATTTATAGTTATTACTAATATTATTATCATGATAATCGTTATTATCGTTAATAGAGTAAGTAACGTTATAACCCTTATAATCGTCATTATCGTTATTATCGTTATTATCGTTAATATCGTTATTTTCTTTATTATCCTAATTATCGTCATAATCGCTACTATCTTTATTATCGTTATTATCGTTTTTATCGTTACAGATATTATTATCATTATCTTCGTTATTAACGTTTCTATCGTTATTGTCCTTATTGCGATATTACAGTTATTATCGTTATACTGCTATAACTATAATTTTTCCTAGCGTAGATATCGTTATTAACGTTATTATGGTTAATATCGTTAATATCTTAATTACCGTTTTTACAATAATTATCATTATTATCGTTATTATCTTTATTATCGTTATTATCGATATTATCGTTATTATTATCATTATTATCCTCATTATTGCTATAATCTTTTTTATCTTTAATATCATTATTGTCTTTATCGTTATTAACGTTCTTATAGTAATTATCGCTTTGTCGTTATTATCGCTATTATCGTTATTTTCGTTATTATCGATGTTATAGTTGTTATCGTTATAATGATAATTTTCGTTATTATCATTGTTACAGTTATTATCGTTATCGTTATTATCGCTATTATCGTTATTATTAATATTATGAATATTAATATTGTTATTATTAACGCTATTATCGTTGTTATCGTTATGATCGTTATTTCCGTTAATTTCGTTGTTATCGACATTATCGTTATTATCGTCATAATCGTGATTATCGATATTATATTCATTTTCATTATTATTTTTATTATTGTCATTATTATTGCTATTAGTCTTATTATTATTATTCTCATGAATATTAACGTAATTACCGTTATTATAGATATTATCTTTATTATCGTAATTAAGGTCATTACATAATTAACATTATTAACGTTATCATCGTTTTTATGTTTATTATCGTCATTATCGTTATTACGTAATTATCGTTATTAACATTATCATCGTTTTTATCGTTATCACAGTTATTAACATTATTATCGTAATTTTCGTTATTACGAAATTATCGTTATTTTCGTCATTATTATTATTAGTATCGTTATTATCGTTTTTGTCATTATTATCGTTATCGTTTTATCGTTATTATAGCTTTTATCGTTATAAACGTTATTTTCTTTATTATGTTAATTATCGTTATTATCCTTATTATTTTTATTATCGTTATCAACGTTATTATCGTTGTTATCGTTATTAACGTTATTATCGTTGTTATCGTTATTAGCGTTATTATCGTTACTATTGTTATTATGTTTCTCAACGTTATTAGTGTTATTATCGTTATTGTCGTTATTATCGTTATTCTTATTATTATTAATATTATTTTCTTTATTTTTTATCTTATTATTACTATCGTGATAGTTATTGTCGTTATTATCGATATAATCGTTATAACCGACATCATTTTTATTAACTTTATTACCGGTATTGTAGATTTTATCATTATTATTATTTCTATTTTTATAGATACTGTCATCGTTATTATCACTTTTATCTTTATTATCGTCACTTTCGACATTAACGATATTATCGCTATTACTTTTGTTGTGGTTATTATCGTTATTACCGTTATTATCCTTATTTTCCTTATTATCATGAATTTCGTTATTATCTTTAGTATCATTATTACCGTTTTTATTATCATTATCGTTATTTTCGTTATTATCTTTATTATCGTTATAATATTCATTATTGATATCTTTACAATCGTTATTACCGTTATTATCGTTAAAATAGTAATTATTGTTAAAATATATATTATCGTCATTATAGTTATTATTGTTATTATCATTATTATTATTATTATCATTATTACCGTTATTATCCTTCTTATTGTCATTATCGCTATCAGCATAATTACCGGTAAAACCGTTATTATCGTTATTGGTTTTATAATTATTAAAGTTATTATCATTAACATTTACGACCATTATTACCATTTTTAACATTATTTTCGTTATAGAAGCTATTATCGATATCTTTACTAATGTTATTATCAATATAATCGTTACATTCGCTATAATCATTAGTATCGTTATAGTAGTTATTGCTGTTATCGTTATAAATGTTATTATCGTGATTATCATTAATATAGTTATTAGTGTTCTAAACGTTATTTCATTTATTTTGGGTATTATCGTTATTATCGATATTACCGTTAATATCGTTATTATATTTATTATTGACACTACCTTTATAACCGTAATAATTATTATCGTTATTATTGTCATTATCGTTATAATCGTTATTGCCGTTATAACCGTTGATATCGAAATTATCGTTATTATCGTTATTATCTTTATTATTCTTTTTATCGTTATTACCGTTATTATCGATATTATTATTAATATTATCGTCACTATCGTCATTGTTGTTATAATCGTTAAGATCGTTATTATTATTACAGTGAACGTTATTACCGTTATTATCGTTAAATCCGTTATAATCGTTATTATCGTTATCCTTATCATACTTGTTATCGTTATTATCGTTATTGTCCTTATTATCGTTATTATCGTTCTTATCGTCGAATTATTAATATCGTTATATCGTTGTTATCAATATTATCATTATAATTAATTTTTTATCCTTTATTCCCGTTATTATCGTTATAATCGTTATTATATTTGGGTTCGTTATTAAAGTTATTGTAGTTATTGTAATTATTACTATTATTATAATCGTTATTATCGTTATTACTGTTATTATTATTATTAGTATCGTTATTATCGTTATTTTTTTTATTATCGTTCTTATCGTCTTGACGTTATTACCGTTATTATTATTGTTATTGTCGTTATTTTCCTTATTATCGTTACCATCGTTATAATATTTATTATCGTATTTTTCGTTATTACTCTTATAATTGTTATTATAGTTATTATTATCGTGATAATCATTATTATCGTTTTCTACTGTTATGAATTCTATTATTGTTATAGTGAAAATCGTTTTTATCGTTATTATCATTATTACAGTTATAATCATTATTATCGTTTTCCTTATTGTTGTTATTATCTTTATTATACTTATTGTCGTTATTGTAGGTATTATCGTTCTCATGGTCTTATCGTTATTATCGTTTGTATCGTTATTATCGTTATTATCGTTATTATTGTTGTTGTCGTTAATATCGTTATTATCATTATTTTCGTGATTATGATTACTACCTTTATTATCCTTAATACCTTTATTATCGTTATTATCGTTTATATTGTTTCTACCGTTATTATCGTAAATATCCTTATTATGGTTATTATCGTTATAATCGTTAATATCGTTATCTTTATTATCGTTAATATCCTTATTTCAACTATTATCCTTACGATAGTTATTATCGTTATTATCGTTTTTATAGTTATTATAATCGTTATTAATGTAATTATCTTTATTATCGTAATTATCGTTATTATCGTTATTCCTTATAACCGTTATTACAGTCTGTGGAGATATTATTGATATAATCGTTATTATCGTTATTATATTTATTATTGATATTATCATTATAGTCGTTAGTTTCGTTATTATCGTTACTTACGTTTTAATCGTTATTATCCTTACCGTTAAAAACGTTATTATCGTTATTATCTATAATATACTTGTTATTGTTATATGTTTATTATCTTTATTATCGTTATTATCGCTATATCCGTAATTATCGTTATTAACTTTGTTATCGTTACTCTCATTATAATCGTTATTATCCTCTCTTTATTATCGTTTTTACCGTTATTATCTTTATCATTTTTATTATCGTTATTATCGTAATAATCGTTATTATCATTATTATCGTTACTGTCGTTATAACAGTTACTATCGTTATCATTATTATCGTTAATATCGTTATAAAAGTTAATATCATTAATATCGACTTAATCTTTATTATCCTTACTACCATTATAATCATTATGATCGTTATCGTTAATACCGTTATTATCAATATTATCCTTATTGTCGTTATTGCCGTTATAATCGTTATATCATTATCGTTCATACATTATTTTCGTTATTGTCGTTACCAGCTTTATTATAGTTTTTTATTGTCATCTTTATAACTGTTAATATCTTTATTATCGTAAATATAGTAATTTTTGTTATAATCTTTATTTTCGTTGCTACCGATATTCGTATTAACGATATAACGTATTAACGTTATTGACGTTATAATCGTTATTATCCATATTATCGTTATTATTGTTATTATCGTTATTATCGTTAATATCGTTATAATCGTTATTATCGTTATTATCGTTATTATCGTTATTACCGTTATTATCTTTATTATCGATATTATTATTATTATCGTAACTGACATTTATACCGTTATTATCGCTATCATCGTTATTATCTATATAATCCTTTTTATCGTTATTATCGTTATTACTATTATTATAATCGTCAGTAACATTATTATCGTTATTAACGTTATTATCGCTATAATCGTTATTACTGGTATAATCGTTATAATCTATAGTGGTCTTATCGTTATTATAGTTATTATCATTAATCTTCATGAACGTTATTCCAATTATTATCGTTACTATTATTATTACTATCATTATTGTCGTTTTTTTCGTTATTATCGTTAAAATCTTTATTATCGATATTATTATTATTATCTATATTATGTTTTTAATAGTTATTATATTTATTATCTTTGTTATCGTTATTATTATTATTATCATTAGTATCGTTCTAATCGTAATTATCGTTGTTACCTTTATTATTATTACTATTATCGTTATTATCGTTATTATCGTTATTATCGTTATTATCGTTATTTTCGGTATTATCATTATTATTGTTATTATTACAATTCTTATCGTTCTGTCCTTTATTATCGTCATAAACATTTTTATTGTTATAATCATTATTATCTTTCTAATCGGTATTATTTTTATTATCGTTATCATTATTATTATTAACCTTGTTTTCGTTATTACCGTTATTATCGTTATTATCCTTATTATCGTTAGAACCGTTATTTCCGTAATTATTTTTACCATCATTATTATCGTTATTATCGTTTTTACCGTTAGAAGGTTTATTATTCTTACAGTTATTATTGTTATTATCGTTATTACCTTTATTACCGTTACAGCCGCTATAATAATTATTATCGTTATCGTTATTATCGCTATTAAAAGTATATTCGTTATTTTCGTTATTATCGGTTTACCTTTGTTACCGTTATAATCGTTATTATCTTTATTATCGTTATTGTCATTATTATCGTTGGTATCGTTATAACCGTTATTGAAGTTATTATCGTTATTATTGTTATTATTATCGTGATTTTCGTTATTATCGTTAGAAACTTTATTATCGTTATTATTGTAATTATCGTTATTATCGTTATTATTTTTATTATTGTTGTTATTATCATTTTACCGTATTAATCGTTATTATTGCTATTATCGTGGAATATTATCGATATTATCGTTGTTATCGTTATTATCGTTATTACCGTTATCAACGATATTCTCGTTATTAACGCTATTACCGTTTTTATCGTTATTATCGTTAATATCGTTATTATCGTTATTATTGTTATAATCGTCCTTATCGTCTTATCGTTAATAACGTTATTATCTTCATTTTTATTAATATTATCGTTATTACCATAATTAACGTTATTTTCTTAATTATTGTTATTATCGTAAATATCGTTATATTCGTTTTTACCGCTATTACTGTTATTATCGTTCTTATTATTAATATTACCGTTAATTTCCTTATTTTCGTTATTATCGTCATAATTTTTATAATCGTTATTACTGCTAATATCGTTATTACTGTTATAATTATTATTATGGTCGTTATTATCGATATATCGGTAGTAACAGTAATAAAGAAATTAACGGTTATAATGGTTAAAGCGTTATTATCGTTATTATCGTAATTATCGCTATTATAGTTATTACCCTTATTATCGTTATTATCGTCTTTACCGTTATTAATGATATTATCTTTATTAAGGTTATTTTCGTTATCATCGATATTATCATCATTATCGTAATAAGCGTTCTGATCGTCATTATCGTTATTATAGTTATTATAGTTATTACCGTTATTATCGTCAGTTTCTTTATATTCGTTATTATCGTTATTATCGTTTTTATCGTTATTATCGATATTTTCGTCAGTATTACTATTATTATAGTCATTATCGGTATTATTATCGTTATTATCGACATTACCGACATTACCGATACTATCGTTATACTATTTTAATCGATATTATCGTTATCATTATTATCGTTTTTAACGTTATTATTGTTAGAACCTTTATTATTGTTATTACCGTTATTAACGTCATTATCGTTATTGCTGGTTTAATCGTTATTATCTCTAGCAGTGTTATCGTTATTATAGTCATTATCGTTAATCTTCATGACCGTTATTTCAGTTATTATCGTTATTATTATTATTATTATTATTACCGTTATTATCTTTTTTTAATTATTAACGTTATAATCTTTATTATCGTTATTATTGTTATTATCCTTATAAACGTATCGTTATATTATTATTATTGTCATTTTTTCGTTATTACTGTTATTATCGTTATCGTTGTAAATGTTATTATCACTATTTTCGTTGATATATATATTATTGTAAAGATCGCCATTATCGTTAATATCGTTATTATTATTATTATAATCCTTATTATAGTTATTTGTCGTTATTCTCGTTATTAAAGTTATTATCATTATTATCGTTATTATCACTATTATTATCATTATTACCGTTATTATGGTTATCACCCTTATTAACATTATTATCGATAGTATATTTATTATCGTTATACTCGTCAATATCGTAAGTACCGTTATTATTGTTACTATTATTATAATTATTGTTATTGTAGTTTTATCTTTATTATTATTATTATAATTGATATTAACATTATTATCGTCTATTTAGTTAATATGGTTTTTATCATTATAATCGTTATTATCTTTATAATCCTTATTAGCGTTATTATAGGTTTTATCGCTATTATCATTATTATTATTATTATTATCTTTATAATAGTTATTATCGTTATTATCGTTGTTATCGTTATTATCATTATTATCGTTAGTATGGTTCTAATCTAAATTATTCTTGTTACCTTTATTATTATTACTATTAACTTTGTTATCTTTATTATCGCTATGTTCGATATTATTATTAATATTGTTATTACTACAATTTTTATCGTCCTGCACGTTATTATCGTTATATTCATTATTATTGTTATAATCATTATAATCTTTATAATCGGTATTATTTTTATTATCGTTATTATTATTATTATTATGCTTGTTTTCGTTATAACCGTTACTATCGTTATTATCCTTATTATGGTTAGAAACGTTATTACCGTAATTATTGTTATTATCGTTATTATCGTTACAATTGTTTTTACCGTTATAACATTTATTATCCCTACAGTTGTTATTGTTATTATCATTAATACCGTTATTAACGTTATTATCGTTATTGTCATTACTATGGTTATTATCGTTATTATCTCTGTTATCGTTTTTATAGTTATTATCATTAATTAAGTTGTAATCGTTAATTTCGTCTTAATCTTTATTATCGTTATTAACGTTATAATCCTTATTATCTTTAACGTTATTACCGTTATTATTCTTGTCGTTATTATCGTTATTGACGTTATTATAGTTAATACCGTTATTACAGTTATTATCGTTAATTTAGTCATAATTCTTATTATCGTTATTACCGTTATAATTGTTATTATCAAAATGGTTATTCCCGTTATTATCATTATTATCCTTACTATCGTTATTATCGTTATAATCGTCATTATCGTTATCTTTATTATCGTTATTTCCGTTTCTACCAGTATTATCCTTATTACCGTTATTATTATTATTATTATCGTCATTATCGTTATTATCCTGATTACAGTTCGTACTGTTATATTCCTTATAACCGTTATTATCGTCATTATCGCAATATTCGTAATTATCGATATTATCAAAATTATCGTTACTATCGGTTTACCGTTATACCCGTTATTATCGTTATTATTATTATGTTTACCGTTATTTTCGTTATTTTCGTTATTATTGTTATGATTTTCATTATCATTATTATTATTGTTATTAATGACGTTATTGTTATTATTATGGTTATTAACGTTTTTAACGTTATTACCGCTATTATCGTTTTAGTTATTACCGTTATTATCATTTTACCTTTATTATCGTTATTATCGTTATAAATGTTATTATCGTCATTATCGTTGTTATCTTTATTATCGTTATTACCGTAATTATCGTTTTAATAGTTATGAAACATTTAATCATTATTTACGTCATTATCCTTATGTTCTGTATTATCATTCTTATTATTATTATTATATTTATTATCGTTATTATAGTTATTATCGTGATCATCGTGATTGACGATATTGCCGCTAATATTGTTATTTTTATTGTATTATCTTAATTATCGTTTTTAACGTTTTTACTGTTATAATCATTATTATCCCTATCGTTATTATCTCATCGTTATTATAGTTATAACCGATATTATCGTTATTACCTTTATTTTCGTTATTATCGATATTATCGTCAATATTATTACTATTATTATAATTATCGTTATCTTCTTTAATATCGTTATTATTATTTTTCTATATGTTATTATCGTTATTATGGTTTTTATCGTTATTTTCGTTTTTATCGTTATTTTCGTTATTACCGTTATAATCTTTAGAATTATTATTATAGTTATTATCTTTATTATCGTTATTACCCTTATTACTGTTATAATCATTGCTATCGTAAGTATCGTTATTATTATTATTATTACCCTTATTAACGTTTTTTTCGTTATTTTCATTATCATCGTAATATTCGTTATAACTGCCAATATCGTGATAATCGTTATTAATGTTATTGTCGTTATTATTATTTTTATTATCGTTTTTATCGTTATTATCGTTATTATATTTGTTATTGTTACAATGGTATTTCTCGTTAATATCGTTTTTACAGTTATAATTGTTATTATCAACATCGTCATAAACAATAATATCATTATTATCGTTAATATGGTTATTATTAGTAAAATATTTATTATCGTTAATATCGTTATTATTGTTATTACCGTTAATAGCGATATTATCGTTATTATCTTAACTATCGTTATTATCGTTATAACTGTTATTACAGTTGCTATTGTTAATATCGCCATTACCTTTAACATCATTATTACATTTATAATCGTTAATATTGTTATCTTTGTAATAGTTATTATCGTTATTATAGTTAATATCGATACTATCGTTATAGATATTATTATTATTGTTATTGATATTAACGTTAATATCATTATTATCGCTATAAACGTTAATTTCGTTAGTCTTGTAATTATCGTTATAAACGTTATTACTGTAATTATTGTTATTATCGTTATTATCGTTTTTACTGATATAATCATTATCATCGGTATTACCGTTATTATCGTTATGATCGTTAATATCTGTGTTATCGTTACTACCGTTATAATCGTTATTATCGGTATCGATAAAATCGTTATTACGGTTATTAACGTTATTATCGATATTATTGTTATTATCGTGTTTATCATTAATATTGTTATAATTATTAATATAATCATTATTAATATTATTACCGCTATTATTGTTTTTGTCGTAATTTTTTTTATTATCGTTATTATCGTTAGAATCATTATTAACCTTATAAACGTTATAATGGTTTTTATCGTTATTGTCTTTGTTATAATTTTTATTGTTACTATTATCGTTATTATCGTTTTACCTTTATTATCGTTCCTACCGTTATAACCATAATTATCGTTATCGTCAATAACGTAATTATTGTTATTATCGTAATTATTCTTATTACCGATATTATCGTTAAAATCATTATCGTCATAATCTTTATTATCCTTATTATCGTTATTATCGTTTTAATCGCTATTACAGTTAATACAGTTGATAACTTTAATTTCGTCTTAAACTTTATTATCGTTATTACCGTTAGAATCGTTATTATCGTTATCACTATGACCGTTATTATCGTTATTATCCTTATTACCGTTATTATAGATATAATCGTTAATAAATTTATTATCGTTGTATCTTTAATTTCGTTATAATTTTAATAATCGTTACTATCGTTATTATCGATATTTTCGTTATAATCGTTACTATCGTTATATTTGATAATATCTTTATTATCGTTATTATCGTTATTGTCGATATTAACGGTATAAACGTTATTACGGTTAGCGGTGTTATCGTTATTATCGTTATTATCGTTAACCATTATAACCGTTATTACCGTTGTTACCGTTAGTTATTGTTAATGTCGTTTATATAGTTATTATCGTTATAATCTTTACTATCGATATTATCGTTATATCGTTATTTCCGTTATTATCTTTCTTATCGTTATTATCGCTATTATTGTTACTATCGTTATTATCGATATTATCGTTATTAATGTTATTATTTTTATTATCCTTCTTATCGTTAATATCGTTTTTGTCGCTATTACTGTTAATATCATTTTTATTATTAACTTTATCGTTATTACTGTTATTATCGTTATTAATTTTATTATCATTATTTTCGATAGTATCGATACCATCGTTATCGTTATTATCCATATTATCGTTATTACCGTTATTACAGTTTATTATTGTTAATATCACTATAATCTTTATTATCATCATTACTGTTATTACCGTTATAATCATTGTTATTGTTATTATCAATATTCTTGTCAATATCTTTATTATCGTTATTATTGCAATTATCGTTAATATCGTTTTTAACGTTACTACCGTTATTACTCTTATTATTATTAAAATTTCCCATCGGAAATCTCGCTACAATCTCTTTTACAGTAATTGTCGTTTTTATTATTATTATTACCGTTGTTATAATAATTACCGTTATTATATTTATTATCGTTATTATTATTATTATAATAGTTATTATCTTTTTTATCTTTATTATCGTTATTACCATTATGGCCATTATTATCGTCATTATCCTAATTATCGTTATTGTCGTTTTATAGTATTTATTATTATCATAATCGTTAATAACGTTATTAAAGTTATTACGGTTATTCTAATTATTTTTGTTATTATTTTTATTTTCGTTATAATACTTATTATCTTAATAATCATTGTCATCGTATTTATCGTTATTATCGTTGTTATCCTTACAATAATTATTATTATCGTTATTATCGTTATATTCTTTTTTATCGTTATTATCGATATTATTATTTTTATTAACGTTTTTATCGTTATTATCTTTACCCTTATTGTGGTTATCATCTTTATTACCTTATTGTCGTTATTATCGGTATGAACGTTCCTATCGTCTTATTGTTATTATCGTTATTAGCGTTATAATCGTATTTACCGATTTAATCGTTCTTATCGTTAACAATATTATAGTTAATAACGGTATTATCGTTATTATAGTTACTATCGTTAACCTTTATAACCGTTATTACCTTTGTTATCGTTTTATCGTTATAATAGTTATTAACGTTGTTGTTTTTATCATTATAATCTTATTTTCGTTATCCTTACTTCCGTTATAATCGTTATTATCGCTATCGTTATAAACGTTATTACTGTGATTACCGTTAATATAGTTATTAGTGTTGGAAACGTTATTATCTTTATTGTCGTCATTATCGTAATTACAGCTAATATCGTTATTATCGTTATTATCGTTTCTACCGTTATAACCGTTATATTCGCTATCGTTAATATCGTTATTTTCGTTATTATTGTCACTATTGTTATTATCGTTGACATTATTAATATAATTATTATTAGCGTTATTATCGTTATTATTGTTATTATCATTATTCTCGTTTGTTATCGTTCTTATCGTTTTTATCGTTATCATCGTTACTACCTTCATTATTATTATCATTATCTTTATTAACGTTATTATCGTTATTATCGTTATTATCGTTATTATCGTTTTTCTTTTATAACCATTGTTTTCGTTATCGTTATAAACGTTATTACCGTTATTATCTTTAATATTGTTATTATGGGCAAAATCATTATTATCTTTATTAAGGTTATTATCGTTATTATCGTTATATCCATTATTATTGTTTTTATCTATATAATCGTTACTACCTATATAGTTATTATTATCGTCATTATCATTATTTTCTCTATTATCGTTTTTTTATTATTATAATCGTTATTTTTGTTATAATCGATACTACCGTTATAATCGTTATTATCATTATCGTTATCATCGTTATAACCGTATTGCCGTTATTATTTTTATTATTCTCCATGTTATCGCTATTATCATTATAATGGTTTTAATCGTTATTATTGTTGTTATCGTTGTTATTGCTTTTATCGTAATTATCGTAAATATCGTTATAGTCGTTATTTTCGTTATTTTCTTTCTTATCGTCATATCCTTCTTATATTTATTATCGTTGTTATTAACATTATAATCGTTATTAACGTTAATATCGCTTTTAACGTCATTGTCCTTATTGTCGTTATTACCTTTATTATCGTTCTATGTTATTATCGTCATTATCGTTATATTCGTTATTATCGTTATTGTTGTTATAGTTATTTCATTAATATTGATATATTCGTTAATTTCGTAATTATCGTTATTAATATTATAATCGGTTTTATGGTTATATTCGTTAACATCATTAATATCGTTATTATCGTTAATAACGTTTTTATGATTATTATCGATAATAACGTTTTTATTATTATTATCGATATTATATTTATTATCGTTTTTATCGCTATTATTATGATTATTATCGTTATTATCGTTATTCTCGGTATTATCGTTGTTTACGTTAATATTATTATTATAGTTATAACAGTAATTATCGTTGGTGTTGTCATTATCTTTATTATTGTAATTGTTGATATTATTATTATTATTATTATTATAATAGTTATTATCGTCATTTTCTTTATTATCATCATTAATGTATTACTATTATTATTATTATTATTATTATTAACATTATTCCTTTTATCTCTATTATCGTCTTTATCTTTATAATCTTTATTATCAATATTATTGTTATTAACGTTATATTGTCGTTATTATAAACGTTATATTATCATTACTATTGTTATTTTTGTTATTACCATTATCAACATTATTATCGAAATCATCGTAATTACCGTTATTATAGTTATTACTATTATTATTATCGTTACTACCGATATTGTCGTATTATCGTTCTAATAGTTATCATCGTTATAACCGTTATAATCTTTATTATCTTTATTTTCATTATTATCCTCATTATCGTTAATGTGCTCATTATATTTCTCATCGTTGTTATCTTTATTATCGTTATTATCGTTATTACCATCATCATTGATATCATTGTTATTTTCGTTATTATCGTTAATGTTATTATTATTATTATTACTGTTATAATTAATAATATTATTGTCAATAATATTATTATGGTAATTTCCGTTATTATCGTTATTATTTATATGAATATTATTATTTTTATAATTATTAATATTATTTTTATTATTATTTTTATTATTATTATTATTATTATCGTTATTACCGTTATAATCGTTATAATCGTTAATGTATTTATTATCGTTATTATTGTTTTTATAGTTATTGCCTTTATTGGCTTTATTATAGTTATTATCGTTATTATCGTTATCACAGTTATTATCTTTATTACCATTTTTATCGTTATCTTCTTTATTAACGATATTATCGGTATTATTGTTATTATTATCGTTATTACGTTGTTATAGTCTTTTCTTTATTACCGTGATTATTGTTTTTAACGTTACTATAGGTCATTACCGATATTATCGTTATTATCTTAATAATTATTATTAATATTATTATTATAATAATATTAATATTATTATTATTATTATTATTATAATTTTTATTATTATTATTATTATCGTTATTACTGTTATAAACGTTATTATCTTTATCGTAATTATCGGTATGATCATTATTATCGTTATTTCCGTTAATATCGTTATTTCCTTTATTATCGTTACTACCATTATAATCGTTATTATCGTTATCGTTGTTATAGGTATTACGTTATTATCGTTATTTTATTTATTATCGTTATTACCGTTATATTCGTTATTATCGTCATCGTCATTATCGTTATTATCGTTATTATTGTAATTATCGTTATTTCCGTTTTTGACGTGATAATTTTTACTTTCATTATTATTGTTATTATTTTTAATATCTTCATTAATACTATTATTGTCAATATAATCATTATTATCGTTATTATTGTTAGTAAATCTATAATAGTAATTATCTTTATTATCGTTATTATCGATAATATAGTTATTATTACCGCTACTAGGGTTATTATTACTATTATTATCCTTACTATTGTTATTACCGTAATAATCGTTATTGCCGTAAACGTTATTATAATTATAATCGCTATTATTGCTATTGTCGTTAATATCGTTATTATCGTTATTATTGTTGTTATTATTTTTACAATCATGATAGACGTCATTATCTTGATAATCATTATTATTGTTATTTGCCGTATTATCGCTATAATCGTAATTATTATTATTATACTCGTTATTATAGTTATTATCGGTATTTTTGTAATTTTCGCTATAATCGGTACTATTATTATTAGTATGTTTATTATCGTTATTATCTTTATTATCGTAATATTCTTTATTATCTTTATCCTTATTATAGTTATTTTCGTTATTATCGTTATTGTCATTATCATCGTTACTATCGTTATTATCTATATTATCGTTATTATTATTATTTTTAACGTTATTCACGTATCAAAGTTATTATCGTTAATCTTTATTACAATTATTACCGTTGTTACCATTATTTTCTTTGTAATTCTTATTATCGTCATTATCGTTTTTATCGATATTAACGTCATTATCGTTATTGTCGTTATTATCGTTATTATTGTTATTTCCGTCATTTTCGTTATTATCTTTATTATGGTTACTACTGATATAATCTTTATTATCGTTGTCGTTATTATGGTCATTATTGTTATTATCCATAATATCGTTATTATCGTTATTTTCGTTATTGACCTTATCATCGTCATAATCTTTATTATCGTTATAGTTAATATCGTTATTACCTTAATTATCATTATTATCGTTATTATCGTTGAACTGTTAATATCGTTTTTATCGTTAAAATCGTTACTATCGTTATTGTCGTTATAATCGTTATTATCGTTATTACCCCTATTATCGTTATTTTCGTTATTAACGTTATAATCGTTAATAACGTTATAATCATTATTATTCTTATTAAAATCGTTTTTACATTTATAATCGTTATTATCGTTATTATCCATCTTATTTTTAATATCGGTATTATTGTTATAATCGTTATTAGCTTTATTATAGTTATTATCTTCATTATAGTCATTATCGTTATTATCGTTATTTCCTTTATTATTGTTATAACCCTTAGTATCGTTATTATTGTTATTATTCTAATTAAAATCATTTTTACATTTATAATCGTTATTATCTTTATTATCGTTATAGTCGTTATTATCGATCTTATTTTTATTGTCGATATTATCGTTATAATCGTTATTAACTTTATTGTAGTTATAGTTATTATTCTCTTTATCGTCATTATTTTTATTTTCGTTATTTTCTTTATTATTGTTATAACCGTTAATATCGTTATTATCGTCATTATTCTAATTAAAATTGTTTTCCATTTATAATCGTTATTTTCGTTATAGTCGTTATTATCGTTATTAGCGTCATTATTATTATTATTATCGTTAATATCGTCATTATCGTTATTATTATTATTATTACCGCTGCTATCGTTATTTATTTAATTGCCGTTATTATCGTTTTCATCGTTATTTTCGTTATTATTGTTGTTATCTGTAATACAATTACTGTTGTTATTATCGTTAATATTATTATTTCCGTGTTTATAGTTATTACACTTATTTTCGTTATTATCGTTATTACCGTTATATCGTTATTATCGTTATAAACGGTTGTATCATTACTATCATTATTATTATTATTATTATTATTATTATTGTTATTATCGTTATAAACGTTGTTATCTTTATAATCGTTATTTTCGTTATTATTATTATTAACGCCGTTATTTCTGTTAATATCGATATTAATTTTATTATCTCTATTATCTTTATTATCGGTACTACCGTTATATTCTTTATTACCGTTATCGTTATATTCGTTATTATAGTTATTATCGTTATTATCATTAATGATATTATTATCGTTATTATCGTTATTATAGTTATTGCCGTTATAATCGATATTATCGTTATTATCTTTATTATAATTATCATTATCGTTATTATATTTATTACAGTTAATATCGTTATTATCGTTATTAGTATTATTATTATTGTTATTGCCTTTATTATCGTTATTACCGGCATAATTGTTATGATAGTTTTCGTTATTATCGCTATAATCGTTATTATCGTTAATCATTATTACCGTTATCACCTTCGTTACCGTTATTATGTTACCGTAAAAATCGTTATTCCCGATATTATCGTTATTACATTTTCTAACATTATTATTGTTATTATTGTTTATATGGATACTACTATTACTATCGTTATTTTCGTGATCGTTAGAAACGTTATTATCGTTATCGTGATAATTGTTAATATCGTTATTTATCGATATCTTCGTTATTATCGTTCTTGCCGTTATAATCGCTATAATCATTATAATCGTTATTATCGTTATTACCGTTATCGTTATTATAGTTATCGTTATTTTCGTTATTGTCGTCATAATCATTCTAAAAGTTATTTTCGTTATTATTGATATTACCGTTATAATCTTTAATATCGTTATTCTTATTTTTGTTATTATCGTTACTATCTTTATTGTCGTTATTACCGTTGTTATTGTTCTTTTCGTCTTATCGATATTATTGTTATTATCGTTATTATTATTATAGTAGTAATAATTAACGTTATTATCGTTAATATCGTTATTATCAATACTTTCGCTATGATGGTTATTATTATTATTATTATTATTGTTAATATCGTTATTTTAGTTATTATCATTAATACCATTATAATCGCTAATTTCGTTTTTATCATTATTAACGATATATTAGTTATTAACTTTATAATCATTATTATCGTTATTATCGTTATTATTACCTTTATTATCGTTATTATTGCTATTATTATCGTTATTATCGTGATTATTGTTATTACCGTTATTGCCGTTATTACGTTATTATTATTATTATTATCTTTATTATCGTTATTATCGAAATTACCGTTATAACCTTTATTATGGGTATCCTTATTATAGCCAACTTAATGTTGTTATTGTCGATATTATCGTTATTATCGGTATTATCGATATTATTATTATAATCGTTATTAATTTTAATAGCGTTATTATCATAATTATCGTTATTTCCGTTATTATCGCTACTATCGATGTAATCGTTATTATCATTATAATCGTTATTATTACCATTATCGTTATCGATGTTATAGTTATCGTTATTATCGTTGTTGTCGTTGTTACCGTTGTTACCGTTATTTTCGTTATTATTATTATTATAAACGTTATTAACGTTATTATCGTTAATATAGTTATTACCATTATTTTCGTTATTACCGTTATTATTGTTATAATAGATAAAATTTTTATTTTCATTGTTATCGGTATGATCGTTATTTTCGTTTTTATCGTCATTATCGTTATTATTATCATTAATATAATTATTATCGTTATATTCATTTATAATCGTTATTACCGCTATACTTATTATATTTATCAACGTTATTATCGTTGTTGTCGTTATTACCATTATTATCATTCTTATCGTCTTATTGTTATTATTGTAATTATCATTATAATCGTTATTATAGTTTTTATCGTTATTATCGTTATTTTTATTATTATTGTTGTTATTATCTTTATTATGGATATTATCGTTATTATCGATATTACCGTTAAAATCTTTATTATCGCTATCGTTAATATAGTTATCGCCATTTTCGTTATTGTTGTTATTATCGTTAATGTTATTATTATTTTTATTGTTATTATGATTATCGTTATTAACGTTATTATCGTTACTATTTTTATTATTAAAGTTATTTACGATATTATCGTTATAATCGTCTTTATATTTATAATCGTTATTATTTTTATTATCATTTTTGTCGTTATTATAGCTATTATTATTATTATTATTATCGTTATCGTCGTTATTATCATTAATTTCTTTATTATCGTTTTTTTTCGTTATAATCGCTATAATCGTTTTTATCGTTATTATAGTTATTATCGATATTTTTATTATGATAATCGTTATTAACGTTATTATCATTATTATAGTTTTAGTTATCGTTATAAACGATATCTCCTTTACAGTGGAGATTATCGTCATTATTATTATTATCATTATTATGGATATTATTGTTATTATCGTTCTTATAGTTATAAGAGTTATTATCGTCATTATCGTTACAAAGTTTCTTATCGTAATTATTGATATTACCGATATAATCTTTAATATCGATATCCTTAGTTTGGTTATTATTGTTATTAACGTTATTGTAGTTATTATCGGTATAATTGTTCTAAACGTCTTATCATTATTACCGTTTTTATCGTTATTATCATTATTATCGTTATTATTATTTTTATTATTATTATCGTTCTTTCAGTAATTATCGTTATTATTGTTAGTATCGTTATTAACTTTATGGTCGTTATTATTATTATTATTATGATTATTACCGTTATTATATTTATTATCCTTATTCCCGTTATTATCGTTTGTATCGTTATTATCGTTATTTTAGTTATTATAATTATTATTATTATTATCGTTATTATCGTTTTTTTCCTTATTATCTTTAGTATCGTTATTATCGCTATAGTTATTACCTTTATTACAGTTATTATAGTTATAATCGTTATTATCGCTATTAAAACTATTATTATCATGTATATCCTTACTATCGTTATTACCATTAGTACCGTTATTATCGTTATTTTGTTATAATCGTTATTACCTATATCGATTTATCGTTTTTATCGTTATTATTGTTATTACCATTATTACAGTTATTTATCATTATTATCGTTATCCTTATGAGCGTTATTATTGTCTTTACCTTTACTACCGTAATTACCGTTATAGATATTACCGTTATTATCGTTATTGTCGTTATTATCGTTATTAAAGTTATTATCGTTATTATCTTTATTATTGTTATTCTCGTTATAATAGTTATAATCGTTGGTAACGTTATTTTCATTTTCGTAGTTATTGTCATTATTATTATTATTATAAACGTTATTATCATTTTACCGTTATTACAGTTATTATCGGTATCGTTATTATCGTTATTAAGGTTGTTATCGTTAGTCTCATTATTATCGTTATTATCGATTTTATCGTTCTTCTTGTTATTATAATTTTAATTTTTTTTATCATTATTATCCTGTTAATTATTATTATTGTCGTTATTTTAATTATTCCTGTTATTATTGTTATTGTCCTAATTTCTGTTGTTATCGTTATCATCGTTATTATTGTTATAATCTTATTTATCGTCATTCTTATTATAATTATCGTTATTATCGTTATTATCGTTATTTTCATTATATTCGTTATTATTCTTTATTATTGTTCCAACTGATATAATCTCTGTTTTAGTTATCGTTATAACCGGTACTACTATTATTATCTTTAATACAGTTATTATTGTTATTATCTTTAGAAACTTTATTATCGTTACTATGTTAATTATCCTTATTCCTTATCACCGATATTACCATTGTTATAATTATTGTCGTTATTATCATTATACTCGTTTTTTTTGTTATAATTGTTACTACCGATATAATCATTGTTATCGTTATCGTTATAAACGTTATTATCGTTATTATCGTTAATATTTTTATTATGGTTGTAATCGTTATTATCCTTATTATTGTTATTATCGTTATTATCGTTATTTTGGTTTTAATAGTTATTACCGTTATTATCTTTATCAACGTTATATTCGTTAGTACCGTTATTATCGTTATTACCATTATAACCGTAATTATTGTCATTATCGTTATACTCGTTTCAACCGATATGATCGTTATTATCGTATTCGTTAATATCATTATTATCGTTATTAAAGTTATTACAGTTATTATCGTGAATATCTTCATAATCTTTATTACCGTTATTGCCATTATAAACGTTATTACCGTTATTATCGTTTTTATCGTTTTTTTCTTTTTTATCTTTATCACCGTTATTACATTTATTGTCGTTATTATCGTTGCCACCGTTATAATTGTAATTATCATTATCGTTATAAACGTTATTATTGATATTATCGTTCTTATCTTTGTTGTCGTCAATGCCGTTATAATCGTTATTATTGTTATCGTTATCATCGTTATTTAAATTATTATCTTTATTAACGTTGTTATAGTTATTATCTTTAATGTTGTTACTACCGTTATAACCGTCATATCGTTATCTTTATTAACTTTATTATCGTTTATAACTTTATTATCTCTTGTACCGTAATAATCATTATTATCGTTATCGTTATTTTCGTCATTATAGGTAATATCGTTTCTACCTTTTATGATATTATTATTATTATCTTTATTAACGTTATTATCTTTATTATCGTTATAATCGTTATTGCTGTTTTTTTTCGTTATTATCGTTCTTATTTTCTTATCATTATTATTGTTATCATCTTCATAATCCTTTTTATCGTTATTACCTTTCTTATCGTTATTATAATTATTATTATCGTTAATATCGTTATTGTCGTTATTAGCTTTATTATCGTTATTATTGTTATTATGGTTATTATCGTTATTATAATTATTATAATCATTACTATAATTATTATCTTTATTTCCGTTATAATCGGTAATACTGTTATCGTTATTATCGTTATTATCATTAAGGACATTATAATCGTTATTATCGTTATTATCGTATTCTCGTTATTATTATTATTAGTATTGTTATTACCGTTACAATCGTTATTATCTTTATTATCATTATTATCGTTATTTTGGTTTTAATGGGTATTCTCGTTATTATCATTATCAACGTTATTTTCGCTAGTATCGTTATTAATGTTATTACAATTATTACCGTAATTATTGTCATTATAGTTATTATCGTTTCTACCGATATGATCGTTACTGTCGTAATCGATTATAAAATCATTATTATCGTTATTACCGTTATTACAGTAATTATCGTTAATATCGTTATAATGTTTATTACCGTTATTGCCATTATAGTCGTTATTAGCGATAATACCGTTATTATCGTTTTTATGGTAAATAACTTTATAATCGTTATTACCTTTTATACAGTTATTATCCATATTATCGTTTCTACTGTTATAATCGTAATTATCGTTATCGTTATAAACGTTATTTTCGTCATTATCGTTAATAAAGTTATTGTTGTTATAACCTTTATTACAGCTTTTATCGTTATTCTCGCTGTTATCGTTATTATCTTTATAATCGCTATTATCTATATTGTAGTTAATATCGTTATTAGCGCTATTATCTTTATTATCGTTATTATTATTACTATTATCGTCATTATCGTTATTATCGTTTTTATCGTTATAATCGTTATTACCGCTATCATTATTATCGTTATCATCGTTATTACTGTTATTACTGTTAAAATCGTTATAATTAATATCGCTATTACCGTTTTACTTTTAATACCGTTATTATTGTTATTATCATTATTAATGTCATTATTGTTATAACATTTATTAACTTTATTACCGTTGTTATTGTTATTACCTTTATTGTCGTTATTGTTGTTACTATTGTTAATATCGTTGACAATATTAATATAATTATTATTAGCGTTATTATAGTTATTTTCGTTATCATCGTTATATTCGTTTTTATCGTTATTGTCGATATTGTCTTTATTATGGTTATTATCGTAACTATCGTTTTGTTACCACAATTATTATCGTTATTACAGTTATTGTCGTTTTTATCTATATTTTCGTTGCTTTCTTTATTATTATTATTATAATCGTTATTAACGTTATTATGGTTATTATCGTTATTACCGTTATTACCGTTTTTATCGTTATTGATATTATCCTTATTATCGGTTTTCCTTTTTTACCGTTATTATCGTTATTATCGTTATTAATATTATTATCATTATTCTCTTTATTATGGTTATAATCGTTATTATCCTTAATCTTTATTTCTGTTATTACTGTTGTTATCGTTACTATCATTGTAAACGTTATTATTGTTATCGTTATTATCGTTACTACATTTATTATTGTTATAGCTATTACGTTTATTATATTTTCACCTGTATTACCACGATTATTGTTATTAACGGTATTATCTTTAATAGCGTTACTATCTTTATTACATTATTATCCTTATTATCAATATTATTGCTATTATCTTTATTATCGTTATTACTGTTTTTATCGTTACTACATTTATAATAGTAACTATCGTCATCGTTATAAATGTTATTATCGTTATTATCGTTATTATCGTTATTATTACTATTATTATAATGAATATCTTTATTAATCGACATTACCTTTGTTGTTGTAATTATTATCGTTATCAACGTTATTATCTTTATTATCAATCATGTCGTTATTTTCGATGCTATCGTTATTACCGTTATTATCGTTATTGTCGTTATTATCGTTATTATCGGCCTTATAGTCTAATCGTTATTACCGTTATTATTATTAATATCATTATTATTGTTATTATTGCTATTATTATCGTTATTAATGATATTATTTTTATTATAGTTATTGTCGTAATTTTCGTTAATTTCGATATTACCGTTATTATTGATATTATCATTTTCACCGTTATAAGAGTTACTACCATTATCGTTATAAACGTGATTATCGTTATTATCGTTAATATAGTTATTATTGTTGCAATCATTAATGTCATTATTATCGTTATTAACGTTACTGACATTATAAACGTTATTATCGTTATAACCGTTATTATCGTTATTATCGTTATTATCGTTAATGTAGTTATCATTGTAATCATATTTATTATTGTTATTATCGTTTTTTACCGTTATAATCGATATTATTATTATCATTACCATTATTATCGTTATTAACGTTATTATCGTTATTATCATTATAATAGTTTTTATCGTTATTAGCGTTATTATCGTTATTATCTTTATTGCCGGTATAATCGTTATTATCGTTATCCTTATAATATTTATTATCCTTATTACCGTTACTGTTGTTATTATTGTTAATATCGATCTTATTGTCATATCGTTATTATCGTTATTATTTTTATTATGATTATTATCGTTATAGTTATTATTATTATCGTTTTTAATGTTATTATCGTTATTATAGTTATTGTCGTATTTGTCGTTATTATCGTTATAATAGTTTCTATCTTTAACGTTACAAACGTTATTATCGTTATTATCATTATTATCGTTATTACCGTTATTACAGTTCTTACAGTTATTATCGTTATTATCATTATTACAATTATTATCTTTATTATCGTTATTATCGTTCTTTTCGTTATTGATAATAATATTATTATTGTTATCGTTAATAACTGTATTATGATTATTATCGTTATTTTCGTTAAGAACTTTATTATCTTTGTTGCCGTTATTATCGGTTTTACCATTAATATCGTTAATACCGTTATTATCTTTATTATTGTTATTACCGTTATTATCCTTATTATATTTATAATCGATATTTTCGTTATGATCGTTTCTACCGTTATAATCCATTTATCGTTATCGTTATAAACGTTATTATCGATATTATTGTAAAAATAGTTGTTATTGTTATTATCGTTTTCTTTATTATCATTATTATTTCTAATATTATAGTGATTATCATTATTATCATTATTGCCGTTATTTTCGTTTTTACCGATATTATCGTTATAACAGTTATTATTTCTAATATCGTTATTATAGTTATTATCCTTATAATCTTTATTAACGTTATTATCGTTATTATCGTTATTTTCGTTATAATCGATATTCTCGTTATTATTATTATTTTCAAATTTATTACCATTATTACCATTATTATCTTTATTACCTTTATTACATTTGTAATCGTCATTAACGTCATTACCGTTATTATCGTTATTACCGTTATTATCGTTATTATCGTTATTAGCTTTATTGTTATTATTATTATCGTTATTACCGTTATTACCGATATTTTTGTTATTATCGTAATGATCGCTATTATCGTTATTATTATTATTATTAATATCGTTATAATTGTTTTTTCGTTATTACTGTTATAATCGTTATTATCGTTTTCCTTATTATCGTCATTATCCCTATTATCTTTATTATCATTATTTTCGTCATTATTATTATTATTATCGTTTTTCTCGTTATTATCGTTATTACTGTTATTATCGTAATTATAGTTATTATCTTTGTAATAGATATTATCATTATTATCGATGTCATCGTTATTAACGTTATTATCATTATTATTATTATTTTTACCGTTATTATCGTCATCGTTGGTATTATAATTATTTTCTACATCATTATTATCGTTATAGCCATTACAATCGTTATTATCTTTAATATCTTTATTATTACAATTATTATAGTGAGTATCGTTATTATCGATACTACCGTTGTTATTCTTATTATATATATGATGATTATAACAGAAATTATCGTTATTTTTTTTTTTGCTTTTATTGTTATAATATATATTATCGTTATTATCCATGTCATCGTTATTATGGGAATTATTATTGTTAACGTTAACATTATTATCGTTATTGCCAATATTATCGTTATTATCGTTATTTTCGTTATTATTACAATTATTATCATGAACATCGTTACTATCGTGATGAGTGTTATTACCGCTATTGTTGTTATTGCAGGTATTACCTTTATTTTCGTTATTATCATTATTATTATCGTTGTTAGCGTTAATATCGTTATTATTATTATTATTATCGTTATGCTTGTTATTTACTATATTTCCGTTATTACCTTTACCGACGTTACAATCCATAATTATCGTTATTATCGTTATTTTCGTCATCGTTATTACCGTTATTACAATTATTACCGTTATTACCGTTATTGTCGTTGTAATCGCTATTAGCGTCATTACGTTATTATCGTTATTATCGTTATTATCGTTATTATCGTTACTATCATTATTATCATTATTATCTTCATCATTATTATTATTATCGTTATTATCGATATAATCTTTCATACCGTTATTATCGTCAAAATAGTTATTATTGATATTATCGTTATTACCATTATTATCTTTACTTTCCTTAGTATCGTTATTGTCCATATTATCGGTATTATCGTTATTATCGTTCTCATAGCCTCATCGTTATTATCGTTATGATTGTTGTTATCGTTATTATCGTTATTATTATTATTGTTATCGTCAAAAATGTTATTACCCTTATTATAGATACTGCCGTAATTTTCGTTGGTATCGATATTAACGTCGTCATCGTTGATATCGTTATTATCGTTATAATAGTTAATATCGTCATTTTCATTATAATCGTCATTATCTTTATGATCGATATTAACGTTATTATCGTAATTTTCGGTCTCATCGTCTTATCGTTATTGTCGTTAATTCCGTTAATAATATTAATAATGTCGTTATTAAAGTTATTATTATTATTATCGTTATTGACGATATTTTCGTTTTTATGTTATTAACGTTATTATAGTTATTTTCGTTATTTTCGTTACTACCGTTATAATCTCTATTATCTTTACTAACGTTATAATAGCTACTATCGTTATCGTTTGAAACGTTATTAACATTACTCTCCTTAATATTGTTATCATTGCAATAATATTTATTATCGTTTAATGGTTACTATCGTTATTCTCATTATTCTCTTTATTATCTTTATTACCGTTATTATCATTATTATCTATATTTCAGTTATTGTTACTAATATTATATTGATTATCGTTATTATCGTTATTGTCGTTATTTTCGTTATTTTCATTGTTATCATTATTATCGTTATTATCGTTATTATTGTTATTATCATTATAATAGTTTTTATCGTTATTAGCGTTATTATCGTTATTATCTTTATTGCCGGTATAATCGTTATTATCGTTATCCTTATAATATTTATAAACCTTATTACCGTTACTGTCGTTATTATTGTTATTATCGGTCTTATTGTCATATCGTTATTATCGTTATTATTTTTATTACGATTATTATCGTTATAGTTATTATTATTATCATTATTAATGTTATTATTATTATCGTTATAATTATTATTATTATCGTTATTAATTTTATTATCGTTATTTTAGTTATTGTCGTATTTTTCGTTATTATCGTTATTATCGTTATAATAGTTTCTGTCGTTAACTATACAAACGTTATAATCGTTAAAATCGTTATTATCGTAATTATCTTTCTTATCTTCTCATCGTTACTACCTTTATTATCGTTATTATCTTTATTATTATTACTATAATCGTTATTATCGTTAATATAGTTGTTATTGTTATAATCGTTATTATCATTATAATCGTTATTGTCGTTATTATCGTTATTGACCTTATTAACGTTATTGTCGTTATTACCGTTATTGTCTGTATTATCGCTATTATAGTTATTATCGTTCTTACGGATTCATCTATATTATCGTTATGAACGTTATAGTCGTTATTGGTAATATTATTAACGTTATTATCGTCATTATCGTTATTGTCGTTATTTTCGATGTTAGCGTTATTATCGTTATTAGCGTTATTATCGTAATTACCGTTATTATCTTTATTATCGTTCTTATCGATATTATCGTTACTATCGATATTATCGTTATTATCGTAATTACCGTTATTAACGTTAGTATCGTTATTATCGTTATTATTATTATTATCGTTTTATAGTTATTAACGTTATTATCGTTATTATCGTTATTATCATTATTATCTTTAGAATTATTATTATTATCGTTATTAATATTATTGTTGTTATTATTGTTATTGTCTTAATTACCGTAATTATGGATATTATAGTTATCACCGCGCTTATTATAACTATCTTTATTAACGTCATTATCGTTATTATAGTTTTACCGTTACTATCCTTATTATCGTTATCGTATCGATCGTTCCCATCGTTATTAATATTGTTACCATTATTATCGATAAAGTTATGTCCGTTATTATCGTTTTACCTTTATTACCGATATAATCGTATAAACGTTATTATCTTTATTATCTTTTCTATTTCGGTTATCGTTATTATCGTTATTATCGTTATAATCGTTAATATAGTTATTATTATTATTATATTAGTTATTAACGTTATTATCGCTGTAATCGTAATTATCGTTATTTTCGATGTTATAGTTATTATCGTTATAATCGTTATTACCCTTATTACCGTTATTATCGTTTTTATCGTTATTATCGTTATTATCGCTATTATCGATATTATTATTAATACTATCGTCATTATCGATATTTTCTTTATAATCGTTATTACCCTTATAACCTTAATTATCTTTATTATCGTTATTATCGTTATTAACCTTATAATATTTATAATCGTTATTTTCCTTATAAACCTTATAATCGTTATTATCGTTATTACTTTCATTAGGGTAATTTTTATTACTATTATTTTTATTATCGTTATTATCGTTATTACCATTATTATCGTTATTATCCTAACTACGTTTATTATCGTTATAATCGTTACTATCGACATAACATTTATTATCCTTATTACCGTAATTATTATTGTTATTAATTTTCTCGTTAATATCGTTATTATCGTTATTTTCCTTTTTATGGTTAATATAAATATTATTGTAATAATTAAAATAATTATCGTTATTATTACTATTATTATCGTTATTATCGTGATAATCCTTATTCCGTTATTACCATCATTATCGTTAAAGGTGTTAATGTCGTTGTTATCGTTATTATCTGTATTATTGTTATAATAATTATTATCGGTATTATCGTTGGTATTATTATTAGTAACGTTATTACCGATATTATCGTTAATATTTCTAATACTATCATTATTATGTATATTATTGGTATTTTCGATGTTATCGTTTGTATCGTTATAAATGTTTTAATCCATATAATCGTTATAATCGTTATTATCGTTGTTATTGTTATTATTATCATTATTATCGTTATCACCGTTATTACCGTCATTATAGTTTAAATCGTCCTTATCGTTGATAACGTTTTAATCGTTATTTTCGTTATTATCTCTATTATCGTCATTATCGTAATTACCGACATTATTATTATAAGTATCGTTATTATCGTTCTTATCGTCTTATCTTTATTATCGTTATAATCGTTATTATAGTTTTCGATATAATCGTTATTGTCCTCATTTTCGTTATATTTATTATTTTAATCGTTAATAAGTTAATATCGTTCTTATCGTTATTTTCGTTATTTTCGATATTATCGATATTAACGTTATAATCGTTATTACACTTATAATCGATATTATGGTCATTATTATTATTATTAAGGAAATTACTTTTATTATCTTTATAATCGTTATTGTTATCATTATTACTGTTATTATCATTATTACCGTTATAATCGTTATTAATATTATTATTATCGTTATTATTATTATTATCGTTATAACTGTTATAATCGTTTTATCGTTATACTTATTATGGTTATTACCTTTATAATCGCTATTATCGTTATCGTTATTATCGTTTTTTTTTCGTTACTATTGGTATTGTCGTTATTATCGTTATTTTCGTTGATATCGTTATTATCGTTATTGAAATTATTATCGTTATCACCTTTAATTATCGTTATATTCGTTGTATCGTTATTATCGTTATTATATTTTTTATCGGTATTACCGTTATTATCATAATTCTCGTTATTTTCGTTGTACCGTTATTATCGTTATTTTCTTTATCATTATAAAGGTTATTATCGTTATTGTTGTTAATTAAGATATTATTGTTATAATTCTTTATATCGATATTACCGTTATTACATTAATTAACGTTATCACCATTGTAATCGTTATTAAATTTGTGGTCGTTAATACCGTTTTATTTGTTATTATCGTATAATCGCTATTACATTTATAATCGTTTTTCTAGTTATTATCGTTAGTATCGTTATTTTCGTTATTATTATTATTATTATTGTTTTTACCGTTATTATTTTTATTTTCGTGATTATCATTACATTCGTTATTTTCGTTATTATCGTTACTAACTTTGTAATCGTAATTTTCGTTATCGTCATAAACTTTTTAGTCGTTACTGTCCTTAATACCGTTATTATGGTTATAATCCTTATTACGTTTATTATCGTTAATGTCGTAATTATCGTTATCACCTTTATTATCTTTATCTGTATTAGCGTTATCGTTGTTATCGTTTCTTCCATTATTCTCGTTATTATTGTTTTCGTTTTTATCGACATTAACATTATTATCGTAATTATTGTTAATATCGTAATTATCGTTATTTATGTTTTTACCGTTATTACATTTATTATTGTTATTATTAATTTTTTTTCCTTTATTATCGTTATTTTCGTAATTATCTTTATAATATTTTTCATATTTATTATCGTTATTATCATTATTTTCGATAGTAAAGTTATTATCGTTTTTACCGTTATAAACGTTATTGTTGTTATTGTTATTATAGTTAGAATCTTTAAAATTACTATTGGTTTCACTATCGCTATTATCTTTATTATCGTTGTTATCGTTCTTTCCGTTATTATGGTAATTATAGTTAATCTTAATCAACGTTATTACCGTTGTTACCGTTATTATCGTTATAATCCTTATGAACGTTATTATCATTATTATCGTTATTATTATTATTATCGTTATTATCGTTATTATCGTTATTATCGTTATTATCAATCCTTCCGTTATAATCAATATTACTGATATCGTTTTTATCGTTATAATCGTTATTAGCAATAACTATTATTATCGTTTTTACCGTTGTTACATTTTTTATTGTTATAATCGTTATTTTTATTGTTATAATTGTTACATTTTTTATCGCTATTATCGTTATTACTGTTATTATCAATATTATCGTTATTTTCGTTAATATCGTTACTACCGTTATAATTGTTGTTATCGTTAACGTTATTATCGTTATTTTAATTATTATCTTTATTACCGTCATATCCTTTATTATCTTTAATATCATTACTACCGTTATAACCGTTATAATCGTTAGTATCAGTATTATCGTTACTACCGTTATTATAGTAATGATCGTTATCGTTATTAGCGTTATTATCGTTTTTACAGTCATGACCGTTATTATGGTATCGTTATTATCATTATTATCGTTATTTTTGTTATTACAGATATTATTGTTATTACAGATATTATTGTTATCACCGTTATTATCGTTATTATCGTTATTATCGTTTGTATCATTATTAACGATATTACCGTTATTATTACTTTACTATCGGTATTTTGGTTATTATCGTTATTAACATTATTATTAATATTAAGGTTATTATTATTATTATGGTTACTCTTGTTATTTTCACTATTATAGTTATTGTCGTTATTATCGATATAATAATTATTAAAGATATTAGCGTTGTTTTCGTTATTATCGTTATTATTGTTATTACAATCGTAAATATTGTTATTATTTTTATCACCGGTATAATCTATATTATCGTTATCCTTATTAATTTTATAATCGTTATTATCATTATTATCGATATTACTGTTATTATCCTTATTATTATTATTATTACCTTCATAATCGTTATTATCGTCATTATAATTATTATCTGTATTATCGTTATTATCGCTGAGATAGTATTTATCTATATTATCTTTATTATAGTTAATATAGGTATTATCGTTATTATTATCGTTATTAACGTTACTATAGTTAATATTTTAATTGTTATCCATGTAATAGTTATTTTCGTTATTACTATTGTTATCGTCATTATCGCTATTATCGTTATTATCGTTATTATCGTTATTATATTAGAATCGTTATTAACGTTATTATCCTTATTATGGCTATTATCGTTATTATCGTTATTATCGTTATTTTCATATTAACGATATTATTATTATTATTACCGTTATTATAGTTATTATCATCATTATTATTATTATTACCTTTATTTTTGTTATTATCGCTATAATAGTAATTATCGTTATAACGTGATTATCTTTATTTTCGTTTTTATCGTTAATACCGTTATTATCGTTATTATTATTAATATTATTATCGTTATCTTCGTTCTTGTCGTTATTATAGATACTACCGTTATAATCGTTATTATCGTTATCGTTATTATTATTATTACCTTTATTATCGTTATTTTCGTTATTATTATTATTACAGTTATTATATTTACTATCGGTATAATAGTAATTATCATTTTTATCGTTACTATCGTTATTCTCGTTATTATTATTATTATTCTTATCGTTATTTTCGTTACTATCGTTATTATCGTTATTAATTTTACTATCGTTTATATTGTTATTATTATTATTATTACCGTTATTCTCGTTATTGTCGTTATTTGCGTTATTATATTTATTATTATCGTTACCACCGTTATTATCATTATTACCGCTTTTATCGTTATTATTGTTATTAACTTCATTATCGTTATAATCGTTATTACAATAATTATTATCGTTATTATCGTTATTATCGTTATTATCGTTATTGTCTTTATTATCATTATAAACATTATTTTCGTTTTGTCGTTACTACCATTATAAACGTTATTATCGTTATCGTTATAAGCGTCATTATCGTTATTATCGTTCATATAGTTATTTTTGTTATAATCGTTGTTATCTTTATTATCGTTATTATCGCTATTATCGTTATTACAGTTATCATCGATATTATCTTTATTATTGTATCAACCGTTATAATCGTAACTATCGTTATCGTTATTATTGTTATTATTGTTATTATCGTTATTATCGTTATTAACGTTATTATCGTTTTTACCGTTACAATCGATATTATTGTTATCGTTATTATCGTTATTAGCGTTATGGTCATAATTATCATTATTATCGTTATTATTACTATTATTATCGTGATTATCGTTAATATCGTTGCTTCAGTAAGTACCGTTATTATCTTAATTTCCATTATAACCTTGTTTATCGTTATCCTTACTATAGTTATTATCCTTATTATCGTTATTTTCGTTATTATAGATATTATCGTTATTATTATTATTATTATTATTATCTTTATTATCGTTATAATCTTCATTACCGTTATTGTCGTAATTAACGTTATAAACTTTATTATCTTTATTATCGTCATTATCGATAGAATCGTTATTAACCATATAATCGTTCTTACCTTTATAACCGGTGTTACCGTTACTATCGTCAATATCGTTATTGCCGTTATAATCGTTATTTCTCTTTTTAACGTTATTATCCTTATAATCGTTATTATCTTTATCTTTCTTTTCGTAATTATTATTATTATTTTTATTATTATCATTATTATCGTTACTATTGCTGTAATAGTAATTATTGTCATTATTGTCGTTTTTATCATTAATATTATTATTATAGTCGTTATGAACGTTATTATCGTTCGTACCGTTATTATCGTTATTAACAATATTACCGTAAGTATTGTTACTATCGTTATTATCGTTATTATAGTTTTTACATTTATATATGTTATTATCGTAATCGTTATTAACGTTACAATCGTTATTACCGTTATTATCGTTATTATCTTTATTACCATTACTACCGTTATAATCGTTATTATCGTAAATATCGTTATTATCGTTATTATCGTTATTGTCGTTATTATCTCTAATATCATTATTATCGCTATTATCATTATAGTCTTTATCATAGTTATTTTCGTGATACCGTTATTATTATTATTGCGGTTATAATCGTTATTTTCGTTTTTTACGCTATTATCTTTATAATCGTTAATTATTTATAATGGTTAATATCGTAATTATTGTTATTATTTTTATTATTATCGTTGTTATTGTTATGGTCGAGATTATCTTTATTATAGTTATTTTTATTATTGTAATTATTATCGTTAATCTTTTTATTATCGTTATAATCGTTATAATCGATTTTATTATTATTATTACCGTAATTACCGTTTTTATTGTTATGATCCTTATTATCGATTCTACCGTTATAAACGTTATTATCATAATCGTTATTATCGTTATAATAGTTATTATCGTAATTATCGTTATTATTATTATAATCGTTATTTTCGTTATTATCTATACTATCGTTATAATCGTTACTATCGTTATTGCCGTTAACGTCCTTATTACTTTTATTATTATCCATGTTATCCTTATTATAATTATAATAGCTTTAATCGTTATTATTGTTGTTGTCGTTAATATCGCTATTATCGTTATTATCTTTCATATCGTTATTGTCGATATTATCGTTATTTTCTTTCTTACCATCTTATCCTTATTCTCTTTATTATCGTTATTATTAACATTATAATCGTTATTAACGTTAATATCGCTATTTACGGTATTGTCGTTATTATCGTTATTATCGTTATTATTATTATTATTATTATCTTAATTGTCTTTGTTGTTGTTATTATTATTATTCTTATTGTTATTAACATTATTATAGTTATTATCGTTTTTATCGTTATTTTTATTATCATAATTGTTATTGTCGTTTTTATTAGTATTATCAGTATTAATATTATTATTATCATTATTCCCGTTATTATGGTTATAATCGTTATTATCGTGGGTAACGTTATTATTGCTATTATTATAATTTTAATCGTTATTATCGTTATTAGAGTTATTATGATTATTATCGTTAATTCTTATCACCGTTATAAACGTTGTTAACGTTATTATTGTTATAATCCTCATTATCCTTCTTGTCGATATTAACGTTATTACCGTTATTTTCGTTGTTGTCGTTATTATCATTATGATCGCTATTATCCTTACAATTGGTATTATCGTTATTATCGTTTTTATCTTTATTATTGCTATTATTTTTGCAATCGGTATTATCGTTATTATCGTTATTATCGTTACTATATTTATTATCGTCATTATCGTTATTACAGTTATTATCGTTATTATTAATATTATCTTTAATATCCTTGTTATCGCTATTATCGTTATTTTTATTATTATTATCGTTATTATCGTTATTATTATTACTATTATCTTTATAATTGTTATTAACGATATTATTGTTATTATCGTTACTAACGTTATAATGTTAATGTCGAAATTATCGTTATTATGGCTACTATTAACTCTATTATCGCTTTTGTCGTTATAATCCTTATAATAGTTATTATCGTTAATTTCGATATTACCGTTCTAATCGTTATTCTGGTTTTGGCTATTATAGATGTTATCGTTATTATCATTATTATCTTCTATAACGTTATAACCCTTATTAATCGTTATTATCGTTATTATTCGTTATCGTTAATACCGTATTTATCATTAATATCGTTAACATCGTACTATCGAAATTATTACTATTTTTACCGTGATTATCGTTATTATCGTAATTACCATTATTTCCGTTATTATCATCATTAACGTTATTATCGTTATTATCGTTATTGTCGTCATAGTTGTTAATATCTTTATTATCATTATTATTATTATTATAATCGTTATTATCGTTATTATCGCTATTAAAGTTATTATTGTTATCATTATTATTATTATCGTTCTTATCATTTTTATCGTTATTACCTTAATTAGTTTTATTATCGTTATTATTATTATTATTATTATTATTATGATCTTTATTCCTTTACTTAATAGATATTATCGTCCTTACAGTTATTATCGTTATTTTCTTTATTATCGTTATTATCGTTATTATTAGTGCTATTAACGTGATTATCATTAATATCTTTATTACCATTAAAACCGTTATTATGGATATTATCGTTATGAACGTTATTATCGTTATTATCGATGATACCGTAATTTTTTTTATTATCGTTATCGTCGTTATCGTAATTATCTTTCTTACCGTTATTATCGAAAGCGTTATAATCGTTATTATTGTTATTATCATCATTATTGTTATTATTATTATTGTTACTTTCGGTATTATCGTTATTTGACGTCATTATCGTTATTATCGTTCTTAACGTCTTACCGTTATCTAAGTTATTATTATAATTAATTTCATTATTAACGTTACAACCGTTAGTATTGTTATTATCGTTATTATCTTTATTATCGTTATTACGGTTATTACAGTTATTATTGTTATTATCGTTATCATCGATATTTTCGTTATTATCGTTATTATCGTATTTATGGTTATTATCGTTATTATCGTTATTATCGTTATTATCCTTATTAAAACCATTATAGTTATTATTATTATTATTTTTATTCTTATTAATAATATTATCGGTATTGTCGTTATTATCGTTATTGCCAATATTATCGATATTATCCTTATTATCGCTATTATGCTTATTACCGTACATATCGCCTTATAGTTATTATTGTTATTATATTAATTATTACTTATTATCGTTATTATCGTTATAACAGTTATAATCGTTAGAATCGTCGTTATCGTTATTATTTTTATTAACGTTATTACAGTTATTACTTTGATCAACTTTATTATCATTTCTGTCGTTATTATTATTATCATCATCATTATAAACATTATTAACGTTATTATACTAATTATCGTTATTATCGTCATCATCTTAATAATCGTTATTATCATTATTATTTTTTTTATTGTCGTTATTGTCGTTATTATCGTTATTACCGTTATTGTAGTTAAAATGCTAATTATATTTATTATCGTTATTACCGTTATTATCGTTATGTTCGTTGTTATCTTTATTATCGTTATTATCGTTATTATTAGTTTCATTATCGTTATTATAGTTATTATCGTTATTATTATTATTATTATTCTTACTATTATTATTAATACTATTATCGTCATTATCGTTAATGATGTTATTATTTTTAACATCCTTATAATCGTTATTATCGTTATTATAATTCAAATCGTCTTAACGTTATTATTGTTATTTCGTTATTATCGTTATTATCGTTATTATTATTCCTATTAGCGTTATTAACGTTATTATAGATATAATTATAACTATGAACGTTATTATCGCTGTTATCGTTATTATCGTTATTACTCTTATAATCGTTAGAATCGTCGTTATAGTTATTATATTTATTACTGTTATTACTGATATTATCGTTATTAACTTTATAAACGTATTATCGTTATCTTCGTTATTTTAGATATAACCGTTATTATCGTTTTTATCGTTATTATCGTTTTTATCACAATTATAGTTATAATCGTTATTATTATTTTTATTTTCATTATTATAAATATTATCGTTATTATCGTTACTATCTTTATTATCGTTATTATTATTAATATTACCGATACTATCGATGTTGTCGTTTTTAGCGTTAATGTACTTATAATATTGATTATCTTTATTATCGATGTTATCATTACTATCGTTGGTATGGTAATTACCGTTATTATCGTTATTGATTTTATAATCGTTATTATCATTAATACATTTATTACTATCGTTATGCTCGTTATTATCGTTATTACCGTTATAATCGATATTATTATTAATATTATCGGCATTTTATTTATAATCGTTATTATCGTTATTATTATTATTATTATCGTTATTACCGTTCTTATCGTTATTATGATCATAATAGTTATTAATGTTATTATGGTTATTATCGTCCTTATTATTATCTTTGTTATCGTTATAATCGTCATTATCGATGTTATTATTACTAATGTCGTTATTATCGTTATTATCGTTATTTTAGTTATTACCGTTATTATCGTTTTAATCGTTATTATCGTTAATTTCATTGTTATCGTTATTATGGATATTATCGTTATTATCGTTATTATTGCTATTATCGTTATTAACGTTATTATCCTTATTATCGTTATAATTATTATTATTATTATTATTGATACTATTATCGTTATTATCGTTATCGACGTTATTATAGTTAATATCCTTATTATCGTTATCATCGATATAATCATTCATATCGTCTTACCGTTATTATTGTTATTATCGTTATTATCATTATTACCGTTATAATCGTTATTAAAATTATTCCATTTGTATTTGTTATTATCATTATTGTCTTTGTTATCGTTATTATTGTTATTAACGATATTATCTTTATTATCTTAATAATCGTTATTACCGTTATTACAATTTTTAGTGCCGTTATTTTCGTTATTATCGCTTTTACAGTTTTAATCGTTTATATCCTCACTTTTATTATAATTTCTACCTTTATTATCGTTCTTGACGTTATTATCGTTATTATCGTACTTATCGTACTATCGTTATTATCGTTATTATTGTTATTATCATTATTATCTTTATTGATATTATTATTTTTATCACGTTATTAACATTATTATATTTATTACCTTTATTATCGTTATTATCGATCTTATTCTTATTACTATTTTTATTGTCGTTATTATCGTTAATATCGTTATTTTCGTTATTATCGTTATAACAGTAATAATCTTTATTATCTTTCTTATCGTTATTATCTTTATTAACATTATAATCGTCATTATCGGTATTAATTTTATTATTACCGTTATTCTCGTTATTATTTTTATTATCGTTATTATCATTACTATCATTATTTATATAATTATTATTATTTCGTTGGTTACGTTATTTTCTTTATTATCTTTATTATCGTTATTATCCTTATTATCGTTTCTATTATTTTTAACGTCGTTATTATCGTTATAATTGTTATTATCGTCATTATCGTTGTTCTAATTCTTATTATAGATATCCGTATTATAGTTATTATCTTCATTATTGTTATTGTCGTTATTTTCGCTATTATCGATCTTTTCGTCCTATCGTTATTATTGTTATAATCGTTATTCCAGTTTTTATCGTTATTACCGTTTTTATCGTTATTATTATTATTATTATCGTGATTATCTTTATTATCTTTATTATCTTTATTATCGATATTTTCGTTATCGTTAGAAAAGTTATTATCGTTATTATCGTTATAATCGTCTTTATCTTTAGTATCATCATTATTGTTATTATTATGATTATTTTTAGAATTATTAATACTATTATCGTTATTACCGATATTGTCGTTATTTTTAATTATATTATCGATATTATCGTTATTATCCTTATTTTAGTTATTACGGTTTTAATGATTTTAATCGTCGTTATTATTATTACCTTTATTATCGTCTTTACCGTTATTACAGTTATTATCGTTATTATCATTGCTATCGTTATTATTATTATTATTATTGTTATTAACGTTATTATAGTTATTAACGTTATCATCGTTATTTTCATTATAAGCGCTATTATCGTTATAATCAGTATTATCCTTGTTATCATAATTGTAGTGTCTATGGATTTATTATATTCTTTCTTGTAACTATCGAAATTATCATCATTATCGTTATTATCGTTATTATTATTATTATTATCGTTATTATCGTTATTCTCGTTATAATTGTTACAATTGTTGTGTTCGTTGTTACAGTTATTACTGGTATATTCCTTATTATCGCCATGGATGTTATTATCTTTACTATCGTTATTATCGTTCTTATCGTCATCTCGTAGATATTGCTATTGTCGTCATTATCGCTATTACCATTACTATTATAATTATTATCATTATTACTGTTATAATCGTAAGAATTTTTATTATCGTTATTATCGTCACTATCTATTATAATTATTATTTATGTTATTATCGTTATTATCGTTTATATTTTTATTTAAATTATCGTTATTATCGTTATTATCGTTGTTTTAGTTATTACCGTCATATTCGTTATAGTTGTCTTTTTCGTTATTATCTTTATTAACGTTTTTACCTATAATACAGTTATTATCGATATTATAATTATTAACGTTATTATCGTTATTATTGTTATTTTATAGTTATTATCATTATTATAGTTGTAATAGTTACTATCATTATTATGGTTGATAAAATTATTACTGTTATATTCCTTACTATCGTTATCTTTAAATATAGTTATTAATGTCATTATCGTTATTGTTGTTATTATCGTTATTACCGTCCTTATCTTCCTATCGTTGTTATCGTTATAATCGCTTTTATTTTTTTATCGATATTACCGTTATTATCGTTAATATAGTTATCATTGTTATAACTTTATTATCGTTATTATCGTTAATAACGGTATTAACATTATTATTATTTTTATTATCGTTTTTTTCGTTATCAACGTTATTATCGTTATTATCTTTAATCTCGTTATTACCGTCATTATTGTTATTATCGTTCATATCGTGTAATCCTTACTATTGTTATTACCGTTATTACAGTAATTATCATTATTATCGTTACCATTGTTATTATTACTATTATTTTCGTTATTAACGTTATAATCGTCTTTATCCTTATTATCGTTATTATAGTTATTAGCGATGTTATTGTACATATCATTATTACCGCTCCTATAGTTATTATCGTTATTATTATCGTCTATATCGATATTATTACTTTTATTATCGTCTTATCGTTATTACAGTTATTATTGTTATACCGTTTTGACTGTTACTAACGTTATCGTTATAATCGTTATTATCGTGATTATCGTCATTATCGTTATAATCGATTTTTCTTTATTATCGTTATTATCGATTTTATCGTTAGTATCGTTATTATCGTTATTTGTACTATTAGTATCGTCATAATCGTTATTATTATTATTAGTGTCGTTAGTATCGTTATAATCCTTATTTCTGTTATAATTGTTATTATCGATATTGTTTTACAGTTACTTTCGTTATTATAGTTATTAACGTTGATATCGTTATAATCGTTATTATCGTTATAATCGTTATTATAGTTATTATCGTTATTAGTATTAATATTATTATATATTATTTTTGTTATTATTATTATTATTATTAATATTATTATTATAGTTATTATCGTTATTACCGCTATTATTGTTATCATCGTTATTTTCTTTATTATGGTTATTATCCTTATAATCGTTATTATCGTTATTATTATTATTATTATCGTTATTATCATTATTATCGTTCTTATCGTTATTATTGTTATTATCGAAATTATTATTTTTATTGACGTTATTATCGCTATTATCGTTATTATCATTATTTCGTTATTTTATTATTATCGTTATAGTAGGTATAATCGTTATTGTCGTTGCTTTCGTTATTATTGTTTTTAACGATATTATGGTTATTATAGATATTATTATTATTAGTATCGTTATTATCGTTTTTATTGTTATTACCGTTATAATCGTTAATATCGTTATCCTTTTTATAGTTCTTTTCGTTATTATCGTTATTAAATTTTTTATCATTATTATCGTTATTATCGTTATTACCGTTATTAGCTTTATTTCCGTTATAATCGTTAATATTGTTATCGTTATTATTGTTGTTGTCGTAATTTTCGTTATTAACGTTATTTTCGTTGTAATCTTTTTTCCTTATAATCGTTATTATCGTTATTATCGTTATTATCGTTACTATCGTTATTATCTTTATTATAATAATTATTATCGGTATTATTATAATTATCGTTATTACAGTTAGTTTCGTAATTTTCTTTATTATCATTATTACCTTTATTATCTTCATCACCGGTACAATAGTTATTCTCGTTCGTGTTAATATTATTATTATTGTTATTATTGTTATTATCGTTAATTTTAAAAACCGTTATTACTCTTGTTACCGTTATTATCCTTATAAACGCTTTTATCGTTACTATCGATATTAATGTTGTTATAGTAATTATCGTATTATAGTTATTTTCGTTTTATTCGTTATTTTCATTAAAATCGGTATTGCCGATATTATCGTTATTGCCGATATTGTCGTTTATATTTTTCCTGTCGTCTTACCGTTATTGTCATTATTATTTTATCCATATTATCGTTAGTATCGTTATTGCTAGTATTATTACCGTTGTTATAGTTAGTAGTGTTATTATCTCTACTTTCTTCATTACCGTTATTATTGATATTATTGTTAGTATTATCGTTATTCTTGTTATTATCGTTATTATCATTGTTACCGTTATTATAGATGTTATCGTTATTATCATTATTATTATTATTATTATCGTTATTACCTTTATTATCGTAATTATTTCTAGTATTATTGTTATTCACGTTATCATCGTTACCACCGTTATTACCTTTACTGACGTTATAAATCTTATTAAAAGTTATTATCGTTATTCTCGTTATTATCGTTTTTTTTTTGTTTAATATCGTTTTATCGTTATTAAAGTTCTTATAGATATTAACGTTATTATAATTATTAGTTTCGTTATTATAATTGTTATCTTTATCATCGTTACTACCGTTATAAAAGTTACTATAGTTAACGTTATAAACGTTATTATCGTTCTTATCGATAATATAGTTATGTTTGTAATAATCATTATAAACTTTATTATAGTTTTTACCGTTTTTAGCGTTATTATCGTTATTATCTTTATTATTATTATTTTTACTGTTATTATCGTTATTATTATCATTATTATCGCTATTACCGTTATTACCGTTATTGTCGTCATTATCACTGTTTTCATTATTAGCGTCATAATAGATACTATCGTTGTCGTTTTAAACGTCATATCGTTATTGCCGTTTAAGTAGTTATTATTGTAATAATCTTTATTTTGTTATTATCGTTATTATTTTTAGTATCGTTATTAACGTAATTATCGTTATTATCTTTATTACCCTTATTACCGTTATTATCGTTTATACCGTTACAACCGTAATTGTCATTATTTTTGTAATCGTTAATACTGTTATTATTTTTATTATCATCCTTATCTTCATATCGTTTTTTCGTATTTATCTTTATTATCGATATTATCGTTATTATTAATATTATAATCGTTAGTATCGTTAATAACATTGTTATCGTTATTATCGTTATAAAAGTTATTACCTTTATTATCTTTTTCTATCTTTATTATCGCCTTATCGTTATTATCGTTATTACCGTTATTCTATTTATTAACGTTATTATCATTATTGGTATAATTATAATCTTTATTACCGTTATAATCGTTAGTATCGTTATAAAAATTAGTACCGTTATTATAGTTATTTACGTTATTTTCTTTATTGACGTAATTATCTTTATTATTGTTATTATCGTTATTATTATTATTATAATTGTTATTAACCTTATTATCGTAATTATCGTTATTATCGTGATATACGTTGTTATCGTTATTATCGTTAAATACGTTTTTATCGTAATAATCGTTATTTTCCTTAATAACGTTATTATCGTTATTACTATATTTACTATCGTTTTAATCATTATTATCCTTATAATCGTTATTATCGTTATTTTGATAATTATCGATATTATTATCTTCATTATCGTTATTACAGAAATGATCGATAATAACGTTATCGTTATTACTGTTAATAGCGTTATAATCGATATTATCACTATTATCATTATAATTACTATTTTTATCAAGATTATCGTTAATATCGTTTTACCGTTATTACCTTTCTTATCGTTATCACCGTTATAACCGTTATTATCTGTATCGCTATTATCGATATTAACGATATTACCGTTAGAATCTTTATTATGGTTATTTCCGTTATTACCGTTATTATCTTTATTATCTTTATTACTGTTATAGCCGTTTTTATGATTATTTTCGTCATTATTGTTATTATTCTTCTTATCGTCAATATCGCTATTAACGTTATTATCGATATTTTCGTTACTATCGTTATTGTCGTTATTATCATTATTTTCCTTATTATCGTTATTATCGTTATTATCGTTCATATCATCTTATAGTTATTATCATTTCTATCGTTTTTATTGTTATTATCATTAGTATTATAATTATTATCGGTATAAAAGTTATTATCATTATAATCGTTATTATCGTTATTTTAGTTATTATAGCTATTATCGTTGCTATTATTATTTTTTTTCTTAACGTTATTATCTTTATTATGAATATTATCTGTATTATCTTTATTATTGTTATTATCGTTATTATTATTATTATTTTCGTTATTCTTGTTATAATAGTAATTATCCTTATTATCGTTAATCCTTGTAACCCATGTTATCGTTGTTACCGTTACTATCGTTATAGACGTTAATATCGTACTTATGTTTCATATAATTATTATTGTTATAACCGTTATTATGATTACTTTCGTTATTATCGTTATTATCGTTCTTTCCGTTATTATCGTTATTACCTTTATTATCGTTACTACCATTTTAATCGATATTATCGTCATCCCTATTAACGTTATTTTCGATACTATCGTAATTACCGTTATTATCGTTTTCAGCGTAATAAAAGATTTTATCGTTATTACCGTTACAATCGTTTTTATCTTTACCGTTGTTCTCGTTATTTTATTATTATCGTTATTTCTTATCACCATTATTACCGTTGTTTCCGTTACTATCGTTATTATACTCATTCCCGTTTTTATAGTTATTATCATTAGTAACATTATAATCGTTATTTCCTTTATTATCGTTATTACCGTGATAACCGTTATGATCGATATCGTTATAAATGTTATTGTCGCTATCGTCGTTAATATATTTATTATGTTTATAAAATTATTATCTTAATTATCGTTTATATAGTTATTATCGTTATTACCGTTATTATCATTATTATCTTTATTATCGTTACTACCGCTATAAACATTTTTATCGTTATTGTTATTAACGTTATTATCGTTATTATCTTTATTATTCTTATTTTAGCAGTTATCTTTTTTAGCGTTAGTACCGTTATTACAGTTATTATCGTTAATATCGTCATAACATTTATCATCGTTATTACAGTATACTCGTTATATTCGTTATCGTCTTACCGTTATAACCGTTATTATCGTAATCTTTATTATCGTTATTATCGTTATTATCGATATTATCGTTAATAACGGTATAATCGTTATTAACATTAACGTTATTTTCGTTATTATCGTTGATCCTTATAATACTTATTACCGTTGTTATCGTTATTATCGTTATAATCATTATTATCTTTATTATAGTTATTATTGTTATAATCGTTATTATCCTTATAATCGTTATTATCGTTATTATCGTTATTATCCTTATAATCGTTATTATTGTTATTTTTGTAATTATCGTTTTTATCTTTATTATTCTTATTATTATCGTTATTATCGTTATTATTGTTATTAGCGTCATTATCGTTATTAGAGTTATTATCCCTATAATTATCTTTATTAACGTAATTATTAATATTATTACCGTTATTATCGTGATAATTTTTTTTACCGTTATTATTTTCATTATTGTTATTATTGTTAGTATCATTATTATCGTTATTATTGTTAATTTCGTTATTATCGTAAATATCGATATTATCGTTTTTTCATTATTATTGTTATAATTATTATTATTAACCTTATTAATGTTATTATCGATATTATCGTTATAATCATAATTTTCGTTATTACCGTTATTATCGTTATTAGCGGTATATTCGTTATTACCGTTAGCGTTGTTATGGTGATTATCGTTATTATTATTAATCTTAATAAGCGTTATTACCGTTGTTACATTTATTATCGTTACAATCGTTATTATCCTTATTATCGTTATTATCATTATTATCATTATTATCGTTGATGTCGATATTATAGTAAATATCGTTAATGGCGTTATTATAGTTATTATAGTTATTATAATTATTATTATCGTTTTTATCTTTAATACTACTATTATTATTATCGTGATTATTGTTATTACCGTTATTACCGGTATTATCGTGATTATTGTTATTACTGTTATTACCGTTATTATCGTTATTATAAGGATAATAACGATAGTAACGGTTATTACTTATCCTTATAATACATAATTATACTTACTATCGTTAATATCGTTATAATCGTAATTATCGTTATTAATATTTATTATCGTTATTAACGTTATTATCGATATTATCGTTATTATCTTTAATATCGATATTATCATTATTATCGATAATATCATTATTACCGTTATAATTATTGTAATTATCATTGTAAATATTAATAACGTTATTATTTTTATTGTCGTTATATTCCTTATTATCGTTATTATCGTTATAATTGTTATTATCGTTATTACCTCTATTACTGTTATTTTCGTTAATATCGTCGCAAACTTTATTATCGTTATAACCGTTATAATCGTTATTATCGTTACAGTTATTATCGCTATAATTGTTATTATAGTCATTATCCGTATTTTCGTTACTACCATTTTATTGTTATTTTTGTTATTTTCGTTTCTATCGTTATAATAGTTATTATCATTACATTTATAAACATTATTATCAATATTATAGTTAATATAGTTATTGTTGTTGTAATATTTATTATCGTTATTATCGTTAATATCATTATTATCGTTCTTACTTTTATTACCTTCATTATCGTTATTTCCGATAAAATCGTTATTATCGTTATCTGTTATTATCGCTATTAACGTTATTATTCATTTTAACGTTAATATCATTATTATCCTTATTTTCGTTATAATCGTCATCATCGTTATCGTTATTATCGTTATTATCGTTTCTACCACTATTATCGTTATTATCGTTATTATTACTATTATTATCGTCATTATGGATACTATCCTTATTACAGTTCTTACAGTAATATTCATTTAATCGTTATTATCGTTATTAACATATATATCGTAATTATCGGTATTTTCAAAGTTATCGTTACTATCGGTTTACCGTTATACCAGTTATTATCGTTATTATTATTATTATTACCGTTATTTTCGTTATTTTTGTTATTATCGTTATGATTTTCAGTATCGCTATTTTTTATTTATCGTTATTATCGTCATTATTATTATTAATGTCGTTATTGTACTTATTATCTTTATTATCGTTATTATTGATTTTATCGTTATTATTATCGTTGTTAACATTGCTATCATTATTTTCATTATTGCCGTTATTATCGTTGTTCTCTTTATAATCGCTATTATCGTTTTTATTGTTATTATCGTTATTACCTTTATTATTGTTATTTTAATCGTTGTTATCTTTATTATCGTTATTATCGTTATAATCGATGTTATTTTTATAATTATTGTTATTATCGTCATTATCGTTATAATCTTTATTCTCGTTATTAACGTTCTTACCGTTATTATCGTTATAGTTATTTCCGTTATTATCGTTTTACATTCATTACCGTTATCATCGTTAGAATCTTTATTATCATTATTATCGTTATTATCGTTATAATCGTTATTAATCTTTTCAACATTTTTAACGTAATTGATTTTATTATTTTTATTATCGCTCTTGTTATTACTTTTATCGTTATTATGTTTATTATCTTTATTATCGTTTAACCTTTATTACCGTTATTATCGTTAGATACGTTTTATCGTCATTAGCGTTATTATCTTTATTATCGTTATTTTCTTCATTATCATTATTATCGATGTTATCGTTATTATTATTATTTTTATCGTTATTACCGTTATAATCTTTATTATCGTTATTATCGTTATAAACTTTATTACCGTTATTACCGTGATAGATATTATCGTTATTATCGTTTTACCTTTACTACCGTTATTATCGATATTATCCTTATTAACGTTATTATCGTTATTGTTATTATTATAATCGTTGTAACGTTTTTATCGTTATTATCATTATTATCGATATTATCGTTAATATGGTTCTTATTAATATAATATTTATTATCGTTAATATCGTTATTAACGTTATTACTGTTAATATCGATCTTAACGTTATTCGCTTAGTTATTGTCATTATCGTAATTAATGTTATTATCGTAATTATCCTTATTACCGATATTATCGTTAAGATCGTTATTATCGTTATAATATTTATTATCCTTATTATCGTTAGTATAGTTATTATCGATATAATCGATATTACAGTTAAAACAGTTGTTAATGCTAATTTCATCATAATATTTATTATCGTTATTACCGTTAGTATCGTTATTATCGTTATCGCTATGACCGTTATTATCCTTATTACAGTTATTATAGATATAATCGTTAATATCTTAATTATCGTTATTGTACTTATTACAGTTATTATAGATATAATCGTTAATATGTTTATTATCATTATTATCGTTAATTTCGTTATATTTGTTATTATCGTCATATTTGTTAATATCGTTATTATCGTTATTTTTGTTATTGTCGATATTACCGGTATAATCGTTATTATGGTTAGCGGTGTTAACATTATTATCGTTATTATCGTTGTTAGCGTTATTTTCGTTATTATCGTAAATATCTTTATTGTCGTTATTACCGTTAATACAGTTATTATTGTTAATATCATCAGAATCCTTATTATCATTATTACCGTTATTACCGTTATAATTGTTGTTATCGTTATTATCAATATTCTTGTTAATATCCTTATTATCGTTATAAGCGTTATTATCTTTAATGTTATTATCGATATTACCGTTATTAGCCTTATTTCCGTTATTTTAATTATTATCGTTAATATCGATATTACCGCTATTATCGTAATTATCTTTATTATTATTATTATTACCGTTATTCCCGTTATTTTCTATATTATCGTAATTATTGTTATTATCGTCATTATCGTTATTATAACTATTATTATTGTTATTATCTTTATTATCGTTATTATCGTCATTATTATTACTATTGTTATTAACTTTGTTATTGTTAGTATCGTTTTATTCATTATTTTCGTCTTTAACGTTGTTTTCGTTAATAGAGTTATTTCCATTATTTTCGTTATTATTACTACTGTTATCGTGTTTATTGTTGTGATCGTTTTTACCGTTACTACTGTTATTGTCGTTATTATAATTATTATCGTTATCATCGTTATTATAATCATTATCGTTATTATTGTTATTATTACTACAGTTATAGTGATTATCGTTATGATCGTTAGTACCTTTATTACAGATCTCGTTATATACGTTATTATCATTTCTATCTATAATATAGCTATAATTGTTATTATCGTAATTATCTTTATTATCGCTTTTGTCGTTATTATCGTTATTGTCGTTATTATCGATATACTCGATATTATCATTATTTTCGTTATTATTATTATTATTATCGTTATATTCGTTATTGTCGTTATTATCGTTTTTACCTTTATAATCGTTATTATCGTTATTATCGTTATTATCGTTATTACCGTTGTTACCGTTATTACCGTGATAGATATTATCGTTATTATCGTTTTACCTTTACTACCGTTATTATCGATATTATCCTTATTAACGTTATTATCGTTATTGTTATTATTATAATCGTTGTAACGTTTTTATCGTTATTATCATTATTATCGATATTATCGTTAATATGGTTCTTATTAATATAATATTTATTATCGTTAATATCGTTATTAACGTTATTACTGTTAATATCGATCTTAACGTTATTCGCTTAGTTATTGTCATTATCGTAATTAATGTTATTATCGTAATTATCCTTATTACCGATATTATCGTTATTATCAATACTGTCGTCATTATCGTTATAGTCGTTATTATTATCGTTGATACCGTTATTAACTTTATTATCGTTATTATAGTTATTTTCGTTATTTTCGTTATTATCGTTATTATTGCTATAATTGATATTATTGTTATTATCATTATTATCGTTATTATCTTTGTAATTTATATTATCGTTATTATTGTTATTATCGTTAATATCTTTATTACAGTTATTGTCATTATTATTCCAACATTATTATCGTTTTTATCGTTATACCTGTCATTATCATTATTGTATTACTATTATATTTATAATCGTCAATATCGTTATTACACTTATAATTATTATCGTTATCGCTATTACTGTTATTATGGTTATAACCGTTATAATCGTTTTTCTATTTATTGTTATTATAGTTATTACCGTTATTATCGCTTTGTCGTAATTATCCTAATTATAGTTAATATCGTTATATTATTATTGTTTTCTTTATTAACATTGTAATCGTAATTATCGTCATTTTCGTTGTTAAATTTAATATCGATATAATCGTTTTTATCTTTATAACTGTTATTACCATTATTATTGTTATTATCCTTATTATCGTTTTTACCGTTATAATCGCTATTATCTTTATAAACTTTATTATCGTTATCGTCGTTATTATCGTTATTATCCTTATAATTATTATTATTATCGTTATTATCGTTATTATCGTTATTACAATTATTATCGTTATTATTCTTATTATTTTCATTATTATCGTCAATACCGTTACTATCGTTATTATTGTTATAATTGTTATTATCGTTATATTCGTTAATACCTTTGTTATTGTTATTATAGTTTTTTTTCGGTAATATTATAATTATTATCGTTATTATAGTATATTATCGTTATCGTTATTATCGTTAATGCCGTTACTACCTTTATTATCGTTATTATCGTTATTATTACTATTATTATCATCATTATCCATATTATCCTGATTACAGTACGTACCGTTATATTCCTTTTAATCGTTATTATAGTTGTTATCGTAATTTTCGTAATTAGCGATATTATCAAAATTATCGTTACTATCGGTTTCCCGTTATTATAAATATCGTTATATGTGTTTAATATAGCTATTATTGTTATTACAGTAATTATCTTTATTATCGCTTTTATCGTTATTATCGTTATTGTTGTTATTATCGAGATAACCGTTATTATCGTTTCTATCGATATTATTGTTATAATTGTTATAATCTTTATAATCGATATTATTGTTATTATCGTTATTATTATTATTATTATTATCATTATTATTATTATTATTGTCGTTTTTATCGTTTTTTCCTTTACAATCGTTATTATCGTTTTCGTTATTATAGTTATTATCGTTAGTATCGTTATTATCGTTATTATCGTTATTAACGCTGTTGTTGTTAATATTATCGCTATTATTGCTATTATCTTTATAACCGTTATTATCCTTATAATCGTTATTATCGTTATTATCGTTATTATCGTTGTTATTATTATTATAATCGTTATTATCGTCATTAGATTTATTAACATTAACGTTAATATTATTATTATTATGGTTATTCTCGTTATTATCGATATTATTGCTTCAACATTATTATAGCTACTATCGATGATATTATTATTATCGTTATTATCGTAAATATAGTATTTATTGTTAATAGTGTTAGTATTGTTATTGTCGTTATTATCGTTATTATCTTCATTACAGTTAATGCCGTTATAATCTGTATTATCATTATCGTATTATCGTTACTATCGTTATTATCGTTATTACCGTTACAATCTTTACTATACTTATTGATATTAATTTGTTATTATCCTTATTAACGTTATTATTTGTATTATCGTTATTATCGATAATATCGTTATTATCGTTATTATTAGTATTATTTTTATTACAGTCATTTCAGTTATTACCATTTATATCGTCATAATCTTCATTAACGTTATCACCGTTATCGTTATTATCATTATCACTGTAATTATCATTATTATTTTTATTTCCATTATTGTTACTACCGTTATAATCGTTATTTTATTTACCGTTATAATCGTTTTTATCGTTATTATCGTTGATATAGATATTATTGTTATTATATTTATTAATCGTTATTATGGTTATTTTCTTTAATATCATTATTATCGTTATTATTACCGTTATTTTCGTTATTATTGTCATAATCGTTATTAACATTATCCTTATTATCGATAATATCGATATTATCTTTATTATCTTTAATATCGTCATCGATATTATCGTTATTGCCGTTACTATCGTTATTAATATTATTATTACTGTTATTATCGTTATCGATATTATCGTTGTTATCATTATAATCGTTAATTTCGTTATTATCGTTATTTTCTTTATTTTCTTTATTGGTATTATTATTATTTTACCAGTATTAACGTTATTATCATTTGTATCATTTGTTCCGTTATTACTGTTAATATCGTTATACCGATATAAACGTTATTATCGCTATCGTTATTATCGTTAATGGTATTATTATTATTTTCGTTATTAACGTTACTATCGTTATTATCGTTTTTATCCTTATTACTTTTATTATCGTTATAACCTTATAATCGTTTTTATCCTTGACTTTATTATCGTAATTACATTTATTATCTTTAATACCGTTATAATCGTTATTATCGTTATGATCGTTATTGTCGTTATAATCGTTATAATCGTTATTACCGTTATTATTATTACTATTATCGTTATTATCGTTATTATCGTTTTCATCGTACTATCGTTATTATCGATATTATTATTATTATTATCGTTAATATTTTTATTATCGTTATTGTCATTATTACCATTGTTATTGTTAATATCGCTATAGTATTTATTATACTTATTGTCGATGCTTTCTTTATTATCTTTATTAACGTTATTATTGTTTTTTTCCTAATTATCGATATTATCGTTTTTATGGTAATTATCGTTATTATTATTATTATTATCGTTATTAATGTTATTATCGTTATTAACCGTATTATCGTCAATTCGTTAATTATTATTATTATTATTATTATTATTACTATTATTGTTATATCGTTTTTATCTCCATATTCGTCATTATCATTTTTACCGTTTTTACCGTATTATTGTATTTATAGTCATTATCTTTACTATCATTATTTTTATTACTATTGTCGTTATTATCCTTATTACTGATATTATCGTTATTATCGCTATTATTGTTATTATTATTGTTATTATCGCTATTATTCAAATTAATGTTATTTTCCTTATTACCGTTATTATTGTTATTATCCTAATTAGTATAATTATCGTTATAATCGTTATTATCTTTATTGTTATTATTATAATATATTTTATCGTTATTTTCGGTATTATCGTTATTATCTTTATTATTATTATCTTTTTTGCCGTTACTATCATCATTATCGTTATTATCGTTAATATTGTAATTACGGTTATTATCGTTATTATCGTTATTATCATTAATATTATAGTTATTATCGATTTTAACGTTATTACCGTAATTATCGTTGTTATCATTATTATCCTCTCTATCGCTAATATAGTTATTATCTTTATTTCCGTAACTACCGTTGTTATCCTTATTATCGTTATTATCGTTATTATTATTATTATTACGGTTATTATCGTTATTACCTTTATTATCGGTATTACCGTAATTATTGTTATTATCGCTATTATTATTATTAATATCGTATTTAACGTCATTACAGTGAATATCGTTATTATTGTTGTTAATAATATTGTTATCGTTTTTATCATTATAACCGTTATTATCGTTGTTATCTTTACTATCGTTATTATCGTCAACATAGTAATTATCGTTATTATTGTTATTATCTTTATTACCGTTATTATCGTTTTTATATTTATTATTATTATTATTATCGTTATTATCGCTATTATCCTAATTAACGTTTATTCCTTATTATTGTTATTATCGTGATTATCTTTATTTGTATAATTTTCGTTATAAACGTTATCATCGATATTATTATTATTATAGATTTTATCGTTATTTCCGATATTATCGTTATTATTTTTATTATCATTACCTTTTTTGTCGTTACTGTCGTCATTATCGTTATTATCGTTATTATTGTAATTTCTGTTATTATCGCTATTATCGTTATTAGTATTATTACTATCATTTTTAACGTCATTACAGTTATCGCTATTATCGTTATTAATACTATTATTTCCGTTTTTATCCTTATAATCTTTATGATCGTTATTATCGTTAATATTACTATTATTGTGGTTATTATCGTTATTATAGTTATTACCGTTATTATCGTTTTTTTCGATATTATTATTATTATTGTTTTTATTATCGTTTCTATTGTTATTCTCCTTAGTATCTTTATTACCCTTACTATCGTTATTATCGTTATAAAGTGTAATTTTCGTTATTGCTGTTATTATCTTCATTATTATTATTAATATCGTTTTTCTCATTATTGCAGTTATAATCCTTAGTATCCTCTTATTATTATCGTTATTACCATTATTAACGTTACTACCGTTCTTACCGTAATTATTATTATTATTATCGTTAAAATCGTTCTCATCATGATTATCGTTGTTATCGTTGATATCATTATTAAAGTTATTATCGTAATTATCGTTTTCATTGTTATCATCATTATTATCGTTATAATCGTTATTATCGTTATAACTTTATTACGGTTTATCGTTATTTCCGGTATTATCGTTATTATATTTATCATTATTTTCATTTTTGTCGTTACTATTGTTATTATCGTTATTATCGTTAATATTGTAATTACCGTTATCATCGTTATTATCGTTATTATTATTAATATTATTGTTATTATCGATATTATCGTAATTATCGTTGTTGTCGTTATTATCGTTTCTATCGTTATTAACGTTACTATAGATATTATCTTTATTTTCGTAACTACCGTTGTTATCCTTATTATCGTTATTATCGTTAATATTATTATTATTACGGTTATTACCGTTATTACCATAATTATCGATATTACTGTTACTGTCATTATTATTGTTATTATTATTATTAATATCGTTTTTAACGTCCTTACTGTTAATATCATTATTATTGTTGTTAACTATATTGTTATCGTTCTAATCGTTATAATCGTTATTATCGTTATTATCGCTATTATCGTCATTGTCGTTTTTACCGTTATTATCGTTATTATCGTTATTTCCGTTATCACCGTTATTCTCGTTATTTTTGTTATTATCGTTATTACAGCTATTATCGTTTTTACCGTTATTATCGTTATTATCGTTATTATCGTTATTGTCGTCAATTTTGTTATTATCGTCATTTCCGTTATTACCGTTATTCTCGTTATTATTATTATTATTATTATTATCGTTATCATCATTTTTATGGTAATTACCATTATTATCGTTATTTTCGATATTATCGTTATTCTCTTTATTATTATTGCTATAATCGTTATTATCGTTATAATCGCTACTATAGTAATTATTGTTAATTTTGTTATTGTCGTTATTAGCATTATTATTGGCATTAACGTAATATCCTTAACATGGTTATAGTCGTTACTATCGTAATTATCGTTATTATCGTTGTATCGTTATTACCGTCATTATCGTTATTATTATTATTATTATCGTTATAATCGTTATTATCGTTTTTACCTTTATAATCGTTATTATCGTTATCGTTATTATCGTTATTATCCTTCATACATTAATTACTGTTATTAGCGTTATAGTTATTACCGTTATTATATTTTTACCTTGATTACCGTTATTATAGTTATTATCGTTATAATTGTTATTATCCTTATTACCTTTAATATCGTTGTTAAATTTATTATCGTTATTATCGTCATCGTTATTATCGTTATTACCGTTATATCGTTATTATCATTTCGCTATAAACGTTATTATCGGTATTATCGTTATTATCGGTATGATCGTTATTATTATTATTATTATCTTTATTATCGTTATTATACTATTATTGTTATTATTATTATTAGTATCGTTATTTCCGTTATTATCGTTAATATCGTACTTATCGTCTTATCGTTATTTTCGGTTTATTCTATATTATCGTTATTATTATTGTTATCGTAATAAATGTTATTATTGTTTTTAACGTTATTACCGTAATTATCATTATTTCCGTTATTATCGTTATTATCGTTATTGTCGTCCTTATCATCTTATCGTTATTAACGTTATTACCTTTATATTGGTTATACCGTTTTGACAGTTATTATCGTTATCGTTATAATCGTTATTGTTCTTATTATTGTTATTATCGTTTCTATCGTTATTATCGTTTCTATCGTTATTATCGTTATTATCGTTAATCGTTATTATCGTTATTATCTTTATTATCGTTATTATCCTTATAATCGTTATTATCGTTATTATTATTATTATTATTTTATTATTATAATTACTAATATTGTAATATCGTTTTTAACACTATTATCGCTAATATCGTTATTATCTTTATTACCGCTTTTATTGTTATTTTCGTTATTTTCACTTTTATCGTTATAATCGTTATTACAGATATTATTATTATTATTACAGTTACTACCGTTATTATCGTTACTCTCTCTATTATTGCGATTATCGTTATTATCGTTATTATCGTTATTGTTGCTAGTTTCGCTATTGTTATTAATATCGTTATTATCATTATTATATTTATTATCGTTATTATCTATATTAATATTATTATTACTATTGTCGTTAATCTGGTTATTATCGATATTATCGCTTTTTAGTTATTATCGTTATAACCGATAAAATCGATATTATCGTTGTCGTTATTATAGTTATAATAGTTATTGTCGTTATTTTCGTTGTTATCAGTTATTATCATTATAAACTTTATTATCTTTATTATCGTTATTATCGATATAATTGTAATTATTGCTATAACCGATGTAATCGTTAATATTGTTATTATGGTTATTATTATTATTCTTATCGTTATTATCGTTATTATCTTTATAATGATTGTTATCGTTACTATTCTTATTATCGTTATAACAGTTATTATCATTAAAATCGTTATTATCTTTATTATCGTTATTATCGATATTATTATTATTATCGTTATTATCGTTATTTTCGTTGTTATCGTTAACATCGTTATTATCGTTGTTATTATTGTTATTATCGTTATTCTTGTTATTGGCAATATTACCGTTATAATATTTAATAGCGTTATTATCGTTATTATTATTATTATTGTTGTTATTATCGTTATTATTTTCAACATATATATTATCGTTATTATCGGTATTATTATTATTATTATCATTATTATCGATATTATCGTTACTATAGATATTATCTTTATAATTATCATTATTATAATTATTATTAGTATTACTATCATTATTATCGTAATTATCGTTATCACCGTTATTACCGTTATTATCGTTATTATTGTTATTATTGAAATTATCGATATTATCTTTAATAGAGTTATTATCGTTATTATAATCGTTACCCTTATTATCGTAATAATCGTTATTTTCGTTGATATATTTAGCTTCGTTATTATCGATATTATTATTATTATTATCGTTATTGTTGATATTATTGGTATTACCGTTATTATAGCTTCTACCGTTATTTTTGAAATTATTACTACCATTATCGTTATAATCGTTATAATCGTTATTATTGTTTTTGCTGATATAGTAGTTATTACCTTTAATATCGTTGAAATTATCATTATTATTTTTGTTATCATCATTATTATTACAATTAGTATTGTTATTATCGTGATTATCGTTATTACCGTTATTACTGTAATTACCGTAATTATTGTTATTATCGTTATTATCGTTATTATCGTTAAAATCGTTATTAACGTTATTATCCTTAGTATCGTTATTATCATTAAGACAGATATTACCGTAATTATTGTTATTATCGTTATTATCGTTATTATCGTTATTATCGTATTTATCGTTATTATCCTTATTATTTTTATTACCGTTATTACAGTTATTATCGTTATTATCGTTATAGTTATTATTGTTATTACCTTTATTTCCGTTATTATCATTATAGATGTATACGTAAAAATTGTTTTTATCTTTAATATAGTTATTATTGTAATTATCGTTATTATCGTTATTATCATTATGAACGTTCTTAGGATTATTATTGTTATTATCGATTTTTTTATCGTTTTTACCGTTTTTATGCTTATTATTATTAATATTATCGTTATTATCGTTATTATCGTTATTGTCGTCATAATAGTTATTATCATTATTATCGATGTTAGCGTTATCATCGTTATTATTATTATTATACTCGTTACAATCGTTACTATCGTTATCGTTATAAAAGTCGTTATCATTATTATCGTTAATGTAATTATTATTGTAATAATCTTTATTATCGTTATTATCGTCATTACCGTTATAAAAGTTATTATCGTTATCGTTATTATAGTTATTATCGATAGTATCGTTATTACCGTTATTATCGATATTATCGTTATTAACGATATTATTATTATTTTTATCGTTATTATCGTTATCATCTTTAAAATCGCTATTTTCGTTATTATTATTATTTTTATCGTTATTTTCGTTATTACCGTTATTACCGTTATTATCTTTACCAACGATATAATCCCGTTTTTTCGTTATTATCATTATTATCTTTATTATCCTTATTATTATTATTAGTATTATTGCAATCGTATTATTATTATTACATTTATAATCGTTATTATTGTTACCGTTATTATCGTAATAATCGTTATTATCGATATTACCGTTATTGTCGTTACTATTATAACTACTATCGTCTTTATCTTTATTACCGTTATTATCGTTATTATTATTATTATTAGCTTTATTTTCGTTATTATCGTTATTACTGATAAAATCGTTATTGTTGTTATCGTTATAAATGTTAATATTGTTGTTAACGTTAAATTAGTTATTAATGTTATAATGGTTATTATTTTTATTATTATTATCATCGTTATTATCCTTATTATCGCTATTATCATTATAATAATTATATTCGTTATTTTCGTTATTTTCGTTATTTTCGTAATTATCGTTATTATAGTTAAAATCGTTGTTATAGTAATTATTATTATTATTATTATGATTACTATTATTTTTATTATTATCGTTATTATCGTTATTATGGTAATTATCGTTCTTACAGAAAGTATCTTTATTATTCTTTTTACCGTTATAACAGTTACTGCCGTTATATCTATTATAAGAACCTTATTGTTAGAACCTTTATTATCGTTGTTACCGTTATTACAGTAATTATCGTTATTATCGACACTGAAATTATTATCGTTATTGTCTTGATTCTTGTTATTATCGTTTACAGTAATTATCGTTTTCATCGTTATAATTATTATTATTATCGTTATTTATGTTTTTATTGTTATTATCGTTATGTCGCAATTTTTGTTATTATCGTTTTATCTTTATTACTATTATTAGTATCGTTATTATGGTTATTATAGTTATTTCCGTTATAATTTTTATTATCGTTTTTCTTATGACATTTATTATCGTTATAATCGTTATTATTGTTATAATCGAAATTATCCTTATTTTTAATATTATTATCGTTATTATCGTTATTATCGATATTGTCGTTATTATCTTTATTATTGTTATTATCGTTATTATTATTATTATTATCGTTATTATTATTATTATCGTTATATCGTGATTATCGTTAATACCGTTAATACCGTTATTATCTTTATTATCTTATTCTTATTTGTATTACCGTTATTATCGTTACTATCGTTATTATTATTATAATCGGTATTATCGCTACTACCTTTATTTTCCTTCTCGTTATTATCGTTATTACCGTTATTACTATTATTATTATAATTATTTTTGTCTTTACCGGTATTATCGTTATTAACGTTATTATCGTTATTATCATTAATATGGTTCATATAAACTTATAGTTATTATCTTTACCATCGTTTTTATTTTCATTATTGTTATTATTATAATTATTATCGCAATTATCATTATTATCGTTATAATCGTTATTATCGTTATTTTCGTTATTATCGTTATTATTTCTATAATCGTAATTATCTCTATCCATGTTATCTTTAATATCCATATTATCCATATTATCGTTAATAACGTTACTCTTATTATCGTTATTACAGTTATTATCGTTAATATTGTGATAATTACAGTTATTATCATGATTATCATTGTTATCGTTATTTCTGATTTCTCCGTTGTTACCGACATAATCATAATATCGCTATTATCGATATTATTATTATTACTATAGTTATTAAAGTTATTATCGTTATTATCTTTATTATTATCATTTCGTTATTATCGTCAATATTTGTATACTCATTATTATCGTTATAATCGTTTATATCGCTATTATCGTCATTATCGCTATTATCGTTATTATTATAATTTTTATAGTTATTATCGTGATATACGTTGTTATCGTTATTATCGTTAAAATCGTTATTATCGTAATAATCGTTATTTTCCTTAATAACTTTAATATCGTTTCTGATATAATTACCATCGTTTTAATCGTTATTATCCTTATAATCGTTATTATCGTTATTTTGTTTATTATCGATATTATTTACTTCATTATCGTTATTATAGAAATGATCGATATTAACGTTATTGTTATTTTCGTCATTACTGTTATTACCGTTATTATCGCTATCACCGTTATAACCGTAATTATCATTATCTTTATTATCGTTATTTTCGTTATTATCGATATTATCATTAAAATTGGTATAATCGTCATTAAACTTAGCGTTATTATCGTTATAATCGTTATTATCGCCATTATCGTTACTAACGTTATTATCGTAATTATCGTTCTTATCCCTATTACCGTTATTTTTGTTATTATCATTATTATCGTTAACATCGTTATTATCGTTACTTTCATTTTTATGGATTAACGTTATTATCGCTATTATCGATATTATCATTATTATCGTAACTAACATTTTTACCGTTATTACCGTTATCATTGTTATTATATATATTATCCTTATTATCATTATTATCATTATTACTATTATTATAATCATCACTATCGTTATTATCGTCATTATCGTGCTTAACGTAATTATCGATATTTTCGATATTATCGTTATTATCGTCATCATTGTTATAATCGTTATTATCGTTATTATTATTATTATGAATATTAATATTGTTATTATTAACGCTATTATCGATGATATGGGTATAATCGTTATTACTGTTATTTTCGTTTTTATCGACATTATCATTATTATCGTCATTATCGTGATTATCGTTATTATATTCATTATCGTTATTATTGTTATTATTATTATTATTATTGCTATTAGTATTATTATATAATTTTTATCATCGTATGTATTATAATTATTAGTATTATTATTATAATTATTAATATTTTTATAATTATTATTATCGTTATTATCGTTATTACCGTTATTATCGATATAATCGTTATAATCGATATCATTTTTATTAACTTTATTACCGGTATTATAGATGTTATCATTATTATTATTTCTATTCTTAAAGATATTGTTTTGTTATTATCATTATTATTTTTATTATCGTCACTTTCGCCATTAACGATATTATCGCTATTTACTTTGTTATGGTTATTATCGTTTTTATCGTTTTTATTATTATTATCGTTATTTTCGTTATTATCATTACTAATGTTATAATATTCATTATCGACATCTTTATGAACGTTATTACCGTTATTATCTGTATTATAGTAATTATTGTTTAAATATATATTATCGTCATTGTCGTTATTATTGTTATTATCATTGTTATTATTATTATCATTATTAACGTTATTATCTTTCTTAGCGTCATTATCGTTATTATCGTAATTACCGGTAAAATCATTATTATCGTTAGTGGTATTATCGTTATTAAAGTTATTATCGTTAGCATTTATGACCGTCATTACGATTTTAACATTATTTTCAGTATAAAAGCTATTATCGATTTATCTTTATTATCGTTATTATCAATATAATCGTTATATTCGTTATAATCGTTACTATTGTTTTAGTAGTTATTATTGTTATCGTTATAAACCTTTCATCGTGATTATCATTAATATAATTATTAGTGTTCTATACGTTATTACATTTATTATGTTTATTATCATTATCATCGTTATTCTAATCGTTACCATCGTTATTATTATTACAAGGAACGTTATTATCGTTATTATAGTTAATTCCGTTTTAATCGTTATTATCGTTATTCTTATCGTGCTTATTATCGTTATTATCGTCGTATTATTGTTATCGTTATTATAGTAGTTATCAATATTATCGTTATTATTATTATTATTACGGTTATTCCCGTTATTATCGTTATAATCGTTATTATATATGGCATTGTTATTAAATTTATTGTAGTTATTATAATAATTACTATTATTATAATCGTTTTTATCATTATTATCGTTATTATCGTTATTATTACTATTAGTATCGTTATTATTGTTATTAATGTTATTATCGTTCTTATCGTCTTAACGTTATTACCGTTATTAACATTATTAATGTTATAGTTATTATATTCGTTATTAATATTATTTTCGTTATTATTGCTATTGTCGTTATTTTCCGTATTATCGTTATTATCGTTATAATATTTATTATCGTATTTTTCATTATTACCGTTATAATCTTTATTATATTTATTATTATCGTGATTATCATTAATATCGTTTTTACCGTTATAATCTCTATTATCGTTATCGTGATTATCATTATTATCGTTATTATCGTTATCATTATTGTTATTATTATCGTTTTTATTATTATTTTTATTATTATTAACGTTATTATCATTATTATCGTTATTATTATTATTATTATTATCATTATTCCCGCTATTATCGTTATGATCGTTAATATCGTTGATATTGGTATATACGACATTATAGTTATTTTCGTTATTATTATTATTATAATTGTTATTATCGTTATTTTCGTTATTTAGGATAATATCGTAATTATCATTAGTGTTATCGTTATTATCGTTATTATCTTTATTATCGTTTTTATCGTTATTATATTTATGAACTTTATTATCGTTATTATCGTCAATTTCGTTATAATCGTTATTATTCTTATAATCGTTAGTATCGCTATAACCGGTATAATCGTATTATCGTTAGCAGTACTTTCGTTATTATAGTTACTATGGTTAACCTTTATAAACGTTATTACAGTTGTTATCGTTATTATTGTTATAAAAGTTATTACCGTTATTGTTGTTATCATTATAATCATATTTTCGGTATCCTTTCTACCGTTATAATCGGTATTATCACTATCTTTATAAACGTTATTATTGTTATTACCGTTAATATAGTTACTATGGTTGAAAACGTTATTACCTTTACTATCGATATTATCGTTATAACAGCTAAATTTTTATTATCTATATTATGGTTTCTGTCTATATAAACGTTATAATCGTCATCGTTATTATCGTTATTATCGTTATTATCGATATTAGCGTTATTACCGATATTTTCGTTATTATCCTTATTACCGTTAATATCGTTATAATCGTTATTATCGTTAAAATCTTTATTAATGTTATTATCGTTGTTTCCGTTATTATCGTTATAATTATTATAATCGTTATTATCGCTATTATCGCTATCAACATTATAATCGTTATTTTCCTTATTATTGTTACTACGGTTTTAATAATTATTAACGGTATCCTTATCATAGTTATTATCGTTATTATCATTTTTATTATCGTTATTATCGTTATTATCGTTATTATCGTTATTTGTATTATTATTATTAAAACGTTATTAATGGTATTGTCTTTATTATCTTTGTAGTCGTTATTAACGATATTAAACTTATTATCGTTATTATCCTTGTTATCGTTAACTATTATCTTTGATATAATTATCATTATTATCGTTATTATTATTATTATTATCGTAATGATCGAGATTATCATTCTTATCATTATTATATTTATATTAATTATTATGTTTGTTATCATTGTTATCGTTATTTTCGTTAATATCGTTATTATCTCTTTTATAGTAATAATCTGTATTATCGTTATTATTATTATTAGTATCGTTATTATCTTTATTAACGATATTACCGTTTTATTAGTTATAATCGTTATCCTTATTATAGGTACTATTGTTATTATCTCTATTATCATTATTATTGTTATTACCGTTCTTATCGTCCTATTGTTATTATCGATACAATCGTTATTATCTATATTATTACAATTATAATCTTTATTTCCGTTATAAACATTAGAATTGTTATTATCGTTATGAACTTTATTATCGTAATTAGCTTTATTACAGTACTTATCGTTATTATCATTACAATCATTTTTACTATTATCATTATCGTTATTTACATTACTATCGTTATTATCGTTATCAGGGATATATTCACTATTACCATTATTATCGTTGTAATAGTTATTATCGTTGTTTTCGTTTTTATAGTTTTTATCCTTATTATCATTATTATTGTTATTACCGTTGTTATCGTCCTATTGTTATTATCGATACAAACGTTATTATCTATATTATTACAATTATAATCTTTATTTCCGTTATAAACATTAGAATTGTTACTATCGTTATTATCTTTATTGTCGTAATTAGCTTTATTACAGTACTTATCGTTATCATTACAATCATTTTTACTATTATCATTATCGTTATTTACTATCGTTATTATCGTTATCAGGGTTATATTCATTATTACCATTATTATCGTTATAATATTTATTATCGTTATTTTCGTTTTTATAGTTTTATCCTTATTATCATTATTATTGTTATTACCGTTCTTATCGTCCTATTGTTATTATCGATACAATCGTTAGTATCCATATTATTACAATTATTATCTTTATTTCCGTTATAATTATTAGAATTGTTATTATCGTTATTATCTTTATTATCGTAATTACCTTTATTACAGTACTTATCGTTATTATCATTACAAACATTTTTACTATTATCATTATCGTTATTTACGTTACTATAGTTATTATCGTTATCAGGGTAATATTCATTATTACCATTATTATCGTTATAATAGTTATTATTGTTATTTTCGATTTTATAGTTTTTATCCTTATTATCGTTATTATCGTTATTAACATTAATATCATTATTATTGTTATTACCGTTATTATCGTTATAATCGTTGTTTTCGTCTTATCGTTATTATTGCTATTATCAATATTATCTATTTTATTACAATTATTTTCATTATTACCACTTTAAACTGATATTACAGTTATTATCGTTATTATCATTACAATCTGTATTATGTTTATTAATTTTGTCATTAACGTTATTATCGTTATTATCGTTATGATCATTATTGTCGTTACTATTATTATTTTTATTATTATTAATATTATTGTTATTATCGTTATAATCGTTATTACCGTAATTATCGATAATAACCTTATTATCGTTATTATCGCTCATATCATCTTATCGTTATTACTGTTATTACCGTTATTATCGTTATTATCGTTACTTTCGTTATTACCGTTACAATCGTTAGCATCGTCGTTATCGTTATTATCTTTATTATCATTATTACCGTTGTTATAGTTATTATCGTTATTATCTTCCCTATCGTTATTTTTAATATTATTATGGATACTAATATTTTATCGTTATTATCGTTATCAACGATAAATTCGTTATTACCGTTATTATCGTTGTAATAGTTATTATCGTTATTATCATTATTATTATTATTGCTATCGTTAATGTCGATAATATCGTTATTTTCTTTATTATCGTTATTATCGGTGTTTTTATTATTATTATCGCTTTTATCGTTATTATTATTATTATTATCCTTATTGTAGTTATAAAAGTTATTTTCGTTATTATCGTCGTTATAGTTATTATCGTTTTTATCGTTATTATCGTTATTATCCTTATTATAGTTATAAAAGTTATTTTCGTTATTATCGTCGTTATCGTTATTATCGTTATTATCGTAATTGTCGTAATTATCGTTACAAACTATATAATCGTTATTATCATTATTAATTATATTATTATCATTATTCTCGTTATTATCGTTATTATCGTTATTATCGTCATTTTCGTTGTTATTATTTTTAGTACCGTTATTGCCGTAATTTTCGTTATTACGGTTATTACCGTTACAATAGTAACTATCTTGATTATCGTTATTATCGTTATAAAATTTATAACCGTTATTATCGTTATTAATTTTATTATTATCGTTCCACTATTATTTTTATTTTCCTTAATACAGTTATTATCCTTATTATCGTTACTTTTATTTTTATTATCGTTATTGCCGTTATTATCGTTATTATCGTTATTATCGTTATAATATTAATTACATTTATTATCGTTGGTAACGTTATTATAGTTATAATAATCATTAACGTTATTCTTGTTATTTTCGTTATTATCGTTTCTATCGTTCTTATCATTATTATTATCTTTATTATTATTTTCTTATCGTTGTTGTCGCTATTATTGTCATTATCGTCATTCTCGTTATAATAGTAATTATCATTATTATAGTTATTATCTTCATTATCGTCATAAACCATATTATTGTTATTTTCGTTACTATCGTTATTATTGTTATTATCGTTTTTATCGTTATTATTATTATTATCGTCGTTATTATCGTTATTTTCAGAATTATCCTTAATATTGTTATAATAGATATAATCATTATTATCGCTGTTAGCGTTATTATCGTTATTAATGTCATTATCGTTACTATCGCTCATATCTTCTCATCGTAATTATTGTCATTATCTTTATAATCGTTATCATAGTTATCATTATAATTATTATCGTTAGTACTGTTATGATCGTTAGAATTGGTATTATAGTTATTATCTTTATTATCGTTATTACTGTTATTACAGTTTTTAACGTTATCATCATTGCTATCATTATTATAATTATTATTATCGATACTAACGTTATTATCGTTATTATCGTTATCACCGTTATTTCCGTAGTCACCGTTATTATCGTTATCATCGTTATTATATTTATTACCGTTATTATCGTTATAATCTTTATTATCGCTATTATCATTATCAAAGTTATTATCGTTATTATTATCTTTATTATTTTTATTTAAAATATTATACTTACTATCGTTATTAATATTAATATTATCGTTATTATCGTTATTATAGTTATTATCGTAATTGTAGTTATAAAGGTTACTATTGTTATTATCGTTGTTATCGTAATTATTGTTATTATCGTAATTATCGTTATTATTTTTATTACCTTTGTAGTTGTTATTATCTTTATTAAATTTATTATTATCGTTATTCTAGTTATTATCGTTATTATCGTTAATATCCATATTATTAATATTATTTTTGTTAATAACGTTATTATCGTTATTTTTTTATCATCGTTATTATCGTTATTTTCGTTATTAATATTATTAGTATCGCTATTTTCGTTAGTATTGTTATTTCCGTTAATATCACTATTATCTTTATATCAGTAATTATCGTTATTATCATTCTTGTCGTTATTATTATTATATAGCTTATTATCGTTATCATCGTTATCATGTTTATTATCGTTATTTTCGTAATTATTGTTATAATTATTATTATTTTCGTAATTTTCGTTATAATCGCAATTGCTGTTATAGTCGTTATTATCGTTTTTATCGTTATTATCGTTCTTATCGTCGTATCGTTATTATTGTTATTATCGTTATTAGTTTCATTCTCGTCATTATCGTTATTACCGTTAATATTGTTATTATCGTTATTATAATCATTATCTTTATTAAAATTATTATATTCGTTATTAACCTTATTATACTTATTAATATTGTTATTGTTATTTTCGTTGATATCGTTATTATCGTTTTTGTTACAATAGTTATACTCGTTATTTCCGTTATTGTCGTTATAATCGTTATTATCGTTTTCATCGTTATTATTATTATTATTATTACCATAATTATCTTCATTATCGTTATTATTATTGTTATTATCGTTATTAACTTTATTATTGTTATTATAGTTATTATCGTTAAAATAGTTATTATCGTTATAAACGTTATTATCGTCATTATCGTTAATACAGTCATTATTGTTATAACCTTTAATATTGCTTTTATCGTTCTTTTCATTGTTATCGTTATTATCTTTACAATTGTTATTATCTTTATTGTAGTTAATATCGTTATTAGCGCTGTTATCGTTATTACCGTTATTATTATTACTATTAACGTCATTACCGTTAGTATCGTTGTAACTGTTATAATCGTTATTACCGTTACCATTATTTTCGTTACCATCGTTATTACCGTTATTACCGTTATTTACCGTTATTACCGTTAATATCGTTATAATTATTATCGTTATTATCGTTTATCTTAAATACCGTTATTATTGTTATTATCATTATTAATGTCATTATCGTTATAATATTTATTAATTTTATTATCGTTGTTGTCGTTAATATCGTTATTATCGTTACTATCTTCATTATTAATATTGTAATCGTTATTAACGTTATTATCGTTATTATCGTTATTGTCGTTACTTCTGTTATAATCGTTGATTTCGTTTCGTTATAAACGTTATTACCGTTATTATCGTTATTATGGATGAAATCGTTATTATCCGTATTATCGTTATAATCGTTATTATACTTATTACCTTTATAATCGTTCTTATCTTTATAAGCGTTACTACCTTTATAGTTGTTATTAATGTCATTATCTTTATTTTCGTTAGAATCGTTTTTTTATTTTTATTAACGTTATTCTCGTAATTATCATTATAATCGTTATTATCATTAATCTTTATTCCGTTATTACCGTTGTTATCGTTATTATCATTATAAACTTTATTATCGCTATTATGGTTATAACTGTTAATATCATTATTATCGTTATTTTCGTTAATACCTATACTACCGTTATAGTCATTAGTATTGTTATCGTTATAAAAGTTATTATCATTATTATCGTTAATATTTTTATCATTCTTGTAACATTTAATATCGTTATTATCGATATTAGCGTTTTTAACGATAATATCGTTATTATTATTTTAATTTTCGTTATTACCGTTATTCTCGTTATTAAATTTATTATCGTTATTACCGGTATTATTACTACTAATATCGTTATACTCGTTATAATTACTATAATCGTCATTGGTGTTATTATTGATATTATTATTATTATTATTCATATCGTTATTATTGTTATAATCCTAGTTATCCTTATTATATTTATTATTGTTATTATCATTATTAACCTTATTAGCATTATTCTCCTTATTATTATTACTTTTATCGTTATTATCGCTATTAGCGTTATTATTGTTATTGCCGATATTAGCTTTATTATCGTTATTTTCGTTATTATCTTTATTATTTTTGATATTACTGTTATTATTGTTATTACCACTATTATTATTATTATTATCGTTTTTATCCTTATTACCGTTATAATAGCAATTGACGTAATTATAGTTATTATCATTGTTAGAGTTGTTATCGTTAGTATAATCGTTATTACAGTTATTATTATTATTATTATCCTTAATATCGTGATTATTGTTGTTACCGTTACTACCATTATTATCCTTATTATCGTTATGATCATTATTATCGTTATTATTTTTATTATCATTATAAGCGTAATAATTATTATTATTGTCATTATTAGCGTTTTTATCCTTTTTATCGTTATTTTCGTTATTATTATTATTATTTTTATTAATATCGTTATTATTTTTTCATCGTTATTATCATTATATTTATTATCGTTATTATCGTTGTTATCCCTATTATCGTTTTTAACGTTATTATTATTATTATTATCGTTATTATCGTTATTATCGTTCTTATCGCCATTATCGTTATTACAGTAATTACCTGTAAAATTGTTATTATCGTTAATGGTATTATAGTTATTAAAGTTATAATCATTAACATTTATGACCGTTATTACCGTTTTTAACATTATTTTCGCTATAAAATCTATTATTGATTTATCATTACTATCGTTATTATCAATGTAATCGTTACATTCGTTATAATGTTTACCATCGTTATAGTAGTTATTATTGTCATCGTTCTAAACGTTATTATCGTGTTTATCATTAATATAGTTATTAGAGTTTTATACGTTATTACAAATATTATGGTTATTATCGTTATTATAGTTATTACTGTTAATATCGTTATTATATTTATTATTGACACTACCTTTATAACCGTTATAATCATTATCGTTATTATCGTTATTATCGTTATAATCGTTATTGCCGTTATAGTCGTTATAATCGTTAATATCGAAATTATCGTTATTATCGATATTATCTTTATTATCGTTTATATCGTTATAACCGTTATTATCGATATTATTATTAATATTATCGTCACTATCGTCATTATCGTTAAAATCGTTACCATCGTTATTAGTATTACTAATAACTCTATTATCGTTATTATCGTTAATTCCGTTATAATCGTTATTATCGTTATCCTTATCATACTTATTATCGTTATTACCTTTATTGTCCTTATTATCGTTATTACTGTTATTGTCCTTATTATCGTTATTATCGTTCTTATCGTCGTATTATTAATATCGTCATATCGTTGTTATCAATATTATCGTTATAATTGTTATTATTATCATTATTCCCGTTATTATCGTTATTATCGTTATTAAATTTGGTCTCGTTATTAAAGTTATTGTAGTTATTATAATTATTACTATTATTATAATCGTTATTATCGTTATTATCATTATTATCGTTATTATAATTATTATTATCGTGATTATCATTATTATCGTTATTACCTTTATAATCGCTATTATCGTTATCGTGAATATCGATATTATCTTTATTATCGTTATTATCGTTATTATTATTATTATTATCGTTATTATCGTTAATAAAGTTATTATCATTATTATCGTTACAATAGTTATTATCGTTTTTATCGTTGGTATGATTATTACCGTTATTATCATTAATATCGTTGTTATTATTAATTGTATCGTTATTATCGTTATTATCACTATTATCGTCATAATCATTATTATCGTTTTCCTTATTATAGATATTAACGTTATAATCGTTATTATCGTTATCGTTTTTATCTTTATTAACATTAATACAGATATTATGGGTAAAATCATTATTATCCTTATAATCGTTATTATCATTATTATGGTCATATCAGTTATTACTGTTTTTATCTTTATCGTTATTACCGATATAATCGTTATTATCATTATGGTTATTATTATTATCTTTATTGTCGTTATTATTGTTATTATCGTTATTATCTTTATTTTTATTATTAGTATCGTTATTATCGTTATTATCGTTATTACTGTTATCGTCGTTAATATGATTATCATTGTAATAGCTATTATTGTTATTATCATTATTATCGTTATTATTATTATTATTATCGTTATTATCTTTGTTATCGATATTAGTATTATTCTTATTGTTATTAACGTTAGTATCGTTATTTTCGTTTTAATCGTTATAATAGTTATTCTCGTTATTATCTTTGCCATCGTTATTCTCGTTATTATCGTTACTATCGTTATAATTGTTATTATCGTTATCGTTAAGACACGTTAATATCGTTATAATCGTTAATATAGTTATTATTGTTAAAATCTTTGTTACCATTATTATAGTTATTTTCGTTATTATCATTATTACTGTTATTATCCTTATAATTTTTATTTTCGTTACTACCGTTATAGACGTTATTGTTATTATCGTTTTATCGTTATTATTGCTAATATATTTGTTATTCCTATAATCTTTAGAATAGTTATTATCGTTATTATCGTTATTACCGTTATTATCATAATTATCTTTATAATCGCTACTCTCGTTATAATCGTTTTTATCGATATCGTTATTATCGTTTTAATGGTTACTACCGTTAATACAGTTATTATTGTCAAAATCGTTATTATTGATATTATCGTTATTATCGTAATTATCTTTATTATCTTTACTAGCGTTGCAATCGTTATTATCGTTATAATTATTTTCCTTTTCACTGTTATTATTACCGTTATTATCTTTGTTATTGTTACAACCGTTGTAATTGTTTTGATCGTTAACGTTATTACCGATAATATAATTACTATCGTTATTGATGTTATTATTATTTTTAGCTTTATTATCGTTATTAATTTTATTATCTATATTATTATCGTTATTATCGTTGATATAGTTATTATCGTTCTAATCGTTATGATCAATATTCACGTTATTATTGCTATTATATTTTTTAACGTCATTATCGTTACTATCTTTATTACCGTTATTAATATTTTTATTATCTTCATTACCGTTATTATCTTTATTATCTTTATTATCCTTATTACCGTTATTATTATTATTATTATCGCTTTTCTCGTTTTTTTCACTATTATCGTTATTATAGTTATCGTTATAAACGTTATTATCGTTATTATCGTTATATTTATTATCGTTATACCCGTTCTTATCGTTATTATGTCTATTATTATCGTTATTATCTATATTAACCTTATTATTGGTTATTCTTATTATTATTATATTTATAATCATTATTATCGTTGTTATCGCTATTATCATTTATACCTTTATTATCGTTATCTTCATTATTATCTGTATTATTATTATTATTACGTATTAATAGTTATGATCACTATGTTTAATATTATTATCATTATTATCGTGATTACCGTTAGAATAGTTATTATCATTATTATCGTTATTATATTCATTATGATTATTATCATTATTATCTTTATTATTATTATCGGTATCGTTATTGTCGTTATTAACGTTATTGCCGTTTTTATCGTTATAATCGTTATTTTCGATATTATCGTTATTACTGTTATCAACATTATTATCGTTATTTTCGTTAATATCTATACTACCGTTATAATCCTAGTTATCTTTATTATCGTTATTATCGCTATTATCTTTATCACAATTATTATCGATATTATCTTTATTATCATTTCAACCGTTATATTCGTAACTATCGTTATCGTTATTATTATTATTATCGTTATTATCTTTTTTATCGATATTATAAAAGATATCGTTATTATCGTTAATACCGATATTACATTATTATTAATATCGTTAATATCGTTATTATCGTTATTAACGTTATTATTGCTATTATTATCGTTATTTATGTTATTATCGCTATTATCGTTATAAACCTCATTTTCTTTATTATCGTTATTACCGTTATTGTCGTTATTATCTTTAATATCGTTATTAATGTTATTATTCTTTTTACCGCTATTACATTCATTATCGTGTTTATCGCTATTATTATTATTATTAACGTTAATATTGCTATTATCGTTATTATCGCTATTAACTTTACTGTTATTATTATTATTATTATTCTTATTATTATTATATTTCTTAATGTTATGATCCTTATAATAGTTAACATCGATATTTTCGCCATTATCGTTATTATCTTAATTATTATTATTATTATCGTTATTACCGTTATTACCGTCATTATCGTTATTACCTTTATTATCGTTGTTACCATTATTATCGCTATTATCGTTATTATCTTTATTATCCTTATTATCTTTATTATTTTTATATCGTTATAATCGTAATAACTATATAATCATTATTATCACTTTATCATTATTATTATCGATATTATCGTTATTACAGTTTTTATCTTTATTATAATTATTTTTATCATTATTATCGGTATAATCGATATTTTCGTAAGTGTTATTATCGCTATTATCTTATTTGTCGTTATTAGCGTTATTATCTTTATTATAGTTACAGCGGTTATAATCGTTATTATCGTTATCGTCTTTATCGTTAATATCGTCATTATCGTTATATTCCTTATTATCGTACTTATCGTTCTACTCGTTATTATCGTTAATTATTTTTATTCGTTATTATCGTTTATCGTATAGTTATCGTTATAAGTTATTGATATTATCGTTATATAGTTTTGCTTATTATATAACGTTATTATTCGTTATTTCGTTATTATTACTACGTTTTAAGTCGTTATTAATCGTTACTTTATCATTATTATCGTTATTATCGTTAATATAGTTATTATTGTATAATATTTTTATCGTTTATATCGTCTTATCCTTATTATCGTTATTACCGATATTATCGTTATTATCTTATTATCGTTATTACCGTATTATTTTTTATCGTTTATCGTTATATCGTATAACATTATCTTATATCTTTATCATTTTATCGTAATCGTATTATCGTTATTACACGTTTTTATCGTATTATAATATTGTTATCTATTATTATTATAATGATATTTTCGTTTCGTTATTATGGTCATTAACGTTATTATCATTATTACAAATATTATTGTTAATTCTTTTATTATCTTCAATGCTATTATTATCGTTATTATCGTCTTATTGATATTTTCGTTATTATCGTTATTATCGTTATTATCTTTATTATTACTATTATTATCATTATTGCTGTTACCGACGTTATCATCGATGTTATCGTTATTTTCGTTATTATCGTTATTATTTCTATAATCGTTATTATCTCTATCCATGTTATCTTTAATAACCATATTATCCATATTATCGTTAATAACGTTACCCTTATTATCGTTATTACAGTTATTATCGTTAATATTGTGATAATTACAGTTATTATCATGATTATCATTGTTATCGTTATTTCTGATTTCTCCGTTATTACAGTTATAACGGTGATTATCGTTATCGATATTATCTTTATTATCGTTATTTGTATTATTATTATCGTTTTTATCGTTATTACCTGTATTATCGTTTGTACCGTTATAATAATTATTATCTTTTTAGTTATAAACGTTACTATCGTTTTACCTCTATTAACGGTATTACCGTTATAAACATTATTATCGTTAGAACTTTTCTTTTTTTATTATCGTTATTAACGTCGTTATCGTTATTATCGATATTATCGTTATTATTATTTTGTATTACCGTTAATATCCTTATTACCTTTATTATCCTTACAATATTATCGTTATAAGCGTTATTATCGTTATCGTTATTACCGTTATTATTGTTATTGTCGTTATTATCGTTTTTACCGTTATTATCGTTATTATCCTTATTACCGTTATTATCGTTAATGTCGCTAATATCGTTATAATCTTTATTATCCTTATTATCGGCATTATCGTTATTATCGTTATAATCGTTGTTATCGTTTTTATCGTAACTACAGTTATTATCCTTATTATTATTACTATTATCGTCATTACGGGTATTATCATTATTACTTTTATTCTCGTTATTATAATTATTATAATTATCGTTATCGTATTTCTCGTACTATCGCTATTATCGTTATTATCTTTATTATTATTATTATTATCGTTTTTATCGTTATTATCGTTATTATCGTTATCAACGTTATTATCGTTCTTACCGGTATAATCGTTATTATCGTTAGCATTATTATTGTTATTATAATTATTATCGTTACCCTTTATAAACGTTATCACCGTTGATGCCGTTATTATTGTTATTATAATTATTACCATTATTATCGTTATTGTCGTTATCACCGTTAATATCACTATTACCTTTATTATCGTTATTACCGGTAGTATCGTTATTATCGTATTATCGTTACATCGTTATAATCGTTTTTATCGTTATAATTGTTAATCTCTTTTATTATTATGATCGTTATTATCATTACTGTCGTTGTTATGGTTATTACCGTTATTATCGTTATTATCTTTATTATAGTTACAGCGGTTATAATCGTTATTATCGTAATATTCTTTATTATCGTTATTAACGTAATCGTTATTGTAGTTATCGTTATAATCGTTATTGTTGTTATTATCGTTATAAACTTTATTATCGCTATTATCGTTAATACCGTTATCATTATAATCGTTATTTCGTTAATATCATTACTACTTTTAAAGTCGTTATTATCGTTATCGTTGTAAACGTTCTTATCGTTATTATTGTTAATATAGTTATTATTGTTACAATTTTTAATAACGTTATTATCGTTCTTATCGCTATTATCGTTATTACCGGTATTATCGTTATTACCTATATTATCGTTACTACTGTTATAATCGTTATTATCGTTTTCGTTACTACCGTTATTATCGTTAATATCCATATCGTAATTTTCGTTATTAATGTTATTATCCTTTTTACTGATATTATAGTTACTATCTTATTTATCTTTACTACCGTTATAGTCGTTATTATCGTTATCGTTATTATCGTTATTACCGTTATTATCGTTATTGTCATTGTTATCGTTACTACAGTTATAACCATTATTATCGTAATCGTAATTATCGGTATTAACGTTTTAAAGTTTTAATCGTTATTATCTTTAATATCGTTACTTAAGTTATACTCGTTATTATCGTTATTACCTTTATTATTACAATTATTATCGTTATTATCGCGATTATCGTTATTACCTTTATTACCGTTTTTATCGTTATTATCGTTATTATCTTTAATCCGTTAGTATCGTTATTATCGTTGTTATGATAATTATCGTTATTATTAATATTATTGTCGTTAATTTTTAACACTGATACTACCGTTGTTACCGTTATTATCCTTTTAATCATTATTACCGATATTATCCTTATAATCTTTATTATAATTATAATCATTATTTTCGTTATTATCGTTTCAACCGTTTTAATCGTTATTATCGTTATTGTCGTTATTATCGCTATTATCTCTCTTAACCTTATTTTTATTATTAGTTTCTTTATTACTGTTATTATCTTTATTACCGTTATACTCATTATTATCGTTATCACAATAATATTTTTTACCGTTATTATCATTATTATCGTTATTATTGTTAATATCCTTATTATTATTATTATTTTCGCTTTTATCGTTATTATCGTTATTACTGTTATTGCCGTTATAATGGTTTTTTTGTTTAAACCGTTATCATACTTATAATCGTTCTTATCGTAAATATTGTCATTTTTATTATTATTGCAGTTATTATCATTATTATCGTTATTGTCGTAATTATTTTTTGTACCGTTATTATTGCTATTATCGTTATTATATTTATTATCGTTATTATCGTTATTATCGTTATTAGCGTTATTTTCGTTATTTTCGTTCTTATCGCCATTATCGTTATAATCTTTATTATCGTTATTATCGAATTATCGTTATTATCGTTACTATTATTATTATTATCGTTATTATCTTCATTGCCGCTATTACTATTATTATTATTGTTATTAACGTTAATATCGATATAATAGTTATTACCGTTATAATCGTTATTATCGTAATTATTATTCTTATTTTCGTCATTACCGCTATAATCCTTATTATTGATATCGTTATTATAAATAAATTTTTCTTTCGTCAATCTTTTCTTCCATTAATACCTTTATGACTGTTATTATCGTTATAATCTTTGTTAACGCTTTTATCGTTATTAAGGTTATTACCATTATTATCGTTACTATCGTCAATATCGTTACTACCGTTAAAGTCGTTATTATCGTTAGCGTTATAAACGTTATTATCGTTATTATCGTTAATATCGTTACCGGTATTATCGTTATAACCGTTATAATCCTTATTATTGTTATCATTATTAACGTTATTACCATTATTATCGTTATTACCTTTGTTGTCGTTAATACCTATCTAATCGTTATTTTCGTTATCGTTATTATATTTATTAACGTTATTATCATTACTACCAATATTATCGTTATTTTCTTTATTATCTTCGCTACCGTTATTATCGTTATTATCATTATTATCTTTATTATTATTATAATTATCATTATTATTGTTATTATCGTTTTCAACGATGTTATCGTTATTTTCGTTGTTATCGTTATTATTTTTGTAACTATGTTTCTCTCTATCCATGTTATCATTAATAACAATATTATCCTTATTATCGTTAATAACATTACCCTTATTATCGATATTCACGTTATTATCGTTAATATTGTTATGATTACAGTTATTTTCATTATTATCGTTATTGTCATTATATTCGTTGTTATCGTTATAATCCCTATAATCGTTATTATCGTCATTATCGTCAATATGTTTATTATTATTATAAACTGTATTACAGTTTTTATCTTTATTAATGTTATTGCCGTTGGTACCGTTTTTATCATTATTATCTTTATTATCATTCATACCGTTATTATTATTTTTATTATCGTGATTCTCGTTATTATCGTTATTTTCGTTATTTCTATTTTTATTTCTTTATTAGCGTTATTGTGATTATTGTCGTTTTAAATGTTATTATTGTTCTTACCGTCATTACAGTAATTATTGTCATTATCTCCACTATCTGTTATATTTATTTTTATTTTTGTTATTAACGTTATTATCGTCATTATCGTTATCATGGTTATTTTCCTTATTATCGTTATTATCGTTAGTATTGTTATTACCATTATTATTATTTTCATTATCGTTATAATCGTTTTAATCGTTTTTATTTTTAGTATCCTCATTATGGTTATTATTATAATTATTTTTATTATTATTAATATTGTCATCGTTATTATCGTTATTATCGTTATTATCGTTCCTTTATTTATTACCGTTATAATCGCTATAATCGTCGTTATCGTTGTTATCTTTATTATCATCTTTACCCTTATTACAGTTACTATCGTTATTATCATTGCTACCTTTATTATTATTATTATTATCGTTATTAACATTATCATCGACATTTTCGTTTTAACCGCTTTTATCGATATAACCTTTATTGTAGTTGTTATCATTATTGTAGTTACTATCGTCATCATATATTTTTTCTCGTTATTATCAATATAATCACTATTATTGTTATTTTCGTTATTCCCTTTATGATAGTTACAATCGTTTTTTCGTTATTATAGTTATTACTGTTGTAATCCTTATTTGGGTTATCCTTATTATAGTTATTAACGTTAATATCGTTATGGATGTTATTATCGTTATTATCGTTCATATCGTCAACTCGTTGATATTGTCATTAGCGTCATTATCGATATTATCATTATTATTGTAAATATTATCATTATTACAGTTATAATCGTTAGAATTGTTATTATCGTTATAATCTTTATTGTCGTTATTACCGTTATTACAGTTATTATCGTTATTATCGTCACAATCTGTTATAATTATTATTATTTATGTTATTTACGTTATTATCGTTATTACTGTTTTTATTATCGTTTTTTTCTTTATCAACCTTATTATCGTTATTATTGTTAACATCGTCATTACCGTCATTATTGTTATTATCGTCCATATCCTCTTATCCTTATTATTGTTATTACCGTTATTACAGTAATTATCGATATTATCGTTACTATTGTTATTATTACTATTATTTTCGTTATTAACGTTATAATCGTTTTTATCCTTATTATCGTTATTACAGTTATTATCGTTATGTTCGTTATTATCATTATTATCCTTATTATCGTCATTACCGTTATTATTGTTATTAATGTTACTATTATAATTACTATTACCGTTACAATCGTTTTTATCGCAATTATCGTTATTATCATTATAATCATTACTACCGTTGTTATAGTTATTATCGTTATTACTATCGTTTATATCGATATTATTACAATTATTATAGTTATTATCCTTTGTAATTATTATATTGTTTATTATTATTAGTATCGTTATTATCGTTTTTATCGTTATTACCGCTGTAAACGTTTCAATCGTAATCGTTTTATCGCTATTGCCGTTATTATCGCTATTATTATTATTATTATTATCGTTATTATCGTTATTATCGTTATTATGGTTATTATAGCTATTATTATTATTATTACCTTTATTATCGTTATTATCGTTATTGTTATTATTATAATGGATTTTATAATTATTATTATTGTTATTAAACTTAATATCGTTAATATCGATAGCTTCGTTATTACCGTTATTGTTATTATTATTAATACTAATATTTTCGTTACTATCGTTATTATCGTTATTATCGTTATTTTTTTTATTATCGTTATTAACTTTTTTACCGCTATTATTGTTATTATCGTTATTATAGGTATTATCGCTGTTATAGTTATTAATGTTATTATCGTTATTATCATTAGTACCGTTATTATCGTTATTATCGTTATTGTTGTTAATATCGTTATTATCATTATTATTATCGTTATTAGCGTTGTTATCGTTATTATCGTTATTATCGTTATTATTGTAATTATCGTTATTGTTGTTCTCATCGTTATTACCGTTATTATTGTTATTATCGATATTATCTTTATTATACTAACTAACATTTATACTGTTATTATGATTATCATTGATATTATCGATATCATCCTTATTATCGTTATCATCATTATTATTATTATTATCATCGTCTTTAATGTTATTATCGTCATTATCGTGCTTATCGTAATTATCGTTATATTCGATATTATCCTTATTATCATCATCATTGTTATCATCATTATTATCACTACTATTATTATTATGAATATTAATTTTGTTATTATTAACGATATTTTCGATGTTAACGTTTTAATCGTGATTACCGTTATTTTCGTTATTATCCACATTATCGTTGTTATCGTCATAATCGTGATTATCGTTATTATATTCATTATCGTTATTTTTGTAGTTATTATTATTATTATTATTATTGTTATTAGTATTATTATTATAATTCTTATGAATATTAACGTAATTACCGTTATTATCGATATTATCTTTATTATCGTCATTAAGGTTATTACGTAATTATCATTATTATTGTTAACATCGTTTTTATGTTTATTATCGTCATTATCGTTATTACGAAATTATCTTTATTGTCGTCATTATTATTATTAGTATCATTATTATCGTCTTTATCGTTATTACGGTTATAATCGTTATTATAATTATCGTTATCGTTATTATCGTAATTATCGTTATTAGTGTTATGATTGTTATTATCGTTATTATCGATATAGTCGTTACAATCGATATCATTTTTATTAACTTTAGTACCGGTATTATAGATATTATCATTATTATTATTTCTATTATTAAATGTATTGTTATCGTTATTATTATTATTATCTTTATTATCGTCAATTTCGCCATTAACGTTATTATCGCTATTATCTTTGTTATCGTTATTATCGTTATTACCGTTATTATCCTTATTTTCCTTATTATCATTAGTATCGTTATTACCGTTTTTATTATTAGTATCGTTATTTTCGGTACTATCATTACTAACGTTATTATCGACATTATCGATACATTTATAAACGTTATTACCGTTATTATCGTCAATATAATAATTATTGTTATAATATATATTATCGTTATTATCGTTATTATTGTTATTATCGTTATTACCGTCATGATCGTTATTATCTATATTATCCTTATTATTACTATGATTATCGTGATTATCGTTATTTTCGATATTACAGTTAGTGTCTTTATCATCGTTATTACCGTTATTACCGTAATTATCATTATTATTGTTATTATCGTTAATATTATTATTACCATCATTATTATTGTTATTATCGTTCTTATCGTCATTATCGTTATTATCGTTATTATCGTAAATACCGGTAAAATCGATATTATCGTTAGTGGTATTTTTGTTATTAAAGTTACTATCATTACCATTTATGACCGTCATTACCGTTGTTAATATTATTTTCGTTATAAAAGATATTATCGAAATATCTTTATTATCGTTATTATCAATATAATCATTATTTGAGTTATTATCGTTACTAACGTTATAGTAGTTCTTATTGTTATCGTAATAAACGTTATTATTGTGATTATCATTAATATAGTTATTAGAGTTATAATCGTTATTATTGTTTTTATCGTTATTACCGTTATTATTATCGTTATTTTCATTATTCTCGTTATTATCTTTATTATCGTTCGTCTCGTCTTATCGTTATAATCGTTAAAATCTTTATTATCGTTACTACTGTTATAATCATTATTAATGCTATCGCTATTATCTTTATAATTGTTATTATCGTTTTTGTCCTTGTAATCGTTATTGTCGTTATCATTATTATCATTATAATCGTTATTACCGTTTTCACAGTTATCATCGCCATCGTTATTATACTTTTTATCGTTATTTTCGTTATTGTTGCTATTGTAGTTATTATCGTTCTTATCGACTTTTCATTATTATCATTATTATCTTTATTATAGTAATTAATATTATTATTATTGTTAATAACGTTATTATCGTTATAATTGATATTATCGTTATTTTCGTTATAATCCTTATTACCTTTATTCTCATTATTATCGTTATCGTTCTTATTGTTCTTATCGTTACTATCGTTATTATCGTTATTTTCATTTTTGTCGTTATTATTATTTATATTATCTTTATATTGTTATTATACTTATTATCGTTATTCTCGTTATTATGGTTACCGTTAATATTGTTATTACCGATATTATATTTTCTATCGTTATTTATGTTGTTATAGTATTTTACGTTAATATTATCGCTATTACTTTTATTATCGTTCCTACCGTTATAACCATTATTATCGTTATCGTCATTAACGTAATTATTGTTATTATCGTATTTATCCTTATTACCGATATTATCGTTAAAATCATTATTATAGTCATAATCTTTATTATCCTTATTATCCTTATTATCATTATTATCATTATAATCGCTATTACAGTTAATACCGATAATTTCGTCATAACCTTTATTATAATTATTACCGTTAGAATCGTTAATATCTCAATCGCTATGACCGTTATTATCGTTATTATCCTTATTACCGTTATTAAAGATATAACCGTTAATATCTTTATTATTGTTATTATCGTTAATTCCGTTATAATTTTAATAATCATTACTATCATTATTATCGTTATTTTCGTTATAATCGTTATTATCGTTATTATTGTTATTATCGTTCTTATCGTTAATACCGTCTTTATCGCTATTACCGTTATTATCGTATTTATTATTAATATTATCGTTAAGCCCGTTATTATCGTTATTTCCTTTATAATCGTTATTATATTTATTACCGTTACTACCGTTATAATCGTTATTAATTTTTTCGTCATTCTCTTTATTATCGTTATTTTCGTTACTATTGTTTTATCGTTTTTATCTTTATAATCGATATTGTCGTTATCATTAGTATCATTATTATCGTTATCATCGTTAATATCGTCATTTTCGTTATAGTTATTACCGTTATTATAGTTTTACTTATATTACCGTTATTATTTTAATTTGTCGTTCTAATCTTTATTATCGTTATTATCTTTAATATATTTATTAAACAGATTATCGTCATTATCATTATCGTTTTCATCTTTAGAATTATCATTGCCGTTATTTTCGTTATTATCGTTATTGTCGTTATTTTCGGTTTTCTCGTTATGTTCTTTATTATCGGTATTATCGTTATTATCGCTATTATCGTTATAATTGTAATTATCGTTATTATCGTTATTATCGTTACTGTACATATTATCGTTATTACTTTTGTTATTATCATTATTATTACTATTACTATCGTTATTATCGTAATTACCGTTATCACCTTTATTACCGTTATTATTGTTATTATTGTTATTAGATTTAACATCCTTATTATCGTTATTATTATTATTATTACCGTTATTCTCCATTTTGTCGATATTAGCGTTATTATATTTTTTATCGATATTAACGTTATTATTAATACTAATAAGTAATTATCTTTATTTCCGTTAGTATCGTTATTCTCTTGAATATTATTATTATTATCGTTTTTATCGTTAAAATCGTTATTATCGTTATAATCGTTGTAATCGATATTACAGATATTTCCGTTATTATCGTTATTATCGTTATAATCGTAGTTATTATTACTATTATCGCTAAAATCGTTCTCATAGTGATTATCGTTGTTATCATTATTATCATTATTAAAATTATTAACGTAATTATCGTTATTATTGTTATTATTATAATTATTACCTTTATAATCGTTATTATCGATATAACTGTGCTTACCGTTTTATCGTTATTATCGTTATTATTGTTATTATTGTAATTTTTACAGTTACTTTCGTTATTATCGTCATTATCTATATAAAAGATACTACAGTTATTATCGTTATTAGCGCTACTATTACTATTATTACCATTATAATCTTTACTATCGTTATTGTCGTTATTATCTTTATTATCGCTATTATCGTTTTAACCGTTACTATCCTTATTATTATTATTATTACAGTTTTTATCGTTATTTCTATTATTATCATTATTATCTTTATTTTTATTATCGTTTTCATCGTTACTATCTTTTTGACCGTAATTATCGGTATTTTCGTTATAACTTTTATTATTGTTATTATCGATATTACCTTTATTATCGTTTTTATTCGTTAGAATTATTATTATTATCTCTATTGATATTATTATTGTTATTATCGTTCTTGTCGCAATTTTCGTTATTATCGTAATTATCGTTATAATCGTTATTACCGTAATTATCATTATTTTCGTTAGCATTAATACCGTTATTATCGTTATTATCGTTAGTATCGTTATTATTACTATTATTATATTTATTATCGTTTTTATTATTACTACCTTCGGAACCTTTATTATCGTTATTACAGTTATTTCCATTATTTTCTTTATTACCGTTAATACCATTATTATCGATATTTTCTTTATTATTGTTACTACCGTTATAATCCTAATTATCGTTATCGTTTTTATCGTTATTAAAGTTTTTACCGGAATAATCATTATTTCCGATAGCGTTATTATCTTTATTATCATTTCAACCGTTATATTCGTAACTATCGTTATCGTTATTATTATTACTATCGTTATTATCTTTTTTATCGATATAATAAAAGATATCGTTATTATCGTTAATACCGATATTACATTATTATTAATATCGTTAATATCGTTATTATCGTTATTAACGTTATTATTGCTATTATTATCGTTATTTATGTTATTATCGCTATTATCGTTATAAACCTCATTTTCTTTATTATCGTTATTACCGTTATTGTCGTTATTATCTTTAATATCGTTATTAATGTTATTATTCTTTTTATTGCTATTACATTCATTATCGTGTTTATCGCTATTATTATTATTATTAACGTTAATATTGCTATTATCGTTATTATCGCTATTAACTTTACTGTTATTATTATTATTATTATTCTTATTATTATTATATTTCTTAATGTTATGATCGTTATAATAGTTAACATCGATATTTTCGCCATTATCGTTATTATCTTAATTATTATTATTATTATCGTTATTACCGTTATTACCGTCATTATCGTTATTACCTTTATTATCGTTGTTATCATTATTATCGCTATTATCGTTATTATCTTTATTATCCTTATTATCTTTATTATTTTTATATCGTTATAATCGTAATGACTATATAATCATTATTATCACTTTATTATTATTATTATCGATATTATCGTTATTACAGTTTTTATCTTTATTATAATTATTTTTATCATTATTATCGGTATAATCGATATTTTCGTAAGTGTTATTATCGCTATTATCTTATTTGTCGTTATTAGCGTTATTATCTTTATTGTTGTTACTACAGTTGTAATCACTATTTCCCTTATTATTGTTATTATTGGTATAATCGTATTTATCGTTATAATCGTTGTTTTCGTTATTCGCGTTATTAAGAATATTATCGTTATTATTATTTTTTTCTTGCTATTATCGTCAATATCGATATTATCTCTATTATTTATATTATCGCTAATATAGTTTTGATTATTATTATTATCGTTATTCTCGTTATTATAGTTATTATCGTTACTAACGTTATTATCGTAATTGTCGTTAAAATAATTACTATTGTTATTATCATTATTATCGTTATCATCGTGATCATAATAATAAGTTAATATAGTTATTATAGTTATAATTTTTAATATCGTTCTTATCGTTCTTATCCTTATTATCGCTATTACCGATATTATCGTCATTGTCCTTATTATCGTTACTGCCGTTATAATCGTTATTATCGTTACCGGTATTATCGGTATAACCGTTATTATCGTTATTATCTTTGTCATTGTTAATACCGCTGAAATCCTTATTATCGTTGTTACCGTTATTATCGTTATAAACTTTGTTGTCGTTAATACCAATAAAATAGTTATTTTCGTTATCGTTATTATGGTCATTAACGTTATTATCATTATTACAAATATTATTGTTAATTCTTTTATTATCTTCAATGCTATTATTATCGTTATTATCGTCTTATTGATATTTTCGTTATTATCGTTATTATCGTTATTATCTTTATTATTACTATTATTATCATTATTGCTGTTACCGACGTTATCATCGATGTTATCGTTATTTTCGTTATTATCGTTATTATTTCTATAATCGTAATTATCTCTATCCATGTTATCTTTAATATCCATATTATCCATATTATCGTTAATAACGTTACCCTTATTATCGTTATTACAGTTATTATCGTTAATATTGTGATAATTACAGTTATTATCATGATTATCATTGTTATCGTTATTTCTGATTTTTCCGTTGTTACCGTTATTACAGTTATAACGGTGATTATCGTTATCGATATTATCTTTATTATCGTTATTTGTATTATTATTATCGTTTTTATCGTTATTGTCTGTATTATCGTTTGTACCGTTATAATAATTATTATCTTTTTAGTTATAAACGTTATTATCGTTTTACCTCTATTAACGGTATTACCGTTATAAACATTATTATCGTTAGAACTTTTCTTTTTTTATTATCGTTATTAACGTCGTTATCGTTATTATCGATATTATCGTTATTATTATTTTGTATTACCGTTAATATCCTTATTACCTTTATTATCCTTACAATATTATCGTTATAAGCGTTATTATCGTTATCGTTATTACCGTTATTATTGTTATTGTCGTTATTATCGTTTTTACATTTATTATCGTTATTATCCTTATTACCGTTATTATTGTTAATGTCGCTAATATCGTTATAATCTTTATTATCCTTATTATCGTCATTATCGTTATTATCGTTAGAATCGTAGTTATCGTTTTTATCGTAACTACAGTTATTATCCTTATTATTATTACTATTATCGTCATTACGGGTATTATCATTATTACTTTTATTCTCGTTATTATAATTATTATAATTATCGTTATCGTATTTCTTGTACTATCGCTATTATCGTTATTATCTTTATTATTATTATTATTATCGTTTTTATCGTTATTATCGTTATTATCGTTATCAACGTTATTATCGTTCTTACCGGTATAATCGTTATTATCGTTAGCATTATTATTGTTATTATAGTTATTATCGTTACCCTTTATAAACGTTATCACCGTTGATGCCGCTATTATTGTTATTATAATTATTACCATTATTATCGTTATTGTCGTTATCACCGTTAATATCACTATTACCTTTATTATCGTTATTACCGGTAGTATCGTTATTATCGTATTATCGTTACATCGTTATAATCGTTTTTATCGTTATAATTGTTAATCTCTTTTATTATTATGATCGTTATTATCATTACTGTCGTTGTTATGGTTATTACCGTTATTATCGTTATTATCTTTATTATAGTTACAGCGGTTATAATCGTTATTATCGTAATATTCTTTATTATCGTTATTAACGTAATCGTTATTGTAGTTATCGTTATAATCGTTATTGTTGTTATTATCGTTATAAACTTTATTATCGCTATTATCGTTAATACCGTTATCATTATAATCGTTATTTTCGTTAATATCATTACTACTTTTAAAGTCGTTATTATCGTTATCGTTGTAAACGTTCTTATCGTTATTATTGTTAATATAGTTATTATTGTTACAATTTTTAATAACGTTATTATCGTTCTTATCGCTATTATCGTTATTACCGGTATTATCGTTATTACCTATATTATCGTTACTACTGTTATAATCGTTATTATCGTTTTCGTTACTACCGTTATTATCGTTAATATCCATATCGTAATTTTCGTTATTAATGTTATTATCCTTTTTACTGATATTATAGTTACTATCTTATTTATCTTTACTACCGTTATAGTCGTTATTATCGTTATCGTTATTATCGTTATTACTGTTATTATCGTTATTATGATTGTTATCGTTACTACCGTTATAACCATTATTATCGTAATCGTAATTATCGGTATTAACGTTTTTATTGTGTTATCGTTATAATCGTTATTATCTTTAATATTGTTACTTAAGTTATACTCGTTATTATCGTTATTACCTTTATTATTACAATTATTATCGTTATTATCGCGATTATCGTTATTACCTTTATTACCGTTTTTATCGTTAGTATCGTTATTATCTTTAATCCGTTAGTATCGTTATTATCGTTGTTATGATAATTATCGTTATTATTAATATTATTGTCGTTAATTTTTAACACTGATACTACCGTTGTTACCGTTATTATCCTTTTAATCATTATTACCGATATTATCCTTATAATCTTTATTATAATTATAATCATTATTTTCGTTATTATCGTTCCTACCGTTTTAATCGTTATTATCGTTATTGTCGTTATTATCGCTATTATCTCTCTTTTCCTTATTTTTATTATTAGTTTCTTTATTACTGTTATTATCTTTATTACCGTTATACCCATTATTATCGTTATCACAATAATATTTTTTACCGTTATTATCATTATTATCGTTATTATTGTTAATATCCTTATTATTATTATTATTTTCGCTTTTATATTTATTATCGTTATTACTGTTATTGCCGTTATAATGGTTTTTTTGTTTAAACCGTTATCATACTTATAATCGTTCTTATCGTAAATATTGTCATTTTTATTATTATTGCAGTTATTATCATTATTATCGTTATTGTCGTAATTATTTTTTGTACCGTTATTATTGCTATTATCGTTATTATATTTATTATCGTTATTATCGTTATTATCGTTATTAGCGTTATTTTCGTTATTTTCGTTCTTATCGCCATTATCGTTATAATCTTTATTATCGTTATTATCGAATTATCGTTATTATCGTTACTATTATTATTATTATCGTTATTATCTTCATTGCCGCTATTACTATTACTGTTATTGTTATTAACGTTAATATCGATATAATAGTTATTACCGTTATAATCGTTATTATCGTAATTATTATTCTTATTTTCGTCATTACCGCTATAATCCTTATTATTGATATCGTTATTATAAATAAATTTTTCTTTCGTCAATCTTTTCTTCCATTAATACCTTTATGACTGTTATTATCGTTATAATCTTTGTTAACGCTTTTATCGTTATTAGGGTTATTACCATTATTATCGTTACTATCGTCAATATCGTTACTACCGTTAAAGTCGTTATTATCGTTAGCGTTATAAACGTTATTATCGTTATTATCGTTAATATCGTTACCGGTATTATCGTTATAACCGTTATAATCCTTATTATTGTTATCATTATTAACGTTATTACCATTATTATCGTTATTACCTTTGTTGTCGTTAATACCTATCTAATCGTTATTTTCGTTATCGTTATTATATTTATTAACGTTATTATCGTTACTACCAATATTATCGTTATTTTCTTTATTATCTTCGCTACCGTTATTATCGTTATTATCATTATTATCTTTATTATTATTATAATTATCATTATTATTGTTATTATCGTTTTCAACGATGTTATCGTTATTTTCGTTGTTATCGTTATTATTTTTGTAACTATGATTCTCTCTATCCATGTTATCATTAATAACAATATTATCCTTATTATCGTTAATAACATTACCCTTATTATCGATATTCACGTTATTATCGTTAATATTGTTATGATTACAGTTATTTTCATTATTATCGTTATTGTCATTATATTCGTTGTTATCGTTATAATCCCTATAATCGTTATTATCGTCATTATCGTCAATATGTTTATTATTATTATAAACTGTATTACAGTTTTTATCTTTATTAATGTTATTGCCGTTGGTACCGTTTTTATCATTATTATCTTTATTATCATTCATACCGTTATTATTATTTTTATTATCGTGATTCTCGTTATTATCGTTATTTTCGTTATTTCTATTTTTATTTCTTTATTAGCGTTATTGTGATTATTGTCGTTTTAAATGTTATTATTGTTCTTACCGTCATTACAGTAATTATTGTCATTATCTCCACTATCTGTTATAATTATTTTTATTTTTGTTATTAACGTTATTATCGTCATTATCGTTATCATGGTTATTTTCCTTATTATCGTTATTATCGTTAGTATTGTTATTACCATTATTATTATTTTCATTATCGTTATAATCGTTTTAATCGTTTTTATTTTTAGTATCCTCATTATGGTTATTATTATAATTATTTTTATTATTATTAATATTGTCATCGTTATTATCGTTATTATCGTTATTATCGTTCCTTTATTTATTACCGTTATAATCGCTATAATCGTCGTTATCGTTGTTATCTTTATTATCATCTTTACCCTTATTACAGTTACTATCGTTATTATCATTGCTACCTTTATTATTATTATTATTATCGTTATTAACATTATCATCGACATTTTCGTTTAACCGCTTTTATCGATATAACCTTTATTGTAGTTGTTATCATTATTGTAGTTACTATCGTCATCATATATTTTTTCTCGTTATTATCAATATAATCACTATTATTGTTATTTTCGTTATTCCCTTTATGATAGTTACAATCGTTTTTTCGTTATTATAGTTATTACTGTTGTAATCCTTATTTGGGTTATCCTTATTATAGTTATTAACGTTAATATCGTTATGGATGTTATTATCGTTATTATCGTTCATAGCGTCAACTCGTTGATAATGTCATTAGCGTCATTATCGATATTATCATTATTATTGTAAATATTATCATTATTACAGTTATAATCGTTAGAATTGTTATTATCGTTATAATCTTTATTGTCGTTATTACCGTTATTACAGTTATTATCGTTATTATCGTCACAATCTGTTATAATTATTATTATTTATGTTATTTACGTTATTATCGTTATTACTGTTTTTATTATCGTTTTTTTCTTTATCAACCTTATTATCGTTATTATTGTTAATATCGTCATTACCGTCATTATTGTTATTATCATCCATATCCTCTTATCCTTATTATTGTTATTACCGTTATTACAGTAATTATCGATATTATCGTTACTATTGTTATTATTACTATTATTTTCGTTATTAACGTTATAATCGTTTTTATCCTTATTATCGTTATTACAGTTATTATCGTTATGTTCGTTATTATCATTATTATCCTTATTATCGTCATTACCGTTATTATTGTTATTAATTTTACTATTATAATTACTATTACCGTTACAATCGTTTTTATCGCAATTATCGTTATTATCATTATAATCATTACTACCGTTGTTATAGTTATTATCGTTATTACTATCGTTTACATCGATATTATTACAATTATTATAGTTATTATCCTTTGTAATTATTATATTGTTTATTATTATTAGTATCGTTATTATCGTTTTTATCGTTATTACCGCTTTAAACGTTTCAATCGTAATCGTTTTATCGCTATTGCCGTTATTATCGCTATTATTATTATTATTATTATCGTTATTATCGTTATTATCGTTATTATGGTTATTATAGCTATTATTATTATTATTACCTTTATTATCGTTATTATCGTTATTGTTATTATTATAATGGATTTTATAATTATTATTATTGTTATTAAACTTAATATCGTTAATATCGATAGCTTCGTTATTACCGTTATTGTTATTATTATTAATACTAATATTTTCGTTAATATCGTTATTATCGTTATTATCGTTATTTTTTTTATTATCGTTATTAACTTTTTACCGCTATTATTGTTATTATCGTTATTATAGGTATTATCGCTGTTATAGTTATTAATGTTATTATCGTTATTATCATTAGAACCATTATTATCGTTATTATCGTTATTGTTGTTAATATCGTTATTATCATTATTATTATCGTTATTAGCGTTGTTATCGTTATTATCATTATTATCGTTATTATTGTAATTATCGTTATTGTTGTTCTCATCGTTATTACCGTTATTATTGTTATTATCGATATTATCTTTATTATACTAACTAACATTTATACTGTTATTATGATTATCATTGATATTATCGATATCATCCTTATTATGGTTATCATCATTATTATTATTATTATCATCGTCTTTAATGTTATTATCGTCATTATCGTGCTTATCGTAATTATCGTTATATTCGATATTATCCTTATTATCATCATCATTGTTATCATCATTATTATCACTACTATTATTATTATGAATATTAATTTTGTTATTATTAACGATATTTTCGATGTTAACGTTTTAATCGTGATTACCGTTATTTTCGTTATTATCCACATTATCGTTGTTATCGTCATAATCGTAATTATCGCTATTATATTCATTATCGTTATTTTTGTAGTTATTATTATTATTATTATTATTGTTATTAGTATTATTATTATAATTCTTATGAATATTAACGTAATTACCGTTATTATCGATATTATCTTTATTATCGTCATTAAGGTTATTACGTAATTATCATTATTATTGTTAACATCGTTTTTATGTTTATTATCGTCATTATCGTTATTACGAAATTATCTTTATTGTCGTCATTATTATTATTAGTATCATTATTATCGTCTTTATCGTTATTACCGTTATAATCGTTATTATAATTATCGTTATCGTTATTATCGTAATTATCGTTATTAGTGTTATGATTGTTATTATCGTTATTATCGATATAGTCGTTACAATCGATATCATTTTTATTAACTTTAGTACCGGTATTATAGATATTATCATTATTATTATTTCTATTATTAAATATATTGTTATCGTTATTATTATTATTATCTTTATTATCGTCAATTTCGCCATTAACGTTATTATCGCTATTATCTTTGTTATCGTTATTATCGTTATTACCGTTATTATCCTTATTTTCCTTATTATCATTAGTATCGTTATTACCGTTTTTATTATTAGTATCGTTATTTTCGGTACTATCATTACTAACGTTATTATCGTCATTATCGATACATTTATAAACGTTATTACCGTTATTATCGTCAATATAATAATTATTGTTATAATATATATTATCGTTATTATCGTTATTATTGTTATTATCGTTATTACCGTCATGATCGTTATTATCTATATTATCCTTATTATTACTATGATTATCGTGATTATCGTTATTTTCGATATTACAGTTAGTGTCTTTATCATCGTTATTACCGTTATTACCGTAATTATCATTATTATTGTTATTATCGTTAATATTATTATTACCATCATTATTATTGTTATTATCGTTCTTATCGTCATTATCGTTATTATCGTTATTATCGTAAATACCGGTAAAATCGATATTATCGTTAGTGGTATTTTTGTTATTAAAGTTACTATCATTACCATTTATGACCGTCATTACCGTTGTTAATATTATTTTCGTTATAAAAGATATTATCGAAATATCTTTATTATCGTTATTATCAATATAATCATTATTTGAGTTATTATCGTTACTAACGTTATAGTAGTTCTTATTGTTATCGTAATAAACGTTATTATTGTGATTATCATTAATATAGTTATTAGAGTTTTAAACGTTATTATTGTTTTTATCGTTATTACCGTTATTATTATCGTTATTTTCATTATTCTCGTTATTATCTTTATTATCGTTCGTCTCGTCTTATCGTTATAATCGTTAAAATCTTTATTATCGTTACTACTGTTATAATCGTTATTAATGTTTTCGCTATTATCTTTATAATTGTTATTATCGTTTTTGTCCTTGTAATCGTTATTGTCGTTATCATTATTATCATTATAATCGTTATTACCGTTTTCACATTTATCATCGCCATCGTTATTATACTTTTTATCGTTATTTTCGTTATTGTTGCTATAGTAGTTATTATCGTTCTTATCGACTTTTCATTATTATCATTATTATCTTCATTATAGTAATTAATATTATTATTATTGTTAATAACGTTATTATCGTTATAATCGATATTATCGTTATTTTCGTTATAATCCTTATTACCTTTATTCTCATTATTATCGTTATCGTTCTTATTGTTCTTATCGTTACTATCGTTATTATCGTTATTTTCATTTTTGTCGTTATTATTATTTATATTATCTTTATATTGTTATTATACTTATTATCGTTATTCTCGTTATTATGGTTACCGTTAATATTGTTATTACCGATATTATATTTTTCATCGTTATTTATGTTATTATAGTATTTTACGTTAATATTATCGCTATTACTTTTATTATCGTTCCTACCGTTATAACCATTATTATCGTTATCGTTATTAACGTAATTATTGTTATTATCGTATTTATCCTTATTACCGATATTATCGTTAAAATCATTATTATAGTCATAATCTTTATTATCCTTATTATCCTTATTATCATTATTATCATTATAATTGCTATTACAGTTAATACCGATAATTTCGTCATAACCTTTATTATAATTATTACCGTTAGAATCGTTAATATCTCAATCGCTATGACCGTTATTATCGTTATTATCCTTATTACCGTTATTATAGATATAACCGTTAATATCTTTATTATCGTTATTATCGTTAATTCCGTTATAATTTTAATAATCATTACTATCATTATTATCGTTATTTTCGTTATAATCGTTATTATCGTTATTATTGTTATTATCGTTCTTATCGTTAATACCGTCTTTATCGCTATTACCGTTATTATCGTATTTATTATTAATATTATCGTTAAGCCCGTTATTATCGTTATTTCCTTTATAATCGTTATTATATTTATTACCGTTACTACCGTTATAATCGTTATTAATTTTTTCGTCATTCTCTTTATTATCGTTATTTTCGTTACTATTGTTTTATCGTTTTTATCTTTATAATCGATATTGTCGTTATCATTAGTATCATTATTATCGTTATCATCGTTAATATCGTCATTTTCGTTATAGTTATTACCGTTATTATAGTTTTACTTATATTACCGTTATTATTTTAATTTGTCGTTCTAATCTTTATTATCGTTATTATCTTTAATATATTTATTAAACAGATTATCGTCATTATCATTATCGTTTTCATCTTTAGAATTATCATTGCCGTTATTTTCGTTATTATCGTTATTGTCGTTATTTTCGGTTTTCTCGTTATGTTCTTTATTATCGGTATTATCGTTATTATCGCTATTATTGTTATAATTGTAATTATCGTTATTATCGTTATTATCGTTACTGTAGATATTATCGTTATTACTTTTGTTATTATCATTATTATTACTATTACTATCGTTATTATCGTAATTACCGTTATCACCTTTATTACCGTTATTATTGTTATTATTGTTATTAGATTTAACATCCTTATTATCGTTATTATTATTATTATTACCGTTATTCTCCATTTTGTCGATATTAGCGTTATTATATTTTTTATCGATATTAACGTTATTATTAATACTAATAAGTTATTATCTTTATTTCCGTTAGTATCGTTATTCTCTTGAATATTATTATTATTATCGTTTTTATCGTTAAAATCGTTATTATCGTTATAATCGTTGTAATCGATATTACAGATATTTCCGTTATTATCGTTATTATCGTTATAATCGTAATTATTATTACTATTACCGCTAAAATCGTTCTCATAGTGATTATCGTTGTTATCATTATTATCATTATTAAAATTATTAACGTAATTTTCGTTATTATTATTAATATTATTATTATTAGCTTTATAATCGTTATTATCGATATAACTGTACTAACCGTTTACCGTTATTATCGTTATTATAGTTATTATTGTAATTTTTACAGTTACTTTCGTTATTATCGTCATTATCTATATAAAAGAGACTACAGTTATTATCGTTATTAGCGCTACTATTACTATTATTACCATTATAATCTTTATTATAGTTATTGTCGTTATTATCTTTATTATCGCTATTATCGTTTTAACCGTTACTATCCTTATTATTATTATTATTACAGTTTTTATCGTTATTTCTATTATTATCATTATTATCTTTATTTTTATTATCGTTTTCATCGTTACTATCTTTTTGACCGTAATTATCGGTATTTTCGTTATAACTTTTATTATTGTTATTATCGATATTACCTTTATTATCGTTTTTATTCGTTAGAATTATTATTATTATCTCTATTGATATTATTATTGTTATTATCGTTCTTGTCGCAATTTTCGTTATTATCGTAATTATCGTTATAATCGTTATTACCGTAATTATCATTATTTTCGTTAGCATTAATACCGTTATTATCGTTATTATCGTTAGTATCGTTATTATTACTATTATTATATTTATTATCGTTTTTATTATTACTACCTTCGGAACCTTTATTATCGTTATTACAGTTATTTCCATTATTTTCTTTATTACCGTTAATACCATTATTATCGATATTTTCTTTATTATTGTTACTACCGTTATAATCCTAATTATCGTTATCGTTTTTATCGTTATTAAAGTTTTTACCGGAATAATCATTATTTCCGATAGCGTTATTATCTTTATTATCGTTATAATCGTTAATCATTATAACTGTTAATACCGATTTATCTTTATTATTGTTAAAATAAATGTTTTCGTTTTTATCGTTATTATCGTTATTATCGATAATATCGTTATTGTTATTACTGTGATCGTTATTATCGTGATAATCTTTGTTACCGTTATTACCCTTATTATTGTTAATTTTATTATTATAATCGTTAATGACGTTCTCATCGTTATCATCGTGATTTTCGTTATTTTCTTTGTTATCGTTATCATTGTGATAATTTTTCTTACCTTATTACCGTCATTATTGTTATTCTTGTTATTTTTCTTATTATCGTTATTGTTATTATCGTTATTATCGTTATTATCCGAATTATTGTTATAATATTTATTATCGTTATAGTTATTATCGTTACTATCGTTTTTATAATTATTATCGTCATTATCGTTATTATTACCATTATTATTGTGAATATCGTTATATTAGTTATTACCGTCATTAACGTTATCATAGTGATAGATATTATCGTTATTATCGTTTTACCTTTACTACCTTTATTATCGATATTATCCTTATTAACGTTATTATCGTCATTATCTTTATTCTCCATAGTCTTGTTATTATCATTTTTACTGTTACTATTTTTTTAATTTTCGTTATAGACATTATTATCTTTATTACTATTATTATAATCGTTATAAAGTTATTAACGTTATTATCATTATTATCGTTTTTATCGTTATTAACATTATAATCGTTATTAACTTTATAATTGCTATTATCGATATTATCGTTATTATCGTTATTATCTTTATTATCGTTAAAATCATTATAGTCGTAATTAAAGTTATCATTATTATCGTTATTATCATTAATATCGCTATTATCGGTATTATCATTAATATCGTTATTATCGTTATTGATATTATTTTTATTATTATTATCGTTATTATCAATATTAAATTTATTACCGTTATTAACGTTATAATCGTTAGTATTTTTATTATCGTTATAACCGTTATTACCCTAATTATTGTTACTATCGTTATTACCATTATTATCGGTTTTACGGTTATAATGGTTATCATCCTTATCGTTATTATCATTATTATAGTTATTACCTTTATAACCGTTTTTATTGTTATATTTTTTAGGCTTATAATCGTTTTACCTTTATTACCGTGATAATCGTTATTATCGATAATATAATCATTATTGTTATAATCGTTATTATCGTTATTATCTATATTACCGTTACTACCGTTATAATCGTTATTATCGATATCTTTTTCATCATTATTATCGTTAAAATTGTTATTATTATTGTTATTATCGTTATAATCGTTCTTATCGTTATTATCGTTATTATAAATATTATCGTCATTATCGTTATTATTATTATTATTATTATTATTATTATTATTATTATTATTTTTAATACTATTGACGCTGGTATCGTTATAATCATTATTATCCTTTATGTAGTTATTACCATTACAATCATTATTATCGTTATTATCGTTATCAAAGTAATTATTATTATAATTAACCTTTTTATCGTTATTTTCGTTATTACCGATTTAATAGTTATTATTGTTATTATCGTAGTTATCGTTATTTTGGTAATTATCGATATTATCGTTGTTATTTTTATAAACGTTATTATTATTATTAGTATCGTGATTATCCTTATTATTTTTATTTCCGTTATAATCGTTTTTATCGTTATCGTTATTATTGTTATTATCGTTATTATCGTTATTGTCATTATTATCGTTATTATTGTTATTATCTTTACTATCGTTATTATTTTTGTTATCGTTACAACCGTTATAATCGTAATTATAGTTATCGTTATTAATGTTATTATCATTATTATCTCTTATCGTTATTGATAACATTATTATTATTATTATCGTGATTAACGATATTAACCTTGTTACCGTTATTATCGTTATAATCGTTAGTATCGTTATAATAGTTATAAACGTTATTACCGTTGTTAACGTTATAGTTATTTTCGTTATCGTCGTATTACATTTATTACAATTATAATCGTTACTTTCGTTATTATGGTTATTATGGTTATTATCGATATTATCGCTATTATCTTTATTGTAATTACTACCGCTATTATCTTTAAAATGGTTATCATTATTATCGTTATCAACGTTATTATCGTCATTATCGTTATTATCGCTATTATCGTTTTCGTTATTATAGTTATTATCATTTATACCGAATTTGTCGTTATTATCGTTATTATCTTTATTATACTTACTATTATTAATATAATCGTTATTGACATTGTTACTATTATTATTATTATTAACGTTATTATCGATATTGTCGTTATTATCGTTATTTATTTTGTAATCATTATTATCGTTATTAATAATAATAGTATCATTATTTTCTTTATTATCTTTTTTATCTTTATTCTCGTTATTATTACAATTATTATCGTTATTATCATTTTTAGCGTTATTATTATTATTATCGTTATTATCGTTATTATTATTAATACTATTGGTATTTTCGTTATTACCGTTATAATAGTTACAATCATAAATATCGTCATTATCTTAATTACCGTAATTACCGTTATTACTGTTATTATCATTATTATCGTTATTATAGTTACTGTCTTTATTATCTCTATTACCGTTATTATACTCATAATCTTTATTACCGTTACTACCGTTATAAACGTTATTGTTATTATCGTTATTATCTTTATTATCCTTAATATCGTTTTTATCTTTATTATGGTTATTATTATTATTATTGTTATCATTATCTTTATTAATGTTAATGTCGTTATTATCGTTATTATCGCTATTTCCGTTAATAGTTTTCTTATCGTTATTGTCGTTATCTTTATTATCTTTATGTTCGTAACTACCGTTATAATCGTATTTATCGTTATAATAATTGTCGTTATTATCGTTTTTATTGTAATTGTTGTTATTAACTTTATTATAGTTAATAACGATTTTATAGTTATTATCGTTATTATTATTATTTTTTTTATTATTATCGTTTTTAATCGTTATTACCGTTATTATCGTTATTATCATTATTACCGTTATTATCGTTATTATCGTCATAATCGTTATTACATTAATTATTATCCTTATTACCGTTATTACTGTTATAATCCTTATTATTGTTATTATCGTTATTATCGTTATTACAGTTACTGTCGCATTTATCGTTATAACCGTTATTAACGTTATTTTTATTATTATCATCGTTATTTCGTTATTACAGTTATTACCCTTATAATTGTTATTATCGTTATAGTTATTATAGTTATTATCGTTATATCTGTCATCGCCTTATTATCGTTATTGTCGCTCTTATTGTCTTATCGTTACTAACGTTATTATCGTTATTGTCGTAATTATTGATATTATCGTTATTATCTTTATTATCGTTATAATAATTGTTACCGTTATTATAGTTTTAATCTTTTTTATTGTTATTAACGTTATTATTGTTATTATCTTTTTGATCCTTATTATCGTTATTGTTGTTATTATCAATTTTTACGTTATTGTTATTATTAATTCATAATCATCATTATATTTATTAGCCTTATTATCGTCATTATTGTTATTAAAGTTATCGTTAATATCGATATTACCGTTATTACCGTTATTACCGTTATAATCGTTATTAACGTTATTACTACCATTATTATCGTAATTATCGTTATTATAGTACTCGTCATTGTTATTATCGTTATTATATTACTTTTCGTTGTTATTATCGTTATTATCATTATTAATACTATTACAATCATTATTATCGATTTTATCGTTATTAATGATATTACCGTTATTATCGTTCTTATTGTTATTATCGTTATTATTATTATTATTATCGTAATTATCGATTTTATCGTTATTAATGATATTACCGTTATTATCGTTATTACCGTTATTATTTTAATTATTTTCGTTATCATCGTTTAAGCGTTATTATCTTTATTAATGTTATATTTATCATTAGTAACGTTATTATATTTATATTCGTAATAAGAGTTATTATCGTTAGTATTGTTTTAATCATTATTATCATCATCATATTATTTCTCCCTTTTACCTGTATTTTTATTATCATTGTCATTTTCATCATTAATATCGCTATTATTGCTATTCACGTTATTATTATTATTATCGTTATTATCGTTATTATCGTTATTATCGTAATTATGGTTGTTATCATTATTATCATTATAATCGTTGGTTTCTTCATTTACGTTATTATCATAATTATCGTTATTATTACTATTATTATCGTTAAATCGTTACTATCGTTAAAGTTATTATGGTTTTTATAATTATTAACGTTATTATCGTTACTGTCGTTATAGTTATTATCGTTATTATCGTTTTACCTCTATTACCGTTATCGTTTTACCTCTATTATCGTTATTATCATTATTATCATTATTATCGTTATTATCTTTATTATCGTTAGTCTCGTTTTTATCGTTATTATCGTTCTTATCGTTATTATCGTTATACTCGTTATAATCTATATTATCGTTATCATAGTTATTATTATTATTATTATTATTATTATTATTATTGTCGTTATCATTAGTAATATCGTTATTACCGATATTATTATAATTTTTCACGTCTTTTCGTTTTTACCGTTATTATCGTTATGATCCTTATTTTTACTATTATTATCGTAATCCTCGTTATTTTCGTTATTTTCATTATTATCGTTATTATCGTTATAATAGTTATTATTGTTATAATCGTTATCATCGTTATTATCGTTATTATAATTATTACAGATACAATCGTTATTATCGTCATTGTTGTTATAGTTATTATCGTTAATGTCGTTATTACCCTTATTATCGCTCTTATAGTTTTATCTTTATCATCATTATTATCGTTATTAACGTTATTATCGTTATTATCGTTATTATAGTTATTATTGCTTTTATAGTTATGACCGTTATTATCATTATAATCGTTATTATCGTTATTATCGTTATTACAGTCATAATCGTTATTATCGTTATCGTTATTATAGTTATTAAAGTTATTATCGTTTTTGTCGCTATTATCGTTACTAACTTTATTATCGTACCATCATTATAAATATTGTTATCGTTTTGTTTTAATATCGTTATTATCGTTATAATCGTTATTATCATTATTACCGTTATTATCGTTTATATTGTTGTAATCATTATTGTCGTAATCGGTATTTTCGTTATTATTGTTATTACCGTTATTACCCTTATAATCGCTCTATTCCTTATTATCGTTATCATCGATAACCTTATTATCGTTATTATCTTTATTATTACTTTTATTATCGTTATTATTGTTTTTGTCATATTTACCGTTAATATCGTTATTATCGATATTACCCTTATAACCGAGATTATTGTTTTCGTTATTAACGTTATTAACGTTATTATCGTTAGTATAGTTATAATCGTTATTATTATTAGTATCGTTATTGATATTACTAATATTATTATCCTTATTAACTTTATTATTGTTATCATCGTTTTTACATTTATAATCGTTAAATGTATTCGTTATTACCAATATTATCTTTATAATTGTTATTACCGTTATTTTCATTATATTTTAAACGTAATTATCGTTATTAACGTAAATATAGTTATTATAGTTGTAATCGTTATTATCGTTATTAACGTTATTATCGTAGTTACTGTTATTATCATTATTATCTTTTTCATCGTTATTACCGTTATAATCATTATAATCGTTTTCACTTTGACCGTAATCATCGTTATGATGGTTATTATCGTTATTATCGTTCTTATCATTATTGATATTATTGTTATTAATATCTTTATTAACATTGTTATCGTTATTATCGTTATTATAATTTTTATTTCTATTACTATCGTTAATATCGTTGTTATCGTTATTATCGTTCATATAGTCATTATTGTGTTAATCGTTATTATCGTTATTATTATTATTATAGCCGTTATAACCGTTATTATCCTTATTATCATTATTATCGTTATTACTGCTATAATCGTTATAATCTTTATTATCGTTACTACCGTTATTATCGATATTATCCTTATTATCGTTATTATCGTTATTAACATTAACATTGTTATTATCGATATAATTATTATTATTATTGTTATTCTATCGTCGTTATTATCGTCTACTTTCGTTATTATTGTTACTACAGTTATAACCGTTATTATTTTAATCATTTTTATCATTATTATCGTTTCATCATTATTATCATTAGTATCTTTATTATAGATATTCCGTTGTAATCCTTATTATCCTTACAGTTATTATCGTTAGTATCGTTATAATCGTTTTTATCGTTACTATCGTTAATATAGATACTATTGTTATATTCGTTATTATCGTTATTATGGACATTATCGTTATTATCGTTATTATCGTTATTACCGGTATAATCGTTATTATAGTCATCGTTATTACCGATATTAACGTTATTATGGTTAACCTTTATTACCGTTATTACTGTTGTTTCCGTTACTATCGGTATAATCCTTATTATCGTTATTATCGTTATTAACGTTATTACCGTTATTATCATTTTATCGTTATTTTCTTTATTATCGTTACAACCATTATTATCGTTATTATTGTTATCGTTATTAGCTTTATTATCAATATTATCGTTATTATCTATATTATAGTTTTTTTCGTTATAATCGTTATTGTCGTTATCGTTATTATCGTTATTATCGTTTTTACCGTTACCACATTTATTATTGTTATAGCTATTACCTTTATTATATTTTTACCTGTATTACCATGATTATAGTTATTAACGTAATTATTTTTAATAGCGTTATTATCGTTATTACTGTTTTTATCGTTACTACCTTTATAATAGTAACTATCTTCATCGCCATAAATATTATTTTCGTTATTACCGTCATTATCGTTATTATCGTTATTATCTTTATTATTGTTACTACCGTTAAAATTCTTATTATCGTTATCGTTATTATCGTTACTATCGTTATTATCGTAATTGCCATTATTATCGTTATTATCTTTATTATCGTTATTACGATATAATTATTATTAGCGTTTTCGTTATTATCTTTATTATCCATATTATCGATATTATCTTTTTTAACGTTAGTACGGTTATTATCGTTATAGTTATTGTCGTTAAAATCTTTTTACCTTTGTTACCGTTCTTATCGTTATAAACATTATAATCGTCATTATCGTTATTTTCTTTATTATCGTTATTATTGTTCTTACCGATATTGCCGATAATTTCGTTATTTTTATTATATAATCTTCATGATCCTTATTATCGTTATTACCGTTATAATCGTTATTATACTATTCGTTATTATATTTAACGTTATTATATTTATTGCCGTTATTATCGTTTATACCGTTATTATCGTTATTGTTGTTTTTATGTACATTATCGTTATTGTCGTTGTTATTGTTACTATTATCCCTATTTTAGTTATTATTTTTAATATCATTATTAACTTTAATATCAACATTACGGGTATAATCGTTATTCCCGTTATAATAATTACGTCATTGCCGTTTTTTTTTCATTGTAATCTTTATTACCGTTATTATCGTTAATATCATTTTATCATTATTAAGGTTATTTTCTTCATTATTATTATTATTATTGTTATTTCTATTTTTATCGGTCTTATAGTCTAATCGTTATTACTGTTATTTAAGTTATTATTATAATTGATTCGTTATTAAGGTCATTATCGTTATTATAGTCATTATCGTCATTATCTTTCTTATCGTTATTATTATTGTTATTATCATTGTTAATGTTATTATTGTTATTACCGTTATAATTGTTATTATCCTCACCGTTATTACATTTATTATCGTTATTGTTGTTACTATCGTTATTATCTATCTTATCTTCTTATCGTTACTATCGTTATTATCGATACTATTGCTATTAACGCAATTATCTTTGTTATTATTATAATTATCGTTATTCACCTTTTTATCGATATTATCGTTATTTTCGATATTTCCGTTACTATCGTTCTTATCATCTTATCGTTACTATCGTTATTATTGTTTATATCGTTATTCTCATTATTATCCTTATTATCGTTATTACCGATATATTCGTCATTATCGTTATCGTTATTACCCTAATTATGATTATTATCCTTAATCTTTATCACCGTCCTTACCGTTGTTACCTTTATTATCGTTACAATCCTTATAATCGTTATTATCAATATGAATAGTATTTTTATCGTGATTATCGTTATTATCGTTATTACAATTAGTACCGTTATTTTCGTTATTAACGTTATAAATGTGATTATCGTTATCGTTATTATTGTTATTATCGTTAGTATCGTTATTATCATTATTATTGTTATTATCGTTATTGATATTATTATTATTATTATTATTGCAATTATAGTTATTATCGTTATTGTCGTTATTATCGCGTTTGTCGTTATTATCGTTACTATCGTTATTATCGTTATTATCATTATTATCTTTAGAATTATTATAATTATCATTATTAATATTATTGTTGCTATTATTGTTATTGTCGTAATTACCGTAATTATCAATATTATAGTTATTGCCGTGCTTATCATAATTATCCTCATTATCCTTATTATCGTTATTATTGTTGTACCGTGACTATCGTTATTATCGTTATCGTATTTATCGTTCCCATCGTATTTAATATTGTTACCATTATTATCCATAAAGTTATGTTTGTTATCATCGTTTTACCTTTTTTATTGTTATTTTCGTTATTATCATTAATATTGTTATTATCGTTATTGATTTTATTATTATCATTATTATCGTTATTAACAAAATTAACTTTATTACCGTTTTTATGGTTATAATCGTTAGTATCGTTATTATCGTTATAAACGTTATTACCGTAAATATTGCTACTACCGATATTATCGTTACTATCGTTTTTACCGTTAAAATGGTTATTATTCTTATCGTTATTATGGATATTATCGTTATAATTATTATTATTATAGTTATTATAGTCATTATCGTTATAATATTTATTAACGTTATTAGCGTTATTATCGTTATTATAAATTTTATCTTTAATATTAAATTTATTATCGTTATTATCACTATAATTATCGTGATTATTGTGGTAATCGTTATCACGGTTATCACCGTTAATATTGTTAATATTGTTATTATCGTTATTTTCGTTATTATCATTAATATCGTTTTTTCGTTTTTACATTTATTATCGTTATTATTGTTAATATTATCGTTGTTATAGTTATAATCGTTAATACCGTTATAATCGTTATTATCGTTATCGTTATTATAGTTACTCGCGTTATTATCGCTTTTGTAGTTATTATCGTTATAATCGTTACTATGGTTATTATTATTATTATATTAGTTATTAACGTTATTATCGTTGTTATTGTAATTATCGTTGTTTTAGTTGGTATATTTAATATCGTTATAATCGTTATTACCCTTATAACCGTTATTATCGTTATTATCGTTATTATCTCCATTATCGATATTATTATTAATACTATCGTTATTATCGTTATTTTCTTTATAATCGTTATTACCCATATAACCTTAATTGTTGTTATTATCGTTATTATCGTTATTATCGTTATTATCGTTATTATCGTTATTATCAATATTATCAGTATAATCGTTATGATCGTTATTTTCCTTTTTGTCGCTATTATTATTATTATTTTCGTTACTATTATTATTCGATACTATTGTTATTAACCTTGTTATAGTTATAGTCGTTATTTCCCTTATAAACCTTATAATCATTATTATCGTTATAATTTTTATTAAGGTAATTATTATTACTATTATCTTTTTTATCGTTATTATCGTTATTACCATAATAATCGTTATTTTCCTTACTACGTTTATTATCGTTATTAACGTTATTATCGACATAACATTTATTATCCTTATTATCGCAATTATTGTTATTATCGATATTCTCGTTAATATCGTTATTATCGTTATTAGCGTTATTATCGTTATTATCGTTATTTTCGTTTTTATCGTTACTACCGTTATGCCCTTTTTTATTAATCTTATCGTTATTATCTATATTAATTTTACTATCATTATTATTATTATTATTATTATTATTATTATTATTTTTATCGTAATTGTCGTTGTTATCGCTATTATGGTTATTATTATTATTATTATTATTATTATTATCGATATTATCGTTGTTTTCGTTATAATACTTATTATCGTTATTATCATTATTATGAATAATATTGTTATTTTCGTTATTATCGTTTGTATCGTTATAAATATTTTAATCCATTTAACCGTTATAATCGTTATTATCGTTATTATCTGTATTATCGGTATAATAGTTATTATCGTTATCATCGTTGTTATTATTATCAGTAACGTTATTACCGTTACTATCATCTTATCCATATTATCTTTATTATCATTATTATCGTTACTAGTGCTATAATCGTTATTATTATGGATGTTATAAACGTTATTATCTTAATTACATTTAATATAGTAATTATTGTTAAAATCGTTATTACATTTATTATCGTTATTATCGTTATAATCGTTATAGTCGTTATTATCCGTATTATTGTTATTGTCATCGTTAACATTATTATTGTTATTATAATTGTTGTTATCGTTATCGTTAATATAGTTATTATCGTTATTATCGCTATTGTCGTAATTATCGATATTATTATTATTATGTTCGTTATTATCGTTATTATCGTTCTTATTGTTATTATTATCATTACTACCGTTATCACCGTTATTACCGTCGTTATAGTTAAAATCGTTGATAACGTTTTCATCATTATTTTCGTTTTTATCGTTATTATCGTCATTATCGATATTATTATTATTAGTATCGTTATTATCGTTCTTATCGTTATTATCGTTATTTTAATTATTACCGTCATAATCGTTATAATTCTCGTTTTCGTTATTATCTTTATTATCGTTTTTACCGATAATACAGTTATTATCGATATTATAATTATTATCTTTATTATCGTTATTATTATTATTTTATCGTTATTATCGTGATTATAGTTGTAATAGTTACTATCATTATTATGGTTGATAAAATTATTTCTGTTATAATCCTTAGTATCGTTATCTTTATAAATAGTTATTAATGTCATTATCGTTATTGTTGATATTATCGTTATTATCGTTCTTATCTTCCTATCATTATTATCGTTATTATCATTATTATTATTTTTATTATCGTTTTTTTCGTTATCAACGTCATTATCGTTATTATCGTCCATATCGTCTTATCGTTACTATTGTTATTACCGTAATTACAGTAATTACCGTTAATATCGTTAACATTGTTATTATTACTATTATTTTCGTTATTAACGTTATAATCGTTTTTATCCTTCTTATCGTTATTATAGTTATTAGCGATATTATCCTACTTATCGATATTACCGTTATTATCGTTATGATCGTTTTTATCGTTATTATCCTTATTATCAACATTATCGATATTAATATTATTAATGTTACTATTTTTATTACTATTAACATTATAATCGTTTTTATCGCAATTATCGTTATTATCGTTATTATCAATATTACCGTTGTTATAGTTATTATCGTTATTATTATCGTTTATATCGATATTATTAATATTATTATCGTTATTATCATTTTGTTGTTATTATCGTTATCATTTTTATTTGTATCATTGTTATGGTCTCTATCGTTATTACCGTTATAATCGTCACTATCGTTATCGTTTTATCGCTATTATTATTATTATTATCGTTATTCTCGTTATTATCGTTATTATCTTTATTATCTTTACTAACATTATAACAATTATTTATAGTCATCATTATTATCGTAAATGTTACTTCCGTTATTACCATTATTATCGTTGTTATCGTTATTATCGTTATTATCACTATTATTGTCGTTATTATCGTTATTATCGTTTTTATCGTTATTATTAGTATTATCATTATTACAGTTATTATCGTCATTATCGTTACAGCCGTTATAATATTTACTATCGTTATCGTTATAAACTTTATTATCGTTATTATCGTTAATCTTTATCACAATAATTACCGTTGTTTCCGTTATATTCGTTATAATTTTTATTATTGTTATAATGATAAATACCTATATTATTATCATTACAGTTATTATCGTTATCGTTACTATCGTTATTACCGTTATTATCGTTCATATCGTTATTACCGTTATTTCCTGTATTATCGTTATTATCTTTAAAATAGTTATTCTTGTTATAATCGTTATTGCCGTTATTACCATTATAATCATTATTGTTGTTATTATCGTTATTGTCGTTAATATCGTTATTGTCCTAATTATCGTTATTATTGTTTTTATCGTCTTATAGTTATTACTGTTATGATCGTCATTATCGTATATAACGTTAATATCGTTATTATCGCTATTATTACTACTATATATAACGTTATTATCGTCATTTTCGTTATAATTATTAAAATCTTTAATATCGTTATTATCGATATCATCATTATAATCGTCATTATCGTTATTATCTTTATGATCGTTAATATAGTTTTTATCGTAATTATCGTTCTTATCGTCTTATCGTTATTATCGTTACTATCGTTATTATCTTTATTATAATAATTATTATCGTTATTATTGTAATTATCGTTATTACAGTTAGGTTCGTAATTTTCGTTATTATCATTATTTCCTTTATTATCTTTATTACCGGTATAATAGTTACTCTCGTTAGTGTTAATATGGTTATTATTGTTATTATCGTTAATTTTTAAAACCGTTATTACTCTTGTTACCATTATTATCCTTATAAACGCTTTTATCGTTACTATCGATATTAATGTTGTTATAGTAATTATCGTTTTATAGTTATTATCGTTATTTTCGTTATTTTCATTAAAATCGTTATTGTCGATATAATCGTTATTGCCGATATTATCGTTTATATTGTTCCTGTCGTCTTATCGTTTTTATCATTTTATCGATTTTGTCGTTATTATCATTATTATCGTTATTGTTATTATTATTATCATTGTTATAGTTAGTAGTGATATTATCGCTATTTTCTTAATTTTCCTTATTATCGATATTATTGTTAGTATTATCCTTATTCTTGTTATTATCGATATTATCATTATTACCGTTGTTATAGATGTTATCGTTATTATTATTATTATTATCATTATTATCTTTATTATCGTAACTATATCTAGTATTATTGTTATTCACGTTATGACCGTTATTTCCGTTATTACCTTTACTAACGTTATAAACCTTATTAATAGTTATTATCGTTATTATCGTTATTTTCGTTATTATCGATTTTATTGTTATCAATGCTATTTACCGTTATTATCGTTATTACATTTATTATAAATGTTATTGTTTTTATCTTTTATATCGCTTTATCGTTATAATCGTTATTACCCTTATTATCGGTATTAACGTTATTATAATTATTAGTTGTTTTCTTTATTATCGTTACTACCGTTATAATTATTACTATAGTTATCGTTATAAATGTTATTATCATTGTTATCTTTATTATTATTATTATAATTTTTATCGTTATTATCGTTTTTAACGTTATTATCTTTAGAATCTTTATTATCGTTATTAACGTTATTATCGCTATAATCTTTATTACCAGTATAATCGTTATAATCAATAGCGGTGTTATCGTTATTATAGTTATTATCGTTATTATTTTTATTATTGTTGTTATCATCATTTTTATCGTAATAATCGTTATTATTGCTATTATCGTGGAATATTATCGACATTATCGTTGTTATCGCTATTATCGTTATTACCTTTATTATCGATATTCTCGTTATTATCGCTATTACCGTTTTTATCGTTATTATCGATATTATCGTTATTTTTTTTATAATCGTTCTTATCGTGTTTTCGTTAATAACGTTATTGTCTTCATTATTATTAATATTATTTTTAATACCGTTATTAACTTTATTTTCTTAATTATCGTTATTATCGTAATTATCGTTATAATCGTTTTTACCGCTATTACAGTTAGTATCGTTCTTATTATTAACATTACCGTTAATTTCCTTATTTTCGTTATTATCGTCATAATTTTTGTTATCGTTTTATTGCTAATATCGTTATTATCGTTATAATTATTATTATGGTCGTTATTGTCGATATTATCGTTATTATCGTTGTTATCGTTATAATAGTTATTATCTTCATGATCGTTAATAACGGTATATTCGATATTATAATTATTATCGTTATTATTATTATTATTATTACCGTACATCACGTTATTATCGATATTATCTGTATTATCTTTATAATCGATATTATCGTTTTTATCGTTATTATTATTACTATTATCATTATTATCGTTATTATCGTTATTAACGTTTGTAACGTTATAACCGTTATTACCGTTTTCGGTATTATCGTTATTATTGTTATTACCGTTGTAACCATTATTATCTTTATAGGTATTATCGTTATTATCGTTTTACCTTTACTACCGTTATTATTGATATTTTCCGTATAAACGTCATTATCTTTATTATGTTTATTACCGTTATTCATGTTATTATCGTTATTATCGCTATTATCGTTACTATTATTATAATTATGGTTATTGTCGTTATTATCTTTATTATTATTATTATAATCGTTATAACTTTTTATCGTTATTACTATTATTATCGGTATTATCGTTATTACTGTTATAATCTTTACTATCGTAATTGTTATTACTGTTATTCTCGTTATTAACGTATTATCGTGATAATCATCATTATTATTATTATTACTGCCATTTTCGTGATTACCGTTATTATCGTTATTACCGTTAATAACGATATAATCGTTATTATCGTTATTATCGTTGTAGATACTATCGTTAATATCGTTTTATCTTTATTACCGTTAATATCATTATTATCCTTATTAACGATATTATCGTTATTACCGTTATCACCGATATTTTCTTTATTATCTTTATTATCTTTATTATCATTATAATCGTTATGATCGTTATTATCGTTATTCGTTATTATCGTTGTAATTATTATTATACTTATAATTATTTTAATTATCGATATTATAGTTTTTATCGTTACTGCCGCTGTTATCGTTATTACCATTCTTATCGTCTTAACGTTTTATTGTTATTATCGTCATAATGGGTATTGCCGTTTTTATCGTTATAATCATAATAATTGCTATTATGGTTATTATCGCTACTATCGTTATTATCGTTATTATCATTATTATCATTATTATTATTTGTATCGGAATTACCGTTATTATCCTTATTACCGTCATTATCGTTATTATCGTATCGTTATTACAGTCATTATCGTAATTGTTGTTATTATTGCTATTATCGTTCGTATCGTCTTATCGTTAATATCGTTGTTATAAATATTATTATTATTTTCTTTAACATCGTCTTAATGTTATTATCGTTATTAGCTTTATTATCGTTATAATCGTTATTATTATTATTATTATCGTTATTTACGTTATTATTGTCATTACCGTTATTATTTTTATAATAGTTATTACCTTTATTATCGTTATTACCGTTATTATCGTTGTTATCGCTATAATGATAATTTTCGTTATTATCATTGTTATAGTTATTATCGTTATTATCGTTATCGTGATTATCGTTATTACCGTTATTATCATTATTATCGTTTATATCGTTATTATTGTTCTTGTCATAATTATCGTTTCTCCCGATGTAATCGTTATTATCGTTTTTGGTATTATCATTTTTTCGTTATTATCGATATTATCGTTATTATCTTTTTTATCGTTATTATCATTATTATCGTTATAATCGTTATTATCGTTATTACCGTTTTTATCGTATTTATCTCTACTTTCATTATTATTATTTTTTTTATTGTATTATTGTTATTTTCGTTATTACCGTTAGTAACGTTATTATCGTTATTACAGGTATAACCATGATATTTGTTATAGTTTAATCGCTATTATTGTTATTCTCTATATTATCGTTATTATCGTTTTTATCGTTTATATCCATATTATCGTTATAATCGTTAATGTCGTTAACGTTAATATCGTTATTACCGTTAATATCATTATTATCGTTATTTGAGTTATTGTCATTATCATCGATATTATCGTTATTATCATTATTATCGTTATTATCGTTATCAGCGACATTATTATTATTATTATCGTTATTATGGTTATTATCGTTATTATAGTTACTATCGTTATTAGGGATATTTTTATTATTATTGTTCTTGTCGTAATTTACGCTATTACATTTTTTATCGCTATAATTGTTATTATTGTCGTAACCTTTATCACCGTTATTATCGTTCTTGTTATTATCATTATTATCTTTCTTTTCGTTATTATTGTTATTATCGTTATTATCGCTATTTTCGCTATTGTCGTTTTTATCATTTTTATCGTTTGTAATGTTATTATTATTATTATAATCGTTATTAACGTTATTATTGTTATTATCGTGATTATCGTTTTTACCGTTATAATCTTTATTATACCTATTGTTATTCTAGTTAACGTTATTATAGTTATATCGTCATTCTCGTTATTAAGTATAGTATCGTTAATACTGTTATTATTATTATAATTATCGTTACCTTCTTTAGTATCGATATTATTATTATTATTAGTGTTATTATCGTTATTATCGTTTTTATCGATATTTACATTAACATCGTTATTTTCGTTATTACCGTAATAATCGTTAGAATCATTATTATAGTTATTATCTTTATTATCTTTATTACCCTTATTACTGTTATTATCATTATTATCGTTTCTACCATTATTATTATCATTATCCTTATTAACGTTATTAATGTTATTAGCGTTATTATTCATATTATCGTTACCTTTATTATAGTTACTGTTATTATCGTTATTATCGTCATTATCGTTATTATCGTTATAATCTTTATTACCGTTATTTTCGTTACTATCGTTTTTGATATTATTATAATTATTATATTATTATGTTTATTATGTATATTTTTGTTACTATCGTTATTATTATTAATATAAACTTTATTAACGTTACTATCGTTATTATCATTATTATTGTTATTTTCGTTGATATCGTTAATATCGTTATATTCGTTATTTCATTTATAATCGTTATTATCGTTAATATCGTTATTGCCGTGTACATCGTTATTATTTGTTTATTATCGTTATTATCGTTATAAAATAAATTACCTTTTTTATTGTTTTTATCGTTATTTTCGTTATAATCGTTATTATCGATATTATACTTATAACTATTATTATTGTTGTTAATAACGTTATTATCTTTATTATCGTTTTTAATATTTATTATCGTTTTTGTCGATATTATCTTCATTATCGTTTTTACCGTTGTTATCGTTATTACCATCATTATCGTTATTACCGTTCATATCGTCTTATTGTTATTGTTGTTAATTTCGTTATTAACGTTCTTATTGTTATTGTCGTTATCATCGTTATTTTCGAAATTATCGTTATTATCGTTATTATTATTATTATCGTTAATATTATTTTCATTATCGCTATTTTACTTATTATCGTTATTATCGTTATTATCGATATTATTATATTTACTATCGATATTAACGTTATTATCGTTATTATCGTTATTGTCCTTTTTATCGTCATTATCGTTAATATTATTATTATCAGTATCGTTTTTGTCGGTTTTTCCGATTTATCGTTGTTATTTTTATTATCGTCCTTATATCGTTATTAATATTATTATAATCGTTTTAATTGTCATTATTGTTATTATTTTTTTTGTTATAGTTATTGTCGTTAATATCGTTATTATCGTTATTATACTTATTATCGTTATAATAGTAATTATCTTTATTATCTTTAATATCGTTAATATCGTTATTATCGTTATTATTTTTATTACCACAGTTATAGTTATTATCGTTCATATCGTCTTAACATTACTATTGTTATTATCGTTATTAACGTTATAACCGTTATTATCGTTATTATTGTTATTATCTTTATTATCGTTATAAAGTTTATTACAGTTATCATCTTTATTATCGTTACTGTCGTTATAATTATTAACATTATCGTTATAACGTTATTTTCTATATTTACGTTATCATATATTTATTACCGTTATTATAATTATTGTAGTTATAATGGTTATTATCGTTATTATCTTAATTATTTTCATTTTCTTAATAATCGTTATTATCGTTATCATTTTTATTAGTATCTTTATTATCCCTACTATTGTTATTATCGTTGTCCTTATTATTGTTATTACCTTTAGTACCGTTATTGTCGTCATTATCGTTATAATCATTCTTATCGGCCTATCGTTATAATCGTTATAATCGTTATTATCGTTCTTATATTTATTAACGTTATTATCTTTATTATTATTTTTATTATCGTAATTACAAATATTATCGTTATTATCGTTTTTATCGTTATTGTCGTTAATATTATTAATATTACCCGTATTATCCATATTATCGTCATTAGCGTTATTGTAGTTATAATAGTTATTATCGTAGTTATCATTATTATCGCTGTTATCGTAATTATCGATATTAGCGTTATGCTCGATATAATCGTTATTATCATTATTATCGTTATAATGATAATAACGATAATAACTTTTATAATCATTATTTTCGTTATCGTTCTTATCGTTATTATCGTTATTATAGTATTGTCGTTATTATTAATATTATAATCGTTATTAACGTTAGCATCGTTATTTTCGATATTATTGTTATTATCTTATTATTGTTATTATCGTTATTATGATATTCATTATCTTTTTATCGTTATTATCGTTATTCTCATAATTATCGTCATTATAGTTCTTATTATTATTATTAATATTATTATTATTTTTATTATTATTGTTATTATTATTATTATTAATGCTACTATCGTTATTATCGTTAACGATGTTATTATTATCATTGCCCTTAATTTCGTTATAATAGTTATAATCGTTCATATCGTCTTAACGTTATTATTGTTTATATCGTTAGTATCGTTATTATCGTTATTATCGTTATTATTATACTTATTATCGCTATCACCGTTATTACTGTCATTATCGTTACTATCATTGCTATCGTTATTATTAATATTATGATCGATACAAACGTTATTATCTTTATTATCTTTATTATCTTTAGTATCGTTATTGTTATTATTATTACAATTATTATCATTATTAACGTCAAAATCGTTAGTATTGTCATTATCGTTATTATTATAACTATTATTATTATTTTTGTTATTAACGTTATATTCATTATTTTATTTAACATAGCTATTTTCGTTATAATCGTTATAATAGTTATTGTCGTTATTATCGATATTCTGCTTATTATCGTTATTATTGTTATTATCGTTATTGTCGTTAATATCAATATTATCGTTATTACCGTTATCATCGTTAAAATAGTAATTATCTTTATTATCGTTATTACCGTTATTATCGTTATTATTATTATTATTATCGAAATTATGGTTATAATCCTTATTATCATTATTATTGTTATTAATATTATTGTTATCGTTATTATCGTTATTACCATTACAACCGTTATTTTCTTTGTCGTTATTATCGTTATTATCGTTATTATCGTTATTATTATTATTACTATTATTATAATTAATACTATTATCGTTATTATCGTTGTCGATGTTATTATAGTTAATGTCCTTATTATCGTCATTATCGTTATAATCATTCATGTCGTCTCAACGTTATTATTTTTATTTTTGTTTTATCGTTATTTCCGTTATTATCGTTATTATTATTAAGATTAATAAAATTATTATAAATATTATCGTCGTTATCGTTATTATCATTATTATCGTTATTAACATTATAATCGTCATTATCGACATTAATTTTATTATTACCGTTATTCTCGTTATTATCGTTATTTTCGTTATAATAGTTATTATTATTATTAATATTATTATTATCATTTCGTTATGTACGTTATTTTTCTTGTTATCTTTATCATCGTCATTATCGTTTCTGTTATTTTTGTCATCGTTATTATCATTATAATTGTTAATATCGATCTTTAGTCCTATCGTTATAGTCGTTATAATCGTTATTCTAAATTTTAACGTTATTAACGTTATTATCGTTATTATTATTATTATTATCGTGATTATCGATATTATCGTTATTACCTTTACAATCGCTATTTTCGTTATCGTTATTAAAGTTATTATCGTAATTCTCGTACTTATGGCTATTATCGTTATAATTTTCATTATCGTTATTATGATTAATATAATTATTATTGTTATTAACTTTATTATCGTTATTATCGTTATTATTATTATTATTATTATACTCGTTATTGTCGTTATTACCGTTATAATCGATAGAGATGTTATTATCTTTATTATCTTTATTATCGTTAATACCATTATTACAGTTAATAACGTTATTATCGTTATTATTCTTATTATCGTCATTATCGATATTATTAGTATTATTTTCATTATTATTAATTCTATTATCGTTATTATTTTTTTTCGTTATTACCGTTATTATTGTTATTATTATTATTATTATAGTTAATATCGTTATTATTATAATTAATATCGTTATTATCGTTATACTTATTATAGTTATTATCGTTATTATTGCTATTATCGTTATTATCGTCATTATCGTCAATATGTTTATTATTGTAATAAACTGTATTATAGTTTTTATTGTTATTAACGTTATTATCGTTGTTACCGTTTCTATCGTTATTATCTTTATTATCATTTATATCTTTATTATTTCTTTATTATTATGATTATCGTTATTATAGTTATTCTCGTTATTACCGTTTTTATTTGTTTGTTAGGGTTATTTTCATTATTGTCGTTTTAAATTTTATTATAATCAATTCCGTCATTACAGTTATTATTGTCATTATCGTCACTATCTGTTATAATTACTATAATTTTTTTTATTAACATTATTATCGTTATTATCGTTATTATGGTTAATTTCTTTATTATCGTTATTATCGTTAGTATGATTATTACCGTTATTATTAATTTCATTATCGTTAATATCGTTATAATCGTTTTTATCTATAATATCGTCAATATCGTTATTATTATAATTATTTTTATTATTATTAATACTATTATCGTTATTATCTTTATTATCGTTTTTTTTATTTATATTATCGCTATTATCGTTAGTATCGTTATTTTAGTTATTACTGTTATAATCGTTATAATCGTCGTTATCGATATTATCTTTATTATCGTCTTTACCGTTGTTACAGTTATTATCGTTATTATCATTGCTACGTTATTATTATTATTATTATCTTTATTAAAGTTTGTACCGTTTTTAACATTATCATCGACATTTTCGTTATAATCGCTTTTATCGTTATAACCTTTATTATGGTTGTTATCACATTTGTATTTACTAAAGTTATTATATTTTTTTTCTCGTTATTATCGATATTATCATTATTATCGTTATTATCGTCATTATCGTTGTAATAGTTACAATCGTTTTTTCGTTGTTATAGTTATTACTGTTATAATCCCTATTATCGTTATCCTTATTATAGTTATTAACGCTATTATCGTTATGGATATTATTATCATTATTATCGTTCATATCGTCAAATCGTTGATATTGTTATTATCGTCATTATCGTTATTATCATTATTGTTATAAATATTATCATTATTACAGTTATAATCGTTAGAATTTTTATTATCGTTAGTACCGTTATAACAGTTATTATCGTTATTATCGTCACTATCTGTTATAATTATTATTATTTATGTTATTAACGTTATCGTTTTTATCATTATCATGGTTGTTTTCGTTATTATCGATATTATCGTTATTATGATTTTTACCATTATTATTATATTCGTTAGGGTTATTAACGTTATAATCGTTATTATTTTTATTATCGTCATTATCGTTATTATCATAATTATTTTAATTAATATTATTACTATTATCTTTATTATAGTTATTATCGTTATTTTTATTTATATTATCGTTATTACCGTTATTATAGTTTTTACCGATAATACAGTTATTATCATTATTACCATTGCTATCATTATTATTATTATTATTTTCCTTATTGACGTTATTATCGTTATTTTCATTATCATCATTATATACGTTATTACCGCTATTATCGTTATAAACTTTATTATCGTTGTTATCATTATCGTAGATGTTATAGTTATATTATATTTATTCTCATTATTATTTATATTATAGTTATTATCGTTATTATTACTATTTTATCGTTATTATCGTTACTATTATTAGTTTATCGTTATTAAAGTTATTACAGTTGAAATTGATACTATCGTTATTATGATGGATAAAATTATTACTGTTATAATCGTTAGTATCGTTATCTTTATAAATTGTTATTAACGTCTTTATAGTTATTATCGTTCTTATGGTCCTATCGTTATTATCGTTATAGTCGCTTTTATTGTATTTATCGTCATTAACGCTATTATCATTAATATAGTTATCGTTGTTATAACCTCGAATAGTTATTATCGTTATTAACGTTATTATCGTTATTACTACTTTTATTATCGATTTCTTCGTTAGCATCCTTAACATCGTTATTATCGTTAATATCGTTATTTCCGTCATTATCTTTATTATCTTCCATATCATCTTATCCTTATTATTGTTATTAACGTTATTACAGTAATTATCGTTATTACCGTTACTATTGTTAATATTACTATTATTTTCGTTAGTAGTGTTATAATCGTTTTTATCATTATTATCGTTATTATAATTATTAGCGTTATTACCGTACTTCTCGATATTACCGTTATTATTTTCATGATCGTTATTAATATTATTATCCTTATTATCGTCATTATTGTTTTATTGTTATTAATGTTACTATATTAATTACTATTACGGTTACAATCGTTTTTATCGCAAGTATCGTTATTATCGTTATAATCATTATTACCGTTGTTATAGTAATTACCGTTATTACTATCGTTTATTTCGATATTATTAGTATTATTATCGTTATTATCCTTTTGTAATTATTATCGTTTTTATTATTATTAGTATCTTTATTACCGTCTTTATCGTTATTACCGCTATAATCGATACTATCGCTATCTTTTTTATCGCTATTTGCCGTTATTATCGCTATTTGCCGTTATTATCGTTATTATCGTTATTATAGTTATTATCGTTATTATTGTTTTATCATTATTATTGTGATTATTGTTATTGTAGTTATTATTGTTACTATCGTTATTACCGTTATTATTGCTATTATTCTGATTATAGTTAATTTCGTTATTGTTATTAGTGTTACTGTTGGTATTATGGTTATTAACGTTACTATCGTTATTGTCGTTAGTATCGTAATTATCGTTATTATCATTCTTTTTGTTTTATTGTTATTATCGTTATTATCCTTACTACCATTATATTCGTTATTACTATTATTACAATTAACGATATTAATATAATTATAGTTAATATCTTTATTATCGTTATAATAGTTATTATCGTTATTTTCGTTGTCAGTGTTATCATCGCTATAATTATTATCATATTTGTCATTATCGTTATTACCATTATTATCGTTATACAGTTATGACCGCTTTTATCTTCACCGTTTTTGTTGTTATTAAAATTATTATATTTATTATTACTATTATCATCGTGATTATGGTTATTATCGTTATTAAAGTTTTTATGGTTTTTATTAATATTATTATGATGATTATTGTTATTATTGTTATCGTCGTTATTACAGTTAGTATTATTTTTATTATCGTTATTATCATTATTATCTCTATTATCATTATAAACGTTATTATCGTTATTATCGTTATTTTCGTTATTATTGTTAAATTCGTTATTGTCGTTATTATCGTTATTATCGTTTTTATCGTTATAAATATTATTATCCTTATTACTGGTATAATCGTTATAATCGTTAGAGTTATTATCGTTACAATCGATATTATCGTTATTATCGTTATTACCATTATTATCATTATTATCGTTATTTTTGTTATTATCGTTACTTCCGTTATATTCTTTAATATCTTTATTATCATTTCTACTGTTATTATCCTTATTAATATTATCCTTAATATATTTATTATCGTCATTATCGTTTTTGTCTACATAATCGTTATTGTCGTTATCGTTATTATCAGTATAATCGTTTTTACCGTTATTACCGTTATTATTGTTATCGTTATTATCGTTATTATTGTTATTACCGTTATAATCTTTAATATCGTTTTTCTTATTATAGTTCTTATCGTTATTATCTTTATTGGCGTTGTTAACGTTATTTTCATTCTTATCGCCTTATCGTTATTGTCGTTGTTACCTTTATTATCGTTATAACCATTCTTATCGATATAATCGTTATTATCGTTATAATCCTCATTATAGTTATTACCTTTATTAGTATTATTATTAATATATATTTTCTTATTATTATTATTATTATTATCTTTATTCTCTCTATTATCGTTATTATAAATATTTTCGTTTTTATCATTATTATCGTTAAAGTAGTTATTATCGTTATTATCTGTGCTTTCATTATTATAGTTTCTATTCGTTTTTATTGTTATAATAGTTATTATAATTATAAGTTTCGTTATTGCTGTTATTATCGTTGACATCTTTTTTATCGTCTTATCATTATTATCGTTATTATCATGATTACCGTTATTATTATTATTAACGTAATTAATGTTATTATTGTTTTATCGATATTACTGATATTATCCTTATTTTCGTTTTTATCGTTATTATCGTTATTACCGTTATTGTAATTATAAGTGTTATAATTGTTAATATCTTTATCGCTATTACAGTTATTGTCTTTATTATCGTTATTGTCGTTATTACCGTTATTATAATTACACCGTTTTGACTTTTATTATCGTTATCGTTATAATCGTTATGGTTATTATCGTTATTTGTACTATTAGTATCGTTATTATCATTATTATTATTATTAGTATCGTTAGTGTCGTTAATATCGTTATTATAGTTATTATCGTTACTATCGTCATTATAGTTATTATCGTTATTAGTATTAATATTAATATATTTTATTTTTATTATTATTATTATTAATATTATTATTATAGTTATTATCGTTATTACCGCTATTATCGTTATTATCGTTATTTTCTTTATTGCCGTTTTATCCTCATAATCCTTATTATCGTTACTATTATTATTATTATCGTTATTATCATTATTATCTTTCTTATGGTAATTATTGTTATTATCGATATTATTATTATTATTGTCATTATTATCGTTACTATCGCTATTATCATTGTTTCGTTATTTTCGTTATTATCGTTATTGTCGTATTTATCGATATTGCCGTTATTGTTCTTATTATTGTTATTATCCTTATTATTGCTATTTCCGTTATAACCTTTATAATCATTATAATCTCTATTATAGTCATTATCGTTATTATTATTATTATTAATATTGTTATTTTCGTTATTATTATTATTTTTATTTGTAATATTTTCTTTATTGTCGCTATTTTCTATATTAACGTTATATTCGCTAATGTCGTTATTATCATTATTATTGTATTATCATTAATTGTGTCATTATCGTTATTGTAGTTATTATTGTTACTATCGTTATGATAGTTACTATCGCTATTATTGTGATTATTGTTATTTTCGTTATTGTCGTTATTATCGTAAATATCATTATTATCGTTATTATTATAATTATTATCTTTATTATCGTTATTGTCGATAATATCTTTTAATCGATATTATTAATATTATTATCGTCATTAATGTTGTTATCGTAATTATCGTTCTTATTTTATTCATATTTAATATTCATAACCGTTATTAACATTTTTTTTGTTATTATTCTTGTACCTTTATTACCGTTATTATCGTTATCGTTATTATCGTTCTTTTCCTTATTATTGTTATTATGGTTATTATTGTTATTTTCGCTATGCTCGTTTTTAACATTATTAGCGTTAGTTACGTTATTATGTTTATTACAATCGTTATTAACGTTATTATCGTTATTATCATTATTATCGTTATTATCGTTATTACCGGTATAATCTTCATTAGAGCAATCGTTATTACCGTTATTATATTTATTTTCAATCTTCTTTATTACCGTTATTATCATTGTTACCGTTATTACCATTATAATCCTTATTATCGTCATTTTCGTTACTTTCGTTATTTACAATTTAATCGTTATTTGCGTTATTATCGTTACTACCGCTGTAATCGTTATTATCAGTATCGTTATAAATGTTATTATCGTTTTTTTTCGTTAATATAGTTAGTAAGGTTATAAACGTTATTATCTTTATTATCGTTATTATCGTTATTATCATTTGTACCGTTATTATCGTTGTTATCTTTATTCTCGTTATAATGTTATAACCGATATTATCGTTATCGTTATTATCGTTATTATCGTTTTTACCGTTATTATTGTTATTATCGTGAATATCGTTATTACCTTTATTACCGCTGTTACAGTTAATATCGTTAATATCGATAAAATCTTTATTATAGATAATATCTTTATAATCGTTTTTATTGTTTTCGTTAATAGCGTTATTATCGTTATCATCGATATTATTATTATTATTATTGTTATTCGAGTTATTATCGGTATTATATTTTTCTCGTTATTATCGATGTTATTGCTTTAACATTATTATAGCTACTATCGATGATATTATTATTATTATCGCTATTATCGTAATTATAGTTCTTATCGTTAATAGCGTTATTATTGTTAGTATCGTTATTATTGTTATTATCTTCATTATAGTTACTGTCGTTATAATCTTTATTATCGATATCGTTTTTATCGTTATTATCGTTATTATAGTTATTAACGTTAGAATCGTTACTGTAGTTATTGGTATTATTTTTGTTATTATCGTTATTAACGTTTTTTCTGTATTATCGTTATTATCGATAATATCATTATTATCGTTATTATTATTTTTATCTTTATTACAGTCATTTCAGTTATTATCGTTAATATCGTCATAATCTTCATTATCGTTATCACCGTTATCGTTATTATCGTTATCACTCTAATTATCATTAATATTGTTATTTCCATTATTGTTATTACCGTTATAATCGTTATTATTATATTAATCGATATTATCGTTATTATCGATATTATCTTTATTACTTTTATTATTGTTATAACCTTATAATCGTTTTTTCGTGATTATATTTATTATCTTTATTACCGTTATAATCATTATTAGCGTTATGCTCGTTATTATCGTTATAATCGTTATTATCGTTATGTTCGTTATTATCGTTATAATCTTTACAATCGTTATTAGCGTTATTATTATTATTATTATCGTTATTACCGTTATTATCGTTTTTACCGTACAATCGTTACTATCGATATTATTATTATTATAATCGTTAAAATCTTTATTATCGTTATTATCATTTTTACCATTATTATTGTTAATATCGTTATATTAGTTATTATACTTATTGTCGATGCTTTCCTTACTATCTTTAATAACGTTATTATCGTCTTTTTCGCAATTATCTGTATTATCGTATTTATGGTAATTATCGTTATTATTATCATTATTATCGTTATTAATGTTATTACCGTTATTAATCGTATTATCGTCATTTGGTTAATTATTATTATTATTATTATTACTATTACTATTATTGTTATATCGTTTTTATCGCTGTATTCATCATTATCGTTTTTATCGTTTTTAGCGTATTATTGCTATTATCGTTATTATCTTTACTATCATTATTATTATTACTATTATCGTTATTATCCTTACTACTGATATTATCGTTATTATCGTTATTATTGTAATTATTATCGTTATTACTCCTATTATTCAATTTATTGTTATTCTCCTTTTTATCGTTATTTGCTTTATTATCCTAATTATTATAATTTTTGTTATAAACGCTATTATCGTTATTATTATTATTATTATATATTTTATCGTTATTTCCGTTACTATCGTTATTATCTTTATTAATAATATTTTTTATGTCGTTACTATGGTCATTATCGTTATAATCGTTAATATTGTAATTACCGTTATTATCGTTATTATCGTTATTATTAATAATATTACTGTTATTATCGATATTAACGTTATTATCGTAATTATCGTTGTTATCATTATTATCGTTATTATCTTTATTATCTTTATTTATATAATTTTCGTTATAAACGTTATTATCGACATTATTATTATTAATATATATTTCATCGTTATTTCCGATATTATTGTTAGTATTTTTATTCTCATTACCTCTTTTCATTACTGTCGTCATTATCGTTATTATCGTTATTATTGTAATTTCCGTTCTTATAGTTATTATCGATATTATTATTATTACTATCGTTTTTAATGTCATTACTGTTATTATCGTTATTTTCGTTATTAATAGTATTATTACCGTTATTATCGCTATAATCATTATTATCGTTTCTCTCGTTATTAACGTTATTATAGATATTTTCTTTATTTTCGTAACTACCGTTGTTATCCTTATTATCGTTATTATCGTTTTTATTATTATTATTGCGGTTATTATCGTTATTATCGTTATTATCGCTATTATCGTCATTGTCGTTATTATCTTTATTATCGTTGTCAACGTTATTTCCGTTATCATCGTTATTCTCGTTATTTTTGTTATTATCGTTATTACAGCTATTATCGTTATTTCCGTTATCACAGTTATTCTCGTTATTTTTGTTATTATCGTTATTGCAGCTATTATTGTTATTATCGTTAATATCATTATTGTCGTCATTGTCGTTACTACCGTTGTTATCGATATTATCGTTATTTCCGTTATTACCGCTATTCTCGTCATTATTATTATTATTATTATCGTTATAATCGTTATTATGGTAATTATCATTATTATCGTTATTTTCGATATTATCGTAATTATCTTTATTATTATTTTTACTATCGTTATTATCGTAATTACAGTTATTTTCGCTATTACCGTTATTACCGTTATTATCGTAATTATTATTATTATTATAGTTAAATTCGTTCTCATCGTGATTATCGTTGTTATCATTATTATCATTATTAAAGTTATTAACGTAATTATCGTTATTATTGTTATTATTATTATTATTATCGTTATACTTGTTATTATCGTTGTAATCACTATTATCGTTCCTATAGATATTCTCGTTATTATCGTTAATATCGTTTCTTCGTAATTATCATTATTTTGGTTATTATCGTTACTAATGTTATTAACGTAAATATCGTTATTAGCGTTATTATCTTAATTTCCGTTGTTATCTTTCCAACGTTATTATAGTTATTATCGTTAATATCGCTATTATCGTCATTGTCTTTATTATCGTTATTATCGTTATTACCGTTGTTAACCTTATTATCGTCATTATTGTTTTAACGTTATTATTATTATTATTATCGTTATAATCGTTTTTATCGTTATTACAGATATTACAGTTATTTTCGTTATTATTGTTATTATCAATATAATCGATACTACAGTTATTATCGTTATTATCGTTACTATTACTATTATTACCATTATAGTCGTCAGTATCGTTATTATCGTTATTATCTTTATTATCGTTACTATCGCTATAATCGTTATTATCGTTATAGTTATAAACGTTACTATCGTTATTATTGTTGATATAGATATTATTGTTATTATCTTCATTTCCTTTCATATATTTATTTTCGTTATTATCGTTATTACCGATATTAACCTTATTATCTTTGTTATCGTTACAACCGTTACACTCGTTATTATCGTTATAGTTATTATCGTAATTATCGTTATTATCCTTATTATCTATAAAATCGTTATTACCGTTATTATTGTTATTATTATCGCTGTTCTCGTTATTATCGACATTATCGTTATTATCCTTATTATCGTTATTATCATTATTATAATTATTATTATTAATATAGTAAATATCATTATTATCGTGAGTATCGTTATTGTCGTTATTTTCGTTATTATCCAAAGTCTTATTATCGTTGTTACCGTGATTACTGTTATTATAGTTATAATCGTTATTATCGTTAATATCGTTAATATGTTTATATTTGTTAGAATCATCATTATCAGTATTATCGTTATTATCTTTATTATCCTATAATAGTTATTATCGATATTATTTTTATTAGTATCGTTATTATCATTATTATCGTTTTTATCTTTATCTTTATTGTAGCTATTATCGTTAGTATCGTTACTGTTTTCATTATCGTTATTATCGTTGATATCGTTATTATCCTTATTACTGTTACTATATTTATTATCGTAATAATCGTTATTATCGTTATAATTATTATTAGTATCGATATTATCGTTATCATCATTATTATCGTTTTCATCTTTATTACCGTTATTATCATTATTATTATTATTATTATCGTGATTATCGTTATTATCGTAATTACCTTTATAATCGTTATTTTCGTCTCCGTTATTATAGTTATTAATGTTTTTATCGCTAGTACCGTTATTTTCGGTTTTGCGTTATTATTATTATTTAATTGTTATTATAGTTATTCTAGTTATGACAGTTATTATCGTTATCATCGTTGTTAACGTTATTATCGTTAGTATCGTTATTCTCTTTATTAACGTAGTAATCGTAATATACGTTATTATTATTATTAGTATCGTTATTATTTTTATCCTTATTATAGTTATTATGGTTGATATCGTTGTTGTTGTTATTATCGTTACTATCATTCTTATCTTCCTATAGCTATTATCGTAGCTATCGTTTTTTCTTTATTACCGTTATTATTGTTATTTTAATTATAATTATCTTGATTAACGTTAATATAGTTATTAGCCTTATAATCGTTATTTTCGTTATCATTATTATTGTTACTTTCGGTATTATCGTTCTTCACGTCTTACCGTTATTATAGTAATTATTATAATTATTTTCATTATTGACGTTACAAACGTTAGAATTGTTATTATCGTTATAAACTTTATTATCGTCATTATGGATATTACAGTTATTATCGTTATTATCGTTATTATAGTTATGGGTGTTATTATCTTTATTAGCGACATTATTATTATTATTAACGTTATTATGTTTATTATCATTATTATAGTTATTATATTTGTTATCGTTGTTAACGTTTTTAATATTATTATTTTCGTTGTTACCGTTATTATCGTTATTATTGTTATTATGGTTAATATTATTATTATCATTATAATTATTATTATTATCGTAATTATTATTATGATAGTTATTATTGTTGTAGCCGTAATTTCCGTACTTATCGTTATTATCGTTATAATCGTTAATATCCTTATAATAGTAATAATCGTTATTATCATTATTAAGTTTATCATCGTTATTTTCATTATTAATATTATTATTATTACCTTAATTCTCGTTATTTTCGCTATAATCGTTATTACCTTCAATTTTATAATTATTATCGTTATTATCGTTATTATCTTTATGATAGTAATTATCGTCATCATCGCTAGAATTATTGTTATAAATATTATCCTTATTATTAAAATTATTATCGTTTTTATTAGTATCATTAACGTTATTATGGTGATAATCCTTATTACTGTTATTATCGTTATTGTCGTTAATATTCTTATTAACGTTATTTTCGTTATTATCGTTATTATCTTTATTATTGTTAATATTATCGCTATTATTGTTATTATCGTTTTAAATGTTATAATCGTTTTTCTAGTTATTGATATTATAGTTATTACCGTTATTATCGCTTTGTCGTAATTATCTTAATTATCGTTAATATCGTTATATTATTAATGTATTCGTTCTTAACGTGGTAATCGTAATTATCGTTATTTTCGTTGTTATATTTAATATCGTTATAATCGTTATTATTCTTAATATTTTCATTATTTTCTTTAATACCGTTATTATCGTTATTAATGTTATTATCTTTATTATTTTATTATCTGAATTTTCGTTATTATCGTTATTATCGTTATAGTCAGTTATAATCGTTATAATCGTTTTTAACGTTATTACCGTTATTATCGTTATTCATATTAATATTATCGCTATTATTGTTATTATCTTTATTACCGTTATGACCGTTATTATCGTTATTATATTTATTATAATCGTTATTATCGTAATTATCGTAATTATCCATATTTTCCTTGTTATAGGTATTATTGTTGTTATCGTTCTTATCATTAGTATCGTTATAAATATTATTATTATTGTTATTAATGTATTTATCGTTATTATCGTTATGACGTAATTTCCGTTATTATCGTTATTATTGTTATAATTGTTATTATCGTTATAATCGTTAATACCTTTATTATTGTTATTACCTTTTTTTCCATATTATTATAATTATTATCGTTATTATAGTTATTATCGTAATTATCGCTAATATCATAATTATCTTTATTATCGTTTATATAGTTGTTATTATTATTACCTTTATTATTACCGTTATTATCCTTATTATACTTATTTTCGTTATTACCGTTATAATCTTTGTCATCGTTATCGTTATTACCGGTTTTATCGTTGTTATCTATATACCGTCATTGCCATTATTATCGTTAGTAACTCGCTATTATTATTATTATCTTTATTACCGTTATTACCATTATTATCTTTATTATATTTATTATAATCGTTATTATCGTTAAGTCTTAATTTCCGTTATTATCGTTATTATTGTTATAATTGTTATTATCGTTATAATCGTTAATATCTTTATTATTGTTATTACCGTTTTTTTCGATATTGTTATAATTAAATCGTTATTATAGTTATTATCGTTATAATTGTTATTATAGTCATTATCCGTTTTTTCGTTACTACCATTTTTATCGTTATTTTCGTTATTTTCGTTTCATTTATAAACATTATTATCAATATTATATTTAATATAGTAATTATTGTTGTAATATTTATTATCGTTATTATCGTTAATATCGTTATTACTGATATTACCTTTATTACCTTCATTATCGTTACTTCAGATAAAATCGTTATTATCGTTATGGTTAATACCGTTATTATCGTTATTATCGGTATTCTCTTTATTATCGATTTATCGTTTTTATCGTTATTACCTTTTTTATTATTTTTTTTATCGTTATTATCGTTCTTATCGTTATTAATGTTATTACCGTTATTAACGCTATATTTATTACCGTTATTATCGTTTTACAATTATTACCGTTATTATCGTTATAAAAATTATTATCGTCATTATTGTTGTTACCTTTATTATCGCATTTATCGTTATTATAGTTATAATCTTTATGATCGTTCTTATTATTATTATTATCATTATCATCTTTATTATCGTTATTATCGTTATTATCGTTATTATCGTTATTTCCGTTATTGCCATTAATATCGATATTTTTCTTATTATTATCTTTATTCTCGTTATTAACGTTATTACCGCTATTATCGTTATAGCTATTTTCGTTATTGTAGTTTTACATTCATTAACGTTATCATCGTTGGAAACTTTATTATCGTTATTAATGTTATTATCGTCATTGTTATTATTATAATCGTTATTATCGTTATTACCTTTATTATCGTTATTTTCATTATTATCGTTATTATCGTTGTTATCATTAATATCGTTATTACCGTTATTATCGGTAATCCAAATATAATCGTTATTATCGTAATCCTTATTATGGGTTTTATCATTATTATCATTATTAATATTATTATTACCGTTATTATCGTTATAATCATTCTTATCTTTATAACCGTTATTTTCGTTATTATTATTATTATTAATATCGTTATTTCCGTTATTATCGATATTAATAATATTATCCCTATTATCTTTATTATCGTTACTACCCTTATATTGTTCATTATCGTTAGCGTTATTTACGTTATTATCGTTAATATCGTTATTATCATTAACGATATTATTATCGTTATTATCGGTATTATCGTTATTACCGTTATATTCGATATTATCGTTATTATCGCTACTGTCCTTATTATTTTTATTATCGTCATTATCATTAGTATAATTATTATTATAGTTATTATTTTTATTATAGCTAATATCGTTATTATCGTTATTAGTATTATTATTATCTTTATTACCTTCATTATCGTTTTACCGATTTAATTGTTATTATAGTTATCGTTATTATCGTTATAATCGTTATTTTCGTTAATCTTTATTACCATTATCACCGTTGTTACCGTTATTTTCGTAAAAATCAATATTCCCGCTATTATCGTTATTACCAATTTATCATTATTATTGTTATTATAGTTTATATCGTTACTACCGTTACATTCGGTCTTTTCGTGCTCGTTAGAAACGTTAATATCGTTATTGTAATAATCGTTAATATCCTTATATATCGTTATCTTCGTTATTTTCGTTCTTGTCGTTATAATTGCTATTATCGTTATAACCGTTATTATCGTTATTATCGTTATTGTTGTTATAGTTATCGTTATTATCGTTATTGTCGTAATTATCGTTATAAAAGTTATTACCTTTATTATTGAGATTACCGTTATAATCTTTAATAATCTTATCGTTATTATTTGTTATTATCGCTATGATCGTTATTATAGTTATTATTATTGTTATTTCGTTATTTTAATTATTATCGTTAATACCATTATAATAGTTAATTTCGTTTTTATCATTACTATCGATATAATCGTTATTATCTTTACAATCGTTATTATCGTTATTATCGTTATTATTATCTTTATTATCGTTATTATTGCTATTATAATCGTCATTATCGTGATTATCGTTTTTACCGTTATTGCCGTTATTACGTTATTATTAGTATTATTACCTTTATTATTGTTATTTTTGATATTACTGTTATAATCATTATTATCCGTATCCTTATTATAGACAACTTTATTATTGTTATTGTCGATAGTATAGTTATTATTATTATTATCGATATTAATATTATTATAATCGTTATTAATGTTAATATCATTATTATCGTTATTGTCGTTATTTTCGTTATTATCGTTATTTTCGATGCAATCGTTATTATCATTATAATCGTTATTATTGTCATTATCGTTATCGATATTATAGTTTTCGTTATTATCGTTATTAACGTTATTACCGTTATTAACGTTATAAAAGTTAAAATCTTTATTTTGATTGTTATCGTAAATATCGTTATTTTCGTTATTATCTTTATTATCGTTATTATTGTTATTTTCGTTATCATTGTTACTACAGTTATAATCGTAATTATGGTTATCGTTATAAAAGTTATTATCGTTATTATCCTTATAATCGATATTATCGTTATTTTTATTATTATCTTTATTATCTTTAATATCATTGTTACTGTTATTATCGTTATTATCGTTATCGTTATTATCGATATTACCGATATACCATTTTTTTCGTTAAGGTTATAAACGTTATTATCGTTACTATCGTTAATATAGTTGCTATTTTGATGACGTTATTATCGTTGTTATCATTTTTATCGTTATTATAGTTACTGATATTATTATTATTAGTATTATTAACGATTTTATCTTTATAATCGTTATTATCGTAATTCTCGTATTTATTATTTTTATTAATGTTATTATCGTTATTTTCGTTATTATCGTTATAATCGTTATTATTATTATTAGTTACCTTAGTATCGTTATTATCGTTATTATCGCTATTATCGTTATGATCGCTATATTTTTTCCATATATAGTTAGTATCGGTATTATCGTCATTTTCGTATTTAATGTTATTATTATTTTTATTATCATCATTATTAACGTTATTATTATTTTCATTATCGTTATTATAGTTATTATCGTTATTATCGATATTATCTTTATTATCGTTATTATCGTTATTAATATTATTAATACCTTTAAAATCGTTATTATCCTTTTTTTCGTTATTTTTCTTATTATCGTTATTACCGCTATATTCGTTATTATCCTTATTATCGTTACTACCGTTACAATCGTTATTATCGTTATCGTTATAATAGTTATTATCGTTATTTTCGTTATAATCGGTTAAACGTTATTATCATTATTATCATTATTATAGTTACTACCGTTCCAGTTTTTATTATCGTTATCGTTATTATGGTTATTATCGTAATTATCGTTATTACCCTTTTAATCATTACAATTGTATTCTATATTATTTTTATAATTATCGTTATTAAAGTTATTATCTTTTCAATCGTTTTTATCGATTCTATTGTATTTATAGTTATAATCGTTATTATCGTTATTAACCTCATAACGGTTATTATCGTTAATATCGTCGTTATCTTTATTATTGTTTTTACCGTTGTAATCGTTATTACCTTTATAGTTGTTATCGTTCTTACCGATATTACCATTATTATCATTTAATAAATAAACGTAATTAACGGTATCATCATTAATACGGTTATTATTGTTATAATCGTTATTATTGTTATTATCGTTAGTATCGTTAATGTGCTTCATTATCGTTATTATCCTCACTATTATTTTTGTTATCGTTATTACCATTAATATCCTTATTGTTGCTAATCTCGTTAATGTCGACATAATCTTTATTATCGTTATTACCGTTATAATCGTAATTATCGTTATTGTTATTATTATTATTATCATCATTATTATTGTTATTATCGTTATTACCATTTTGATTACTATTATCTTTATCGTTATCACATTTATTATCGTTAATATCGTTATTATGGTTATTTTCGTTATTGTCGTTCTTATATTCATTTCGTTATTATCCAAAATATCGTTATTATCGTTATTATTAATATTATGATCGATATTAATGTTTTTATGGTTATTATCATTACTATCGTTATTTTCGTCATTAATGTTATTATTGTTATAATCGCTATAATCGTTATAATCGTTATTTTCGTTATTATCGTTGTAAGCGTTATTATCGTTATGATGATTATTATTATCGTTATTATCGTTGTTATCGTTATTATCGTTATTATCGCTATTATCTTTATTATCGTTATTTTCGTTATTGTCCTCATTATCGTTAAAGCCAATCATATATTCTTATCGATATTATCGTTATTATCGTTTTTACCATTATAATCGTCATTATCTTTTTCGCTATAATCGTTATTATCGTTATTATCGTTATCTTTATTAACAATATTACTGTTATTACCGTCATTATCGTTATAATCGTTAGTACCGTTATTATCATTTTTATCATTATTTTCGTTATTATCATAACTACCTTTACAATCGTAATTATCTTTACCGTTGTAAACGTTATTGTCGTTATTATCGTTAATATAGTGTTTATTGTTACAATATTTATAATCGTTATTAAAGTTATTATCATTATTATCGTTATTTCCGTTATTATCGTTATTACCTTTAGTATCTTTTCTACCGCTAATATCGTTATTATTGCTATCGTTATTATTTTTATTATAGCTATTTTCGTTTTTACCTTTAACACCGATATTATCTTTATTATTATTATCAACGTAATTCGCTTCATTATCGTTATTATCGTTATTATCGTGTCTATCGTTATTACCGTTATTATCGCTATAATTATTATTATTTTCGAGCTTATCTTTATTATGGATATTATCGTTATTTTCGTCACTAATATTTTAACCGCTATTATCGTTATTATTGTTATTATCGTTATAATATTTATAATTTTAATTATCGTTGTCGTTATTATAGTTATTATCTACATTGTCGTTATAATCGTCCATATCGTTATTATTGTTATTATCGTTATTATTATTATTAGTAACATTATTATAGTTATTGTTGTAATTATTGTTATTATCGTTCTTATCGTCTTATCACTATTATCGTTATTACTGTTATTATCATTATTATCGTTATTATCGTTTTCATAGTATCTATCGATATTATTATTGTTATTATCATTGTTTTTACTGTAACTATCGTTTTTACGGAGATTATCGTTATTGGCGATATTACAGTTAGAATCGTTATTATCGTTAATAAATATCACCGTTATTACCGTCGTTACCCTTATTATCGTAATAACCGTAATTATCGTTATTTGCGTTATTATCGTTACTACTGTTATATACATTATTACCGTTATCCTTATTATCGTTATCATCGTTAACATCGTTAATCAATACTACCGTTATTACCGTTGCTACCGTTATTATTGTTATTATCCTTATTATCGTTATCGTTATCGTTATTATCCTTATTATCGTTATCGTTATCGTTATTATCGTTATTATACATATTATCGATATTATCATTACTACTGTTATAATAGTTATCATCGAAGTCAGTATAAACTTTCTTATTGTTATTATTGTTAATATTGTAATTATTGTTATTATCTTTATTATCGTTATTATCGTTAATGTCGCTATTATCTTTATTATTGCTTCTATAGATATTACCTTTATTATCGTTACTAACGTCCTAATCGTTATTATCGTTAACGATATTAACGTTATTACCGTTATAATCATTATAATCGTTATTACCATTAACATCGTAATTATCGTTATTATTATTATTATTGTTGTAATTATTGTTATTATGTTTAATATGGTTATAATCGTTGTTATCGTCATTATCGTTATTATCATTATAATTGTTATTATTACTATTATTATCGTTATGATCGTTATTATCGTTATAGTTATTATCGTTTTTATCATTATTAACGTTATTACCGTTGCTATCGTTATGGTTATTATCGTTCTTAACGTTTTACGACTATTACCATTATTATCGTTCTTTTCATCATTATCGTTAATATAGTTATTCTAGTTAATATCGGTATTATCTATGCTATCGTTTTAAGCCTCATTATAGTTATTGTCGTTATTAGTATTATAATATATATATTTTTTTTTTATTATTGTTATTATTAATAATATTATTATCGTTATTATCGTTCTTATCGTTTTATCTTTGTTATCCTTCTTATAATTATCACCGATATTATTATTATTACCGGTATTAATGTTATTTTTGTTATTATCGTTATTATAATTATAAGTATCTTTATTATCGTTATCATCCTTATTTCTGTAATAATTGTTATTTTCGTTATAGCTATTACAGTTATTTTCGTTATTTTCGTTATTGTAGTTATTATCTTCATTATCGTCTTATCGTTATTATCGTTATTACTGTTATTATGGTTATACCGTTTTGACCGTTATTATCGTTATCGTTATAATCGCCATTGTCTTTATTATCGTTATTATCTCTATTATCGTTTTTCGTTATTATCGTTATTATCGTTATTAGCGTTATTATTACTATTAGTTTTGTCATTATCGTTATTATCATTATTAGTATCGTTAGTATCGTTATAATCGTTATTTCCATTATAATTATTATCATCGATATAGTTTTTAACGTTATTTTCGTTATTGTCGTTATTATCGTTATCTTCGCAATTATTACTAATTTTATCATGATTATCGTTATCATCGTATTACCGTTATTACCTTTAATACCGCTATTATCGTTATTACCGTTATAATCGATATTATCGTTATCGTTATTATCGTTAATATCGTTATAATTGTTACTACCTTTATATATATTATTAATGTTATTATCGTTATTATCATTATAATCATTATTATGGTTTTTACTTTTATAATCGTTATTATCAGTATTATCGTATTTATCGTTATTATCGCTATTATTTTTATTACCATTATTACAGTTATCATCGTAATTAAGGTTATAGTTATTATCGTTATTACCGTTATTTCAGTTTTTTTTCATTACAGATGTAAACGTAAAAATTGATATTATCTTTAATATAGTTATTATTGTAATAATCGTTATAATCGTTATTATAGTTATTATCGTAATTGATATTATTATCTTTAGTAACGTTATTATCTTTATTATCATTATTATCGTTATTATTACTATTATTATCGTGATTATCGTTATAAACTTTATTAACGATATTACTTTTATTATCGTTCTTACCGATATAAACGTGATTATCAATATCATTAGTATCGTTATTACCGTTAGTATCATCATATCGATACTATCTTTATTATCGTTATTATCATTATTAGCGTTATAATTATTATTATTATCGTTATTAATGTTATTAATGTTATTATCGGTATTTTCGGAATTTTCGTTATTATCTTTGTTATCATTCTAATCTTTAGATTCTTTATTATCTTTATTATCGTTTGAATCTTTATTATCTATAATACTGTTCTAACCCTTATTATCTTTATTATCGTTAATAACTCTATTACCGTTATAATCCTTATTATAGTTTTTATCGTTATTATCGTTAATAAAGTTGTTATCGTTAATACCGGTATAATCGATATTATCATAAGCGTTAATATCTTTATTATGGTTATTATCGTTAATACTTTTAACCGTTATTTCCGTTGGTTCCGTTATCAAAACTATAATCGTTATAATTGTTAATATCGTTATTATCATTATTATCATTATTAACGTTATTTTCGTTATTATCGTTACTACCGACATAATCGTTATTATTCTTACCGTTATAAGCGTTATTAACGTTATTATCGTTAATATAGTTATTGTTGTTTTATTCGATATTATATTTATTATCGTTATTATCGTTACTTTCTTTATTAAAATTTATATCGTTATTTTCGTTATTATCGTTACAATCTTTATTATTCTTTTTATCGTTATGATCCTTCTATTGTTATTATCTTTATTATTATTATTATTATCGTTATTCCCGTTTTTATCGCAATTATCATTATTATCGCTATTATCGTTATTATCATTATAATCGTTATTTTCGTTTCTACCATTACTACCATTAAAATCGTAATTATCCTTACCGTTATAATCGTTATTTTTCTTATTATCTTTTTTATAGTTATTATTGTTATAATCGTTATTATATTTTTTTCGTTATTATCGTTTTATCGATATTACCTTTATTATTATTATTTTCTTTATTCTCGTTACTATCGCTATTATAGTCATTATCGTTATTATCGTTATTATCGATATAATTATTATTATTATCGTTATTATCTTTATTACCCTTATTATAGTAAGTATCGTTATTATCGTTAATATCGATAGTATAGTTATTATCGTTATTATTACGGTTATTATTGTTATTATTATTTTTAACCTTGATATCGTTACTACAGTAATTATCGTTATTTTTGTTATTTTCTTTATTATTATTATTATTACCATTATTATCGTTATTATCGTTATTATCGTTTTTATCGTTATTACCGTTATTACCGGTATAATTGTTATTATCGTTAGCGGTATTATTGTTATTATAGTTATTATCGTCACCCATTATGATTGTTATTACCATAATTATTATTTTTGTCATTATTACTATTATTATCTTTATTACCGGTATAATCGTTATTATTGTTATCGTTATTTCCGCATCATGGATATTTTCGTAAATCTTTATCACCATTTGTATCGTTACCGAGATTATCTTTATAATCATTATTATCTTTATTATAGTTATTAACATTATAATCATTATTTTCGTTATTATCGTTACAATCTTTATAATAGTTAATATCGTTATTATTATAAATGTTGGTATCATTATTTTTGTTAATATAGTAATAATTGTTATAATCTTCATTATCGTCATTATCGTTATAACCGTTATAATCCTTATTTTCGTTATCGTTATTCCCGTTATTATTGTTATCGTCGTAATTGTCTTATTTATCGTTTTTATCGTTATTATAGTTATTATCGTTATCGATATTATTATTATTATTATCGTTAATATCGTTATTAATTTTATTATCGTTATTGTCGTCATAGTAGTTATTATCATTATTATTGATGTTTTCGTTATTATCCTTATTTTCATTATCGTTATACCGTTATTATCGTTATCGTCGTAATTGTCTTATTTATAGTTGTAATCGTTATTATAGTTATTATCGTTATTGATATTATTATTATTATTATCGTTAATAACGTTTTTAACTTTATTATCGTTAATATCGTCATAATAGTTATTATCATTATTATCGATGTTATCGTTATCTTCCTTATTATTGATATTAACGTTATTATTATTATTATAATCGTTAGAATCGTGATCAACGTTATCGTTATAATCTTTATTATCGTCATTATCGTTGTTGTATTAATTGCCGTTATTATCGTTACTATCGTTATTTCTGTTATTTTCGTTACTATCGCTGCTACCGTTACACTCGTTACTATCGTTATCGTTATAAACGTCTTTAACATTATTATCGTTAATATAATTACTATTGTAATAATCTTTATTATCGTTATTATCGTTACCAACGTTATTATTATTATTATTAGCGTTATTGTCGTTATTGTCGTTACTACTGTTAAAATCGTTATTTCCGTTATCGTTATGAATGTTATAGTTGTTATAACGCTTAAATAGTTATTATGGTTATAATCGTTATTATTTTTATTATTATTATCATTGTTATTATCGTTATTATCGCTATTATCATTATAATCATTATAATCGTTATTTTCGTTATTATCGTTATTATTGTTATAATAGTTATTGTCGTTGTTATCGGTATTATTATTATTATTATTACTATTATTATTATTATTATTATTATTATTATTATTATTATTATTATTATTATTATTATTATTATTATTATTATTATTACAATTATCGTTATTATAGTTATTATGGTAATTATCGTTATTATAGAAATTACCTTTATTAATGTTTTTAACGTTATAACAGTTACTGCCGATATTATTATTATAATTGCCGTTATTATCGTTTTTATCGTTATTATTGTTTGAACCATTATTATCTTCGTTACCGTTATTACAGTAATTATCGTTATTATCGATACTGAAGTTATTATCGTTCTTGTCTTGATTCTTGTTATTATCGTTATTATCGTTCATATCATCTTATCGTTATTACCGATATTAATTTTATTATCATTATTATTATAATTATTATCGTTAATACCTTTAATATCGGTATTATCGTTATTATGGTTATTATCGTTTTTATCGTTATAACCATTATTACCGTTATTATTATTATCATTATCGTAATTATCGTTATTATCGTTATTATCCGTATAATCGTTATTATCGTTACCGTGAACATTGTTATTAACGTTATTATCATTATTATATTTATTATTATTATTATTACCGTTAAAATCATTAATATCGCCTTTATCGTTATTATCATTATAATAGTTACAATCGTTGTTGCCGTTGTTAACGTTACAATTGTTATGGTATGTATTATCGATATTATGGTTACTTTCGTTATTAATGTTTTTATTGTTTTAATCGTTATTATTATTACAATCGTTATTATCATTACTATCATTATTATTATTTTTATTATCGCTATTAGAGTTATTAACGTTAATATCGCTACTATAGCCATTTTCGTTAATATCATTATTATCATATTTATTTCTATTTTTATAGCGATTATAGTTATTATCGTTATTACCGTTATTTTCGTTTTTATCGTTATAATTATTATTATTGTCGTTATTGCTGTTATAATCTTTATTTTCGTTTTTAACCTTATTGTCCTAATTATCATTATTACCTATATCATTGTTATTATCGTAATTATCATATTTTTATTATTATTATCGTTATTATCATTATTAACGATATTGTCGTTATTATCTTTATTACTGTTATTATCGTTATTATTATTATTATTATTATCGATATTTCTATTATTATCGTTATTATCGTTATTATCGTTATTACTATTATTATTATAATTATTTTTGCCTTTACCGGTATTATCGTAATTGTCGTTATTATCGTTATAATCGATATTATCGTTATTTTAGTTATTATAGCTTTTATCGTTATTATAATTATTATCATTTTTATTAACGTTATTATCTTTATTATGAATATTATCGGTATTATCTGTATTATTGTTATTATCTTTATTATTGTTATTATTATCGTTATTCTCGTTATAATAGTAATTATCGTTATTAGCGTTTTTATCCTTATTATCGTTAATCCATGTAACCCTTATTAACGTTGTTACCGCTATTATCGTTACAGTCGTTTTTAACATATTTATGTTTCATACAGTTATTATTGTTATAACCGTTATTATCGTTATTATCGATCATTCCGTTATTTTCCTAATTACCTCTATTATCGTTACTACAATTTTAATCGCTATTATCGTTATCTCCATTAATGTTGTTTTCGATATTATCGTAATTATCGTTACTATCGTAATTATCGTTATTATGGTTTTTAGAGTTATTATATTTATTATCATTATTACCGTTATTATCTTTATTATCGTTACCACCGTTATAAATGTTTTTATCGTTAACGTTATTATTATCATCGTTTTTATCTTTTTATTGTTATTGTTGTAGTTATCATTTTTATCGTTATTACCGTTATTATCGTTATTATCGTTATTATCATTATAATCGTTAATTTCGTCATTATCGTTACTAGGGTTATAATCGTTATTGTCCTTAAAATTATAAACGCTATAATCGTAATTATATTAATGTAGTTATAATTTTTAAACATTAATATATATATTATCGTTATTATCGTTAGTATCGTTATTACCGTAAGTATCGTTATTACCTTTATTATCGGTTCTACCATTGTAATCGTTATTATCGTTATCGTGTTTATCGGTCTTACCGTTATTATCGTTATTAACTTTATTAAATCTTACTTCCTTTATAATCCTTATTATCGTTGTCGTTATTATCGTTTTAACGTTATTATCGCTATTTTCGTAATTGTTGTTCTTACCGTACTTACCGTTATTATCGTCTTTTCGTTATTAATGTTTTTAGCATTTTAATCGTTATTATTGTTATAATTGTTATTGTTAATATAATTAATATTATGGTTATTATCGTTATTATTATTTTTATTACCGTTATTATTGTAAATAATGGTAATATTGTTACAATCGCCGTTATCGTTATTACTATTATTATTATTATTGTTGTTATTATTTCTAATAATATTGTTACTAAAGTTTATATAGTTTTTGTCGATAGCTTCGTTATTATCGTTTTTATTATTATTATTAATATTAATATTATCGCTATTATCGTAATTATCGATATTATGGTTAATATTATCGTCATGTCGTTTTACAGTTATTATCGTTATTATTACTATTATTATCGTTACTCTCATTATTTTCGTTATTTTCCTTATTACCGATATTATCGTTATTATCGTCTTATCGTTATTCTCATTATTATCGTTATTATCGTTATTATCGTTATAATCGTAATTATCGTTATTAACGTTGTTATCCTTATAATCGTTATTATCGGTATTATCGTTCTTATCGTAATTATTATTATTATTATCGTTATAATCGTTATTACCGTTTTAAGCGTTATTATTTCTATAATCGTTATTATCTTTATTATTTTTATTATCATTTTATCGTTATTAATTTTATTATTATCGTTAATATCGTTATAATAGTTATTATCGTTATTATTTTTATCACTGTTTTTAACATTATTAATATTATTATTATTGTTATTCAAGTTATTATCGTTATTTTCTTTATTATCGTTACAATTATTATTATTACCTTTATTATCTTTATTACCGTTATTATCGTTATTATCGTTAATATATTTATTATTGATTTAATCTTTATTATCGTTATTATAATTATTATCATTATAATCGTCATTGTCGTTATTTCCGTTATGATCGTTATTATCGTTCTTTTCGTAATTATCTTTCTTATCGTCTTACCGTAATTGTTGTTAATACCATTTTTATCGTTATTAGAAATATTATTAACGTTATTACTGTTATTATCGTTATTGTCTATATTTTCGTTGTTATCGTTATTGTCGTTAATATCCTTATTATTGTCATTATCGTTATTAACGTTATTATCGTAATTAGCGTTATTATTGTTATTATTATTATCGTTATTATCGTTAATATCATTGTTATTGTTATTATTATTATCTTCATTACTGTTACTATAGTTTTTCTCGTTCTATTCCTTATTATCGTTGTTATTGTGAGAACTGTAATTATTTTTATTACCGTTATTATCTTTGTTTACGTATTATCGTTATTACTGGTATTATCTTATTATCGTTATTATTATTATTATTACAGTTATTAGTGTAATTATAGTTATTATCGTTATTATCGTTATTTCCGTTTTTATCGTTAACATTATAATTATTATCGTTATTACCGTTATATTCGTTATAATCGTTTTTATCGCTATGAACCTTATTATCGCTATTATCGTTCTTACCATAACTGTCCTTATTAATGTCATTATCATTACTATCGCTTTTATTGGAACTACCGTTATTGTCCTTATTATTATTTATATTATCGTTATTGTCGTTGTTATCATTATTATCATTAATATCATTATAATTATTATTATTATCGGATTTATCGTTATTATCGCTATTATTGTTATGATATTTACTATTACTATTATTATCGTTATTATGGTTACTATCGTTATAATAGTTATTATCGTTATTATCGTTATTATCGTTATTATAAATATTATTGTACTTATTAAAATTATTGTTACTATTATTATTATTATCGTTATTAACGTGATAATAGTTATTACCGTTATTACAGTCATTATCGTTATGGTAGTTAATATCGTTATTATATTAATTATCGTTATATTGTTAATATTATCGTTGCAATGGTTATTATCGTTATAATAGTTTTATCGTAATTATCGCTATTATCTTTAAAATCTTTATTATTATTATTATTGTCCTTATTATTGTTATTATCATTATTAAAGATGTTATCGTTATTATTATCTTTATTATCGCTATTATTCCTATTATTATCATTAATATCGTGAAAATTGTTATTACCTTTATTTCCGATATTATGGTTATTATTGTTATTTTCGTTTTTATCGTTTTTGTCGTTATTATCGATATTTTCATTGTTATTATTATTAGTATCGTTAATAGCGTTATTATCGTCTTATCGTTATTATTATTATTATCGTTATTATCATTATTATCGTAGATATCCTTTTTTATCGTTATTATCGTTATTATCGTTATTATCATAATAATTGTTATATTTGTTATTATCGCTACTAGCGTTATAAACGTTTTTATTATTGTTTTATAAACCTTATTATCGTAATTACCTTTAATATAGTAATCATTGTTATAATCGTTATTATATTTATTTTCGTTATTATCGTTATAATCGTTATTATCATTATTATCGTTCCTAATGGTATTATTATTATTATTATCATTATTATTGTTATTATCGTAATTACCGTTATAATTGTTATTATCGTCATCGTTATTATAGTTATTATCGTTAGTATCACTATTGTTATTATCGTTATTATGTTTATTATCGTTATTATTATAATTATAATCGTTACATCCTTTATTATCGTTATCGTTAATATCATTATTAACGTTATTATCGCTATTTTTGTTATTATAATCGTTAATGTCGTTATTATCATTATTATCATTATTTATATTATTATGACCGTTATTCCAGTTATTATCGTTTTAATCATTACTATCCTAGGTATCGTTATTATCGATATTAAAGATATTGTGGTTAATATTACTATTGCAATCGTTATTATCGTTTTTACCGTTATTATCTATATTATCACTATTATCGTTATTATTGTTAATCCTGGTATAATCGTTATTATCGTTATCGTTTTAACCGTTATTATGGTTATTATAGTTAATATTAATCGCCGTTGTAATCGTTGATACCCTTATTATCGTTATAAACCTTATTATAGTTATTACCGTTATAAACGTTATTATTGTTAATATTATCGATTTTTTCGTTATTATCTTTATTACCGTTATTATCGTTATTATCGTTATCCTTATTATAGTTATTATCGTTATTATAGTTCTTATCGTTAATAACTTTATAATCGTTATTATTGTTATAGTTACTATAGTTATAGTCGTTATTGTTGATATTCTCGTCAATTTCGTTATTATTATTATCATTATTGTTATTAACGTTATTATGGTTATTTACGGTATTATCATTATTTCCTTGTTATCGTTAATAACTTTACTATCTACATTATCGTTATTCTCGTTATTATTTTTCGTATCGTTATTATTGTTTTTCCTATTATTATTATCATTATTATCGTTATTTTTGTTATTATTATTATGAATATCATTATTACCGTTATTATTTCTATTTTCGTCATTATATTTATTACAGTTATAATCGTTATTATAATTATTATTTTCGTTAGTGTGGTTATTATCGTTACTATCTTTAATATTTTTACTCTTATCATTACTATCGTTTTTATCTTTATTATCGTTATTAGTGCTTTTATTAGTATCTTATTATAGTTATTATCGTTATCCCAATTATATTTAATATCGTTATTATCGTTATTGTCGTTATTATCGTTTTTATCGATCTTATCATCTTATCATTATTATCGGTATTATGTTTTTTAGCGTTTTTATTCTTATTACATTTATTATTGTTAATATTATTATTATTATGGATATTATCGATATTATCGTTGTTATTATTATTATGATCGTTATTAACGTTAGTATAGTTATTGTCGTTATTTTCGTTGTTATCGTTATTAAGGTCATTATCTTTATTATCATTATTGTTGCTATTACCTTTATAATCGTTATTTTCTTTATTATTAGTATTATTATATTTATTATCGTTATTATCGTTAATATCGTTATTACCGTTAGTATCGTTATTACCTTTATTATCGGTTCTACCATTGTAATCGTTATTATCGTTATCGTGGTTATCGGTCTTACCGTTATTATCGTTATTATCTTTATTATTGTTACTTCCGTTATAATCCTTATTATCGTTATCGTTATTACCGTTATTAACGTTTTTAGGATTTTAATCTTTATTATCGTTATAATTTTTATTATCAATATAATTATTATTATGGTTATTGTCGTTATTATTATTTTTATTACCGTTATTATTGTTAATAACGTTAATATTATTACAATCGCCATTATCGTTATTTCTATTATTATTATTATTGTTATTATTATTAATACTATTTTAGATATTATCCTTATTATCTTTATTCTCGTTATTATTGTTATTACTGTTATTATCAATATCATCTTTATTATCGTTATTCTCGTTATTATCGTTAGTATTGTTATTATTGTTTTTACCGTTATAATCGTTATTATCGACACGGTTATAAAGGTTTATAGTTTTTAAAGGTGATTATAGTTAATACAGTTATTAGGGATGTAAATGTTATTATCCTTATTATCGTTATTATCGTTATTATCGTTATTATCGTTATTATCGTTATTACCGTTTATATCGTTGTTACCTTTATTATTTTTACTACCGTCAAAACCGTTATTATCGTTATCTTTATTATCGTCTTTATCGTTATTATCGTTATTATCGTTTTTATCGTTACAAACGTCATAACCCTTATTATTATTAATATAATCATAATTGTTGTTATTATTATTATTAACTTTATTATTGCATTTATCATTATTATATTATTTTTATCTTACTTCTCGTGATTATCGCTATTATCGTTATTATCGTTATCAACGTTATAATAGTAATTATCGTTTTAGTCGTCTTTATCGTTATTACAATTATTATTATAAATATAAAAGTTATTATTGTTATTATTATAATTATTATCGATTTCTATCGTGATAATCGTTAATTCCGTTATTATCGTTATTATCGTTATAGTTGTTATACACGTCATTTCGGTTATTATCGTAAATAATGGTATTTTCTTTATTTTTGTTAGTACCGTTACTATCTTTTTTATCGTTATTACCGTTATTATCGTTATTATTGTTATTGTTCTTAATACCTTTAGCATCGTTATTATTGTTGTTATAATTATTATTACCGTTATTATCGTCATAATAATTATTATCGTTATTATAGTTATTATTATTAATATTCTCGTTATTCTCGTTAATTTCGATATTATCTTTATTATAGTTATTATCGTTATTATCGATTATAACCTAATTAGCGTTTTTATCTTTAACATCGTTATTATCGTTATTATTATTATTGTTATCGTTATTTTCGATTTTAACGATATTACCGTTATTATAGATTTATAGTCATTATCGTTATTATTATTATTATTATTGTTATTATCTTTATTATTGTTATTATCGCTACTATCATTATTGTCGTTATTATTGTCATTATATTTATTATCGTTATTATCGTTATTATTATTATTATTACCGTTATTAATATTATTATTAACGTAAGTATCGTTAATTTCATTATATTCGTTATAATCGTTATTGTAGTTATTATCGTTATTATTATCCTTATAATTGTTATTGTCGTTATTACCTGTAAAATCTGTATTATCGTTATCACTGTTATCCGTTATTATTGTTAATCTTTATTATCGTTATTATCTTTGTCACATTTATTATCGTTAATAACATTATTATTGTTATTATCTGTATTTCCGTTTAAACGTTATAATCTTTGTTATCGTTACTACTGTTGTAGTAATTATTACTGTTATCGTTATTATTGTTATTATCGTTATTATCGTTATTATCGTTAATGTCGTTATAATCGTTATTATCGTTTATCAGTATTTCCGTCAATAACGTTGTTATCGTTATTATCGTTATTATTGTTACTATTGATATTATCATTACTATCGTTATTTTCTTTATTATCTTTACAACTGTTATTATCTTTATTATCATTATTATCGTTATCGATATCTTCGCTATTATTTCTATTATTATTATGATTATTGTTATCATCATTATTACCGTTATTAGCGTTAATAACTTTATTATCGTTATAACCGTTAATAACATGATTATCGTTATCGTTAGTATCTTTATTTTTGTTATTATCGCTATTATCGTTATTACCATTAACAACGTCATAATCGTTATAATTATTATTATTATCGTGATTCTTGTTATTATCGATATTATCGTTATTAATGAAATTATTGTTATTACGTTTATATCGTTATAATCGTTATTATCGTTGTTATCTTTAACATTGTTATCATCGTTTTAATTATTATTATTATCGTTATTCTCGATATTATCGATAATACCATTATTATAGATTTATCGTTATTATCGTTATTATAATTATTATTCCAGATGTTATCGTTAGTATCATTATTATCTCTGTTATCATTATTATCGTTATTATTGTCATTACATTCATTATCGTTGTTATCGTTGAAATTACTATTATTATTGTTATTCTCGTTATTGTCGATATTACCGCTTTACCGTTATTATCGTTATTACCGTAATTATTATTATTATGAACGTTATTATAGTATTATATTTATTATCGTTATTATCGCTATCATTGCTATTATCGTAGTTATTTTTATTATTATCGTTACTATCGTTATTATCTTTATTATTGTTATTGTCGTTATTAATATTATTATTATCGTTATTATCGTTATTATCGTTATTATATTTATTATCCTTACTAACGTTATAACAATTATTTATACATATAGTTATTATCGTTAATATTACTTCCTTTATTACCATTATTATCGTTATTATCGTTATTACTATTATTGTTGTTATTATCGTTATTATCGCTATTATCGTTATTATCGTTATTATTATTTTTATTGTTATTACATTTATTATCGTCATTATCGTTACAGCCGTTATAATATTTACTATCGTTATCGTAATAGACGTTATTATCGTTATTATCGTTATTATTAATATTATTATTATTACTATCGTTCTTATCGTTATTACCGTTATTACCTGTATTATCATTATTATCTTTAAAATAGTTATTCTTGATATAATCGTTTTTGTCCTTATTACCGTTATAATCGTTATTATCGTTATTATCGATATTGTCGTTAATATATGTTGTTATTGTCCTAATTATCGTTATTTTTGTTTTTATCGTTTTCATCGTTATTATCGTTACTATCGTTATTATCTTTATTATAATAATTATTATCGTTATTATTGTAATTATCGTTATTACAGTTAGTTTCGTCATTTTCGTTATTATCATTATTACCTTTATTATCTTTATTACCGGTATAATAGTTATTCTAGTTAGCGTTAGTATGTTTATTATTGTTATTATCGTTAATTTTTTAAACCGTTATTACTCTTATTACCGTTATTATCCTTAGAAACGCTTTTGTCGTCACTATCGATATTAATGTTGTTATAGTAATTATCGTTTTATAATTATTATCGTTATTTTCGTTATTTTCATTAAAATCTTTATTGTCGATATTATCGTTATTGCCGATATTATCGTTTATATTGTTCCTGTCGTCTTACTATTATTATAATAATTATCGATGTTGTCGTTATTATCGTTAGTGTTATTATTATTATCGTTGTTAAAGTTAGTAGTATTATTATCGCTACATTCTTCATTACCGTTATTATCGATATTATTGTTAGTATTATCCTTATTCTTGTTATTATCGTTATTATCGTTATTACCATTATTATAGATGTTATCGTTATTATCGTTGTTATTATTATTATTATCTTTATTATCTTTATGATCGTAACTATTTCTAGTATTATTGTTATTCCCGTTATCTTCGTTATTACCGTTATTACCTTTACTAACGTTATAAATCTTATTAAAAGTTATTATCGTTATTTTCGTTATTATCGATTCTATTGTTATAATGCTATTTATCGTTATTATTGTTTTTACAGTTATTATCGTTATTATTGTTTTTATTTTTAATATCGCTTTATCGTTATTATCGGTATTAACTTTATTATAATTATTAGTTTCGTTATAATAGTTGTATAATTTATTATCGTTACTACCGTTATAAAAGTTACTATAGTTAACGTTATAAACGTTATTATCGTTGTTATCGATAATATAGTTTGTTTGTAATAATCTTATTAATTTTTATTATAGTTTTTACAGTTTTTAGCGTTATTATTGCTATTATCCTTATTATTATTATTATTATTTTTATCGTTATTATCGTTATTATTATTATTATTATCGTTATTACCGTTATTACCGTTTTTATCGTCATTATCGTTATTATCCTTAATGTAGTTATTATTGTTATACCCTTTTTTATCGTTACTGTCGTCATTATCATTATTATCGTTATTAGCGTCATAATAGATGCTGCCGTTATCGTTCTAAACGTCATATCGTTATTGTCGTTAAAATAGTTATTCTTCTAATATTCTTTATTTTGTTATTATCGTTATTATTTTTAGTATTGTTATTATCGTAATTATCGTTATTATCATTATTACCTTTATTACCGTTATTATTGTTAATAACGTTATAACCGTAATTGTCGTTATCTTAATTATCGTTAATATTGTTATTATTTTTATTATCATCCTTATCGTCTTATCGTTTTTTCGTATTTATCCTTATTATCGATATTATCGTTATTATTAATATTATTACAATTATTATCAAGATTATCGTTAACATCGTTTTACCGTTATTACCGTTATTACCGTTCTTATCGTTATCACCGTTATAACCGTTATTATCTGTATTGCTATTATCGTTATTATCGATATTATCGTAAGAATCTTTATTATCGTTATTTCCGTTAGTACCGTTATTATCTTTATTATCTTTATTACCGTTATAGCAGTTTTTATGGTTATTATCGTCATTATTGTTATTATCCTTCAAATCGTTAATATCGCTGTTATCGTTATTATCGTTATTAGCATTATAAAAGTTTTTATCGTTATTACCGTTATAATCGTTTTTATCTTTATAGTTGTTATCGTTATTATGATTATTATCGTGAATTCTTATCACCTTTATTACCGTTGTTTCCGTTACTATCATTATTATACTCATTACCTTTTTTATAGTTATTATCATTAGTAACATTATAATCGTTATTTCCTTTATTATCGTTACTACCGTTATAACCGTTATTATCGATATCGTTATAAATGTCATTACCGCTATCGTCGTTAATATATTTATTATGTTTATAAAATTATTATCTTAATTATCGTTTATACCGTTATTATCGTTATTACCGTTATTATCATTATTATCTTTATTATCGTTACTACCACTATAAATGTTTTGATCGTTATTTTTATTAACGTTATTATCGTTATTATCTTTATTATTGTTACTGTTGCAGTTATCTTTTTTAGCATTAGTACCGTTACTACAGTTATCATCGTTAATATCGTCATAACCTTTATCACCGTTATTACTGTATAATCGTTATTTTCGTTATCTTTAATACCGTTATTATCGTTATTATTTTTATCTTTATTATCGTTATTATCGTTATTATCGTTAATATTTATTACCGTTATAACTGTTGGTACTTTTATTATCGTCTTACCGTTATAACCGTTATTATCGTTATCTTTATTATCGTTATTATCGTTATTATCGATATTACCGTTAATAACGGTATAATCGTTATTAACATTAGCCCTATTATCGTTATTATCGTTGTACCTTATAATAGTTATTACCATTGTTATCGTTATTATCGTTATAATCATTAATATCGTTATTATAGTTATTATTTTCATAATCGTTATTATCCTTATAAACGTTGTTATCGTCATTATCGTTATTATCCTTATAATCGTTGTTATTGTTACTTTTGGTTTATCGTTATTATCTTTATTATTCTTATTATTATCATTATTATCGTTATTATCGTTATTATCGTTTTTATCGTCATTATCGTTATTAAAGTTATTATCCCTATAATTATTTTTATTATCGTAATTATTCCTATTATTATCGTTATTATCGTGATAATTTTTTTACCGTTATTATCGTCATTATTATTATTATTGTTAGTATCATTATTATCGTTATTATTGTTAATTTCGTTATTATCATAAATATCGATATTATCGTTTTTTCATTATTATTGTTATAATAATTATTTTTAACCTTATTAATGTTATTATCGATATTATTGTTATAGTCGTAATATTCGTTATTATCGTTATTATCGTTATTACCGTTATTACCTTTATTACCGTGAGAGATATTATCGTTATTATCATTTTAACTTTACTACCGTTATTATCGATATTATCCTTATTAACGTTATTATCGTTATTGTTATTATTATAATCGTTGAAACGTTTTTATCGTTATTATCCTTATTATCGTTATTATCGTTATTACTGTTATTACAGTTGCTATCGTTAATATCGACATAATTTTTAACATCGTTATTACAGTTATAATCGTTATTATTTTTTTCTTTATTGTAGTTATTATCGTTATTATCCTTAATATCGATACTATCGTTATTCATATTATTATTATTATTATCGATATTAACATTATTTTCGTTAGTATCGTTATTATCTTTATAACCGTTATTATTTTAATTATTGTTATTATCATTATTATCGTTGTTACCGTTATTTTCGTTATAATCCTTTCGTTCTTATCGTTATTATCGTTATCAACATTATAATCATTATTTTCTTTATTATCGTTACTACTGTTATAATAAATATTAACATTATCCTTATTATAGTTATTATCTTTTTTACCGTTGTAATCGTTATGATCGTTAACGTTTTTATCGATATTAACGTTATTATCGTAATTTCTTTATAGTTATTATTGTTATTATCGTTTTTATATTTATTATCGTTGTTATTATTATTATAGTTATTATCGCTATTGACGTTATTATTGCTTTTATCTTTATTATCTTTATAATCACTATTATCATTATAATTCTTATTATTATCTTTTTTAATATTATTATCGTCATTATTGATATTGTCGTAATTTTCGTTTTTATCGTTATAATCTTTATTATCGATATTACTGTTATTGTCATTATTATTCTTATTACTGTCTTTTTTGTTATATTCGTTATTATCGTTATTATCCTTATTAACGTTTTTATCGTTATAATCGTTATTATCGAAATAAACTATATTATCGTTAATATCGTTATTATCGTTATTACCGTTATTATAGTTAATATAGTTATTTTCGATATTCCCGTTAATATTGTTATTATCGCTACTATCGTTATTATCGTTTTTATCGTTATTACCGTTATTACTGTTATTATTATCTTTATTATGTATATTATCGGTATTATCTCTATTATTGCTATTATCGTTATTATTATTATTATTACCGTAATTCTCTCTATTATCGCTATTGTCGTTATTATCATTAAAATAGTTATTACCGTTATTGTTATTATCATTATAATCTTATTTTCGTTATTCTTACTACCGTTATAATCGTTATTATGGCTACTATTATAAATGTTATTATTGTTATAACCGATAATATAGTTATTATGGTTGAAAACGTTATTATCTTTATTATCGTTAATATCGTTATTACCGCTAATATCGTTATTATCTATATTATCGATTCTATCGATATAACCGTTATAATCGTCACCGTTATTATCGTTATTATCGTTATTATCGATATTATTACTATTACCGGTATTTTCGTTATTATCCTTATTACCGTTAATAACGGTATAATCGTTATTATCGTTAATATCTCTATTATCTTTAGTATCGTTGTTATCGCTGTTATCGTTATAATTCTTATATTCGTTATTAGCGTTATTATCGTTATCAACATTATAATCGTAATTTTCTTTATTATCGTTACAACCATTATAATAATTCTAAACGGTGGCCTTATTATAGCTATTTTCGTTACAGTTGTTATTGTCGTTATTATCGTTTTTACCGTTCCTATGGTCTTATCGTTCTTATCGATTTCATCGATATTATCATTATTAACCTTATTATTATTACTATTATCGTTATTCCAGTTATTATCGTTATAAACGTTATTATCGTTGGTATAGTTATTTTCATTTTATTGTTATAATAGTTATTAACGTTATAAACGTTATTAACGTCATTGTCGTTAATATCGTTATTATCGTTAATATTATTATTATATAGTTTTATTGTTAATATCGTCATTATCGCTATCATAGTTATTATTGTTTTTACCGTTATAATCGTTATTATCGTTATTAACTTTATTATCATTATTATCATTATTATCGTTATTATTACTATTATTATCGTGATTATCGTTAATATCGTTATTACAGTAAGTATCGTTATTATCGTTATGACCTTGATTACCGTTATCGTTGTTATAGTTATCGTTATTATCGTTATTGTCGTTATTATTGCTATTATCTTTTTTATCGTTATTTGTATTATTAGTATCTTTATTACTGTTATTATCGTTATTACCGTTATACTCCTTATTATCGTTATCACAATTATATTTATTATCGTTATTATCATTATTATCGTTATTATTGTTAATATCATTATAATTATTATTATCATTGTTTTTATTGTTATTATCGTTATTACTGTTATTACCGTTATAATCGTTATTTTCGTTTAAACCGATATCATACTTATAATCGTTATTATCACCATAATCGTTCTTATCGTAAATAATGTCATTATTATTATTATTCCGTTACTATCGTTATTATCGTAATTGTCGTAATTATTTTTTGTATCGTTATTATTGCTGATATCGTTATTATATTTTTTATCGTTATTATTGTTATTATCGTTATTATCGTTATTTTCGTTGTTATCGCTATTATCGTTATAATCTTTATTATTGTTATAACCGTTATTATCTTCATTGTTGTTATATCATTATTTCCGTTATTACCTTTATTTTCTATATTATTGTTATATTATTAGTATTATGATTATTAACGTTATTATCGAATTATCGTTATTATCGTTACTATTATTATTATTATCGTTATTATCTTCATTGCCAATATTACTATTCTTGTTATTGTTATTAACGTTATTATCGATATAATCGTTATTATCGTTATAATAGAAATTATCGTTATATTCCTTATTATTGTCATTATCGTTATAAACGTTATTATCCTTATTATCGTTACTACCGTTATAATCGTTATTATCGTTACCGGTATTATCGGTATAACCGTTATTATCGATATTATTTTTATTATCGTTATTACCTTTATAATCCTTATTATCATTATCGTTATTATCGTTATTACCGTTATTATCGTTATTACTGTTGTTGTCGTTAAGACCAATCTTATCGTTATTTTCGTTACCTTTATAATGTTTATTAACGTTATTATCGTTACTACCAATATTATCGTTATTTTCTTTATTACCTTCACAACCGTTATTGTTGTTTTTATCGTCTTATTGATATTAACGTTTTTCATCGTTATTATTAATATTACCTTTATTATTATTATAATTATCATTATTATTGTTATTAACGTTATTAACGATGTTATCGTTATTTTCGTTACTATCGTTATTATTTTTGTAATCGTTATTATCTCTATCCATGTTATCGTTTATATCAATATTATCCTTATTATCGTTGATAACGTTACCCTTATTATCGTTATTAACGTTATTATCGTTAATATTGTTATAATTACATTTATTTTTATTATTATCGTTATTATCGTTATTACCGAGTTCTCCGTTGTAACCGTTATTACAGTTATAACTGTGATTGTCGTTATCGATTTTATTGTTGTTATCATTATATCGTTATTACCGTTATTATCGTTATTATCGTCATTATCGTGTTTGATATTATTATTATTATTATTATCGTTATTAACATTGTTATCATTTTTCTCAATATTGTCGTCATTATGGCCATTATCGTTATACCGTTATTACCGTTTTTATCGTTATCGTAATTATCATAATTAACATTATTATCCTTAGTATCGATATTATCGTTATAATCATCATTACCGTAATTATCGATATTATAGTTCTTATTTTCATTCTTATTGTTATTATTATTATTATCGTTATTATCGTTAACATCGTTATTATCGGTTCTTGCCTGTATAATCATTATTACCATAATCGTTATAATCCTTAAAATGGTTATAATCGTTTATCAATATTACCGTTATTACCTTTATTTCCATCATTTTCTTTATTATCGTTATTATACTTTTACCGTTATTATCGATAATACCAATATTATTATTATTATCATTATTATCTTTATTACATTCATTTCAGTTATTATCAGTTAATATCGTCATAATCTTCATTATCGTTACTACTGTTATAATCGTTATTATATTTATCGCTAGAAACGTTATTATCAATATTACCGTTATTATAGTCATTACTGTCATTATCGTTATTACCTTTATTATCGTTACTACCGTTATAATTGTTATTGTCGTAATTATCGTTATTAACGTTAATATGGTTATTTTCTTTAATATCATTATTATCGTTATTATTATTGTTAGTTTCGATATTATTGTTATAATCGATATTAACTTTTTCCTTATTATAGATAATATTTATATTATCTTTAATATCATTAATATCGTCATCGATATTATCGTTATTACCGTTATTATCATCATACCGATATAAACGTTATTATCGCTACCGTTATTATAGTCTTTATCGTTATTACCGTCATTATTGATATTTTAATTATTTTTATCGTTATTATCCTTAATATCATCATTAAAATTATTATCCTTAGTATCGTTATTATCGTTATTTCCGGTATTAACGATATTATCGTTATTATCGGTTTTATCTTTATTATCGTTTTTTCCGTTATTATCGTTATTATCGTCTTCCATATTAACGTTATTATGGATAGTAACATTATTATTGTTAATATTGTTATTATCGTTATATTCGTTATTATCGTTATTATCGTTATTACCTTTATTACCGTTATTATAGTTGTAACTTTGCATCCGTTTTTATGGTTATCTTTATTATCGTTATTATAATTATTAACGTTAATATTGTTATAACCGTTTCAGTAGTTATTATAATTATATCGTTGCTTTCGTTATTATCGTTTTTGTCGTTATTATCGCTATTATAGATATCAAAATTTTTAGTATAGTTATAATCGTTATTATTGTTATTACCATTATAATCTTTAATATCGTATTCCTTATTATAGATCTTATTTTAATCATCGTTATGTCTTTATTAACGTTATTATCGTTCGTGTCGCCTTATCGTTATTATTGTTTTTATCTTTATAATCGTTATAATTGTTCATATCCTATTAATCGTTATTATCTTTATAATCGTTTTGCCTTTTTAACCGTTGCTATCGTTATAGTTATGATCAGTATAGTGTTTATTATCATTATTATCGTTCTTTTCATTGTTACGTTTATTATAGTTATTATTGTTAATACTGGTATAATATGTTATCGTTTTAAACCTCATTATAGCTATTATCGTTATTAGTATTATTATATATATATTTTTTTGTTATTATTGTTATTATTAATATTATTATTATCGTTATTATCGGTATTAACGTTATTATCATTATTTGCATTTTTATCCTTATTTTCGTTATAATATTTATTATCGTTATTACCGTTATTACCGTTATTACCCTTATTACCGTAATTATCGTTATTAAGTTATAACCGATTTTATCGTTATTGTTTTTATCGCTATTATAGGTACTATCGTGATTATTATTGTTATTAATATATACTATTTTTATTATTATTATTATTGTTAATATTATTATTATAGTTATTATCGTTATTACCGCCATTATCGTTATTATCGATATTATTATTATTATCATAATAATTATCCTTATTAACGTAATTATCATTATTATAGTTATTATCGTTATTATCGCTATAGTAGTTACTATTGTTATTATCCTGCTTATCATTATTATGGTTTTTATCGATATTATCGTTATTATCGTTATTATTGCAATTAGTATCGTGATTATCATTATTATTATTATTAGTATTCTTAGTATCGTTATATTCGTTTTTTCCGTTATAGTTGATATTTTCATTATCCTTATTACAGTTAATTTCGTTTTATCGTTATTGTTGTTATTATCGTTCTTATCGTCTTATCATCTTATCGTTATTATGGTTGTTATCATTATTACCGTTATTATCGTTATTATCTTCATAACGTTGTAACCGTTTATGTAGTTATATTTATTATTCTTATTATTGTTTTTATCTTTAATATCGTTATTATAGATATTATCTTTACAATGGTCATTATAGTTAATTGAATCGTTAATTGAATTATTAATAATATATATTATTTTAGAATTATAATTATCATTAATTTTATTATTATCGTTATTATCATTATTACCGTTATTATTGTCATGTTCGTTATTATCCTTATTATCGTTATAATCGTTATTATCAGTGTTACCGTTATTATTGTTATTAACGGTATTATTATTGTTATTATGGTTATTATCGTTAATACAATTATAATCGTTATTATCTATATTAACGTTATTGCTTTTATTATCGTTATTATATTTCTTATTTTAATTACCGTTATAATCCTAATTATAGTTATCGATTTTATGGTTATTATCGTTATTATGGTCATCGTCATTATCGTCATTATTGTCATTATCGTTATTATCGTTATTATTTTTATTATAGTTATTATCGTTATTATCATTATTATTAGTAATTATTGTAATTACTGTTATTACAAATTTTATCGTTGTTATTACTATTAACGTTATTATTATCATTATTATCGTTATTTACGTTATTTTCGTTAATATCGTTATTATCGTCATTTTCGTTATTACCGTTATTATCGTTATAACCTTTATTATTCATATTATCGTTACTATCGATGTTATGTTTTTTTTCGTTTTAATTATTATTATTATCGTTATTAATGGTAATGTTTTTATAATCCTTATTATCGTCATTATCGTTATTTTTTTATTATTATTATTATTATTAAAACTATTATCGTTATATCGTTTTTATCGCTATTATCGTTATTATCGTTATTATCGTCATTATATTTATTATCGTTATTATCGTTATTATTATTATTATTATTGTTATTCTCGTTATTCTCGATGTTATCGCTTAATCGTCATTATCGTTACTATCGATGTTATAATTATTATAATCTTACTATTGTTATTATAATTTTAATAGTTAATAGTGTTATTATTGTTATTATCGTTACTATTGTTATTTTCGTTATTATAGATATTGTTGGTCTAATCGTTATTATCTTTAATATCGTTATCATCCTTATTATTGTAATTATCGTTATTATCGTTTTTATCGTTATTACATTTATTACCGTAATTATCGAAATAGTTATTTTCGTTATTATAGTTTTTACATTGATTACCGTAATTATCGTTATTGTCGTTACAATTGTTTTACTGTTATTACCTTTAATATCGTTGTTACAGTTATTATAGTTATTATCGTTATTATCTTTATTATAAATATTACCGTTATTATCGGCATTATCTTTATTGTTATTAACGGTATTATCGTTATCATTGTTATTATGGTTATTATAGTTATTATATTTGTTATCGTTATTAACGTCATTATCGTTACTGACGTTATTTCCTTTATAATCGTTATTATCTTTGTTATCTTTTTCTACCGTTATAATAGTTATTAATGGATTCATTATTCTCTTTATTATCGTTATAATCGTTATTATAGTTATTATTGTTTTTATCGTAATAATCGTTATGTCGTTGTCGTTAGTATCATTAATGTCGTTGTCGTTAGTATCATTAATGTCGTTAATACCGTTATTAACGTTATTATCGTTATAATTATTACCGTAAATATAGTTTTACTTTTATTACCGTTATTATTGAAATTATCGTTCGATTCTTTATTTTTGTTATTATCGTTATTACCGTCATAATAGCTATTATCGTTATCGTTATTATAGTCATTATCTTTAATGTCTCTAATATCCTTCTTATCATTCTTATCGTCTTAAAGTTAATATCGTTAATATTAATATTATTACAGTTATTCTGGCCATTATCCTTATTATCTTTAATATCGCTATTATCGTTATTATTATTATTATTATTATCGTTAATAACGTTATTATCGTTATAATCGTTATTATCGTTATTTTCGCTATTATTGTTATTATTATTAATATTATCTTTATATCAGTATTATCCTTATTTTCGTTATTATCGTTATTACCGTTATAACCGTGATTATCGTTGTTGTTATTATCGTTATCATCGATTTAAACGAGATTATCGTTATCGTTATTATCTTTGTTATCGTTATTATTGCTATTATTGTTATTAACTTTAACAACGTTATTATCGTTATAATTATTATTATTATCGTTATTCTCGTTATTATCGATACTATCGTTATTATTGTTATTATCATTATTATCGTGATTATCGTTATTATCGTAATTAACGTTATTACCGTTAATACCGTTATAATCGTTATTATCGTTATAATCTATATTATCTTTAGCGTTATAATCGTTATTACCTTTATTATCGTTATTATCGTTACTACCGTCATTATCTTAATTATCTTTATTGCTGTTAAACCGTTATAATCGTTGCTATCGTTTTAGATAATATTATAATTATTATCGTTATTAACCGTATTTTCTGTATTAACGTTATTATGGATATTATCCTTATAATCAATATAATCGTTTATATCCTTATAGATATTATAGTTATTATCTTTATTTTCGATATTACCATTACTACCGTTAAAATCGTTAGTATCGTTATTGTTATAAAATTTATTATCGTTTTTATCGTTAGAATCTTTATTATTGTTATAATCCTTATTATCGTTTATACCGTTTTCATGATTATTATCTTTATTATTTTTACTACCTTTATAATCGTTAATATCGTTATCTTTATTATCGTTATTATCGTTATTATCGTAATTGATACTATTATCTTTATTAAAGTTATTATCGTTATTATCGTTATAATCTATATTGTTGTTATAATCGTTATTATCGTTAATATCTTTAATATCGTTATTATCGCTATTAGCCTTATAATCGTTATTAACGTTATCGTTATTATAATTATTATCGTTATTATCGATATTGTTGTTATTAGCATTTTTAATATTATTATTATCGTTATTACAAGTATTACCGTTGTAATCGTTATTATCGTTATAAACTTTATTATCGTTATCATCGTTATTATCATTATTATTATCATTACTGTTGTTATCATCGTTTTTGTCTTTATTATCGTTCCTATTGTTATAATTATTATTATTATCAATATTATCATTGTTATCGTTATTATCGTTATTACCGTAAAATCCCTGAATATCGTTATAGTTTTTATCGTTATTAACCTTTTTTAATGTTATGGATATTTTTATTATTATTAACGTTGTTATCGTTATTAATTGTATTATAATTATTATCGATATTATCGTTAAAATCTTTATTATCGTTATTACCATTATTATCGTTATTATCTATATAATCGTTATTCTCGTTGTTCTCGTTTATATCGATATCATCGTTATTACCGTTATTACCGTTAATACTGGAATTACCGTAAATATTATTATTATCGTTACTAACGTTATTATCTTTTAATCGTGATTATCGTTATTATCGTTATCTTCGCTTTTATTACTAATTTTATCATGATTATCGTTATTATCGTAATTACCGTTATTACCGTCAATATCGTTATTATCGTTTTTACCGTTATAATCGATATTATCGTTAGCGTTATTATTGTTTGTTATCGTTAGTATCGTTATAATTGTTACTACCTTTATATATATTATTAATATTATTATCGTTATTATCATTATAATCATTATTATCGTTTTTACCTATATAATCATTATTATCGGTATTATCGTATTTATCGTTATTATGGTTATTATCATTATTATATTTATTATTCCTATTACTGTTACAATCGTTATTATCGTTAGTGTTATTATCGTAATTATCATTAATCCTTGTAACCGCTGTTATCGTTATTACCTTTATTATCGTGAATACTTTTATTACCGTTACTATCGTTATATTCGTTATTATCGTTATCGTTATTAAATTTATTACTGTTATTATCGTTTTATCGTTATTACCCTTATTATCGTTATAGATACTATCGTTATTATTGTCTTAACTTTATTACCGTTATTATAATTATCATTCTTATTAACGTTATTTTCTATAGTATCTTTATTATCGTTTTTCTCGTTATTATCGTCAGTTTCGTTATTATTCTTACTATTATTATAATTATCGTTATTATAGTTATTAGCTTTATTATTATTATTATAATCGATATTAAAGTTATTTTCGTTTATTTATTTATTATCGTTATTATCTCTATAACCGTTATTATCTTCAGAATCCTTATTAGCGTTATTATCGTTATTATCGGTATTATCATTATTATTATTATTATTACCGATATTATTGTTATTATCGATATTATCTTTATAATATTTATTATCGGTATTACCGTTGTTATCGTTATTATCATTATTATCGCTAGTATCGTTCTAATCGTTATTATCGTTGTTACCTTTACTATTGTTACTATTATCGTTATTATCGTTATTATCGTTATTTTCGATATTATCATTATTATTGTTATTAATACAATTCTTATCGTTCTGCCCGTAATTATCGTAATAATCGTTGTTATTGTTATAATCATTATTATCTTTATAATCGATATTATATTTATTATCGGTATTACTATTATTCTTAACCTTGCATTCCTTATTACCGTTATTATCCTTATTAGCCTTATTATCTTCAGCACCGTTATTACTGTTATTATTGTTACTATCTTTTTTATCGTTCCTAGCGTTTTTACCGTTAGAACGTTTATTATCCGTTACAGTTATTATTGTTAGTATCGTTATTACCTTTATTACCGTTACAACCGTTATAATCATTGTTATCGTTATCGATATAATCGCTATTAAAAGTGTAATCATTATTTTCGTTATTATCGTTACTACCGTTATATACGTGAATATCGTTATCATAATTGATCGTTATTATCGTTATTATCGTTAGTATAGTAATTATCATTGTTATCGTTATTGTCGTTAATACCGTTATTACAGTTATTATCTTTAATATCGTCCTAGCCTTTGCTAACTTTATTACCGTTATAATCGTTATTAACGTTATCGTTAATAGCGTTGCTATCGTTATTATTCTTCTTATCGTTATTAGCGTTATAAGCGTTTTTATCGTTACCTTTATTAGTGTTATTTTCGTTTTTTTCGTTATTACAGTTACTATTATTATTATAATCGTTATAACGTTTTATCTTTATTATTGTTATTATCGTTATTATCGTTATTATCGTTATTATCGTTATAATCGTTACTATCGTAATAGTTATAACTGTTATTCACGTGTTATTTTCGTGATTACTGTTATTATCGTTATTGTCGTTAATAATGTTATAATCGTTATTATCGTTATTATCGTTGTAAATATTATCGTTATTATCGTTTTGTCTTTATTACCGTTAATATCATTATTATACTTATTAACGCTATTATCGTTATTATCGTTATCACCGATATTTCCTTTATTACCTTCATTATCATTATAACCGGCATTATCTTTGTTATCGTTATTATCGTTATTTTCGGTATAATTGTTATTATCATTATTATTATATTAATTATCGATATTATAGCATTTATCATTACTTTCGCTATTATCGTTATTGTCATTCTTATCGTCTCAACGTTTTTATTGTTATAATCGTCTTAATAGGTATCATCGTTTTTATCGTTATAATCATTATGAATGTTATTACCGTTATTATCGTTACTTGCATTGTAATAGTTATTATCGTTATTATCGCTATTATTAATTGTATCGTAATTAACGTAATTATCGTTATTATCATTATTACCGTTATTATCATTATTATCTTTATCTATATTACAGTCATTATCGATATTGTTGTTATTATTGCTATTATCGTTCGTATCGTCTTATCTTTATTACCGTTATTATCAGTATTATTATTATTATCGTAATTATCGATATTATTATTATTATTTTCTTTCTCATTGTCTTATCGTTAAAATCGTTATTAGCTTTATAATCGTTATTATCGTTATTATTATTATTATTATCGTTATTAACGTTATTATCGTTATTACCGTTATTACTCTTATAATAGTAATTACATTTATTATCGTTATTACCGTTATTATCGTTGTTATAGTTGTTACCGTTATAATGATAATTTTCGTTATTATCATTGTTACAGTTATTATTGTTATTATCGTTACTACCGTAATTATCGTAATTAACGTTTTTATTACTATTTTTATCGTTATTATCGTTAATATCGTATCTATCGTATTTATTATCATTATCGTTGTCTTCGCTGTTAACGTTCTTATCGTTATTACTGTTATTACCTTTATAATCGTTATTATTATTATTATTACCGTTATAATCCTTATTATCATTTTTACCGTTATTATCGTCATTATCGTTTGTTATTCTAATTATCTCTATTTTCGTCATTTCCTTTATTAATATTATTATTATCTTTACTATCGTTATTAATGTAACTATCATTATTATCCTTATATTTTTTATTATGGTTATTTGTGTTATTTTGGTTATTACCTTTATTATTATTATTATCATCTTTTATTTCGTTATTACCGTTATAAGCGTTATTTTCGTTATAGTTATTTATGTTATTATTGTTGTTATTTTTCTATATTATCCTTATTACAGTTATTATCGTTTTTATTATTATTATTAACATTATTATCGATATAATTTTTATAATCTTTATTTATGTTTTAATAGTTATTATCGTTATTATTGTTATTACATCATTATTATCGTTCTTAATGTTATTATCATTATTAAAGTTATTATCGTTATTATCGCTATTATTTTTATTATTATTATTATTATTATTATCGTTAAAATCATTATTATCGTTATTATCGCTATTAACATTATTATCTTTATTACCGCTATTACAGTTATTTTCGTAATTATCGTTATTTTCGTTAAAATTGTTAATAACTTTATTCTCGTTATTATCGCTATAATCGATATATTCGATATTATTGTTATTATCGTTATTATATTTATTATCGTTATTGTCGTAATTGTTGCTATTACCGTTATTATAGTTAATAACGTTATTAATTTTATTACCGTTTTTATTCTTTTAATCGTTCCTATATTTAACATCGTTACTATCGTTATTACCTTTATTATCTTTATTATCGTCATATCCGTTATTATCGTTATTATCGTAATTACCGTTATTATCGTTTTTATCGTTGTTAAATTTATTATCGTTATTATCGTTATTATTATTATTCTTATCGTTTCTGCCTATATAATTGTTATTATCCGTATTATCTTTATTATTTTTATTTTCGTTATTATCATTATAAAAGTTATTATACATATCATCGTTATTATCGTTATTATCTTCATTGTTGTTATATCATTATTTCCGTTACTATCTTTATTTTCTATATTATTGTTATATTATTATTATTATGATTATTAACGTTATTATCGTTATGATCGTAATGATCTTTATTATCGCTATTATCGTTATGAACGTCATAATGATTATAATTATAGTTATAATCGTTATTGTCGTTATTATTATAATTAACGTTATAATTATAATCAATATCTTTGTTATTATCTTTATAATCGTTATTTCAGTTATTACTGTAATTACCGTTATAATCGTTATATTCGTTAATATCATTATTATTATTATTTAGGTTAATACCCTTATTTTCCTTGTTTTCATTATTATCGCCATTTTCATTATTATCGTTATTGACGTTATTTTTGTTTTTATCGTTATCATCATTATTATTTTATTATTATCGTTCATATCTTTGTTACCGTTATTATCGTTAATATCGTTATTAAGGTTATAAACGTTATTCTCTTTATAGTTATTATAATTATATTTATTATTTTTATCTTTAATATCGTTTTTATTGCTATTATCGGTATAATTGATATTATTATCGTTATTATCCATATTATCGTTATTATCGTTATAATCGAAATAATCGATTTTGTCATTATTATCGTTATTATTGTAATTACATTTATTATCGTTAATATGGTTATGCATATTTTTATTATCGCTCTGATCGTTATTATCGTTATGGTTATTAACATTATAATTGTTATTATCGTCATAATCTTTATTATCGTTATTATCGTAATTATAATTATTATCGCTATTATCGTCATTATCGTTACTATCGTTATTATTGTTATTATCGTTATTATTATTATTATTATCGGTATTACATTTATTATCGTTATTATCGTTATTATCGTTATTATCGTCACTATTTGTATTATCGTATTAATCGCTATTATCGTTATTATAATTATTATTATCGTTATTATACTTATTATCGTTATCCTTGTTATAGTTATTATCTTTAACATTGTTATTATAATAATTATTGTTATCATTGTTATTATCTTCCTATCGTTAATACCGTTATCTTTATTATCGTTTTTATCGTTATGACCGTTGTTATCGAAAGTATTATTATAATTATTGTAATTATCGTTATTATCGTTAATACCTTTATAAACGTTATTTTCCTATTTATTTTTTCGTTATTATTGTTATTATCATTATTATCGTTATAATTGTTATAATAGTTATTTTCGTTGTTAACTTTGATATCATTATTATCGTTATTGTCGTTATAATTATTATTAGTATCGTTATTTCCTTCATTATTGTTAAACCGATTTAATCGTTATTATCGTTATCCTTATTATTGTCACTATCGTTATTATTGTTATTTGTCGTTATAATCGTTGCTATCATCCTATCGTTATTATCGTTATTATCGTTATTATCGTTATTATAATTTTTTTGTTATTATTATTATTAAAATCGTTTTTGATGTTATTATCGTTATTCTCTATATTATCTTTAATATCGTTAATATCGTTATTATTATTATTATAATTTTTATTCTTGTTATTATCGTTATTATCGTTTTTATTATTATTATTAAAATTATAATCGTTATTATTGTAATTATCGTTATTACCGTTATTATCGTTATTAACGTTATTATTATTATTATTATCTTTATTATCGTTAATATCATTATTATCGTTATTATAGTTATAATAGTTATTATCGCTAGTGCCATTGTTATCGTTATAATCGTTTTTTCCGTTTTTACTGTTATTAAAGTTATTATCTTTAATATCGTTACTATCTTTGTTATTAGTTTTATTTTTGTTATTATCGTTATTATCGTTATCATCATTATTTTCGCTTTTATCGTTATTATCGTTATTACGTTTATTACCGTTATTATTATTTTCATTATATTTATTATCCTTATTATCGCCATTATCGTTATTAACATTATTATTTTTAATATTATTATTACAATTATCGTTATTATCGTTATTATCCTTATTAACTTTATTGTTGTCATTAAAGTTTTTATTATCAATATTAACGTTATACTCATTATTATCCTTATTATCGTTATTATCTTTATTAATGTTATTATCGTTACAATCGTTTTTACCGTTTTATAGTTATTATCGTTATTAGTTCATTATTATCGATCTTATCGTTATTATCGTTACTATCGTTATAAATATATTATTGTTATCGTTAATATAGTTTTTGTCTTTATTATCTTTATTAACGCAATTGTCGTTATTATCGTTATTATTGTTATTTTCGTTATTACCGTCTTAATCGTTAGAATCGTTACTTTGTTTCTATCTTCATTATCGTAATTACATTTATTATCGATATTATCTTTACTTTCGATATTATTATTTATATTGTTAATAACGTTATTATCATTATTATTGTTATTATCGTTATTATCGTTATTATCGTTATTTTCGTTTTTATAGTTATTAGCGTATTTATCTTCTTTATCGTTATTATCGTTATTATCGTTTTCGTTATTACATTTATTACCGATATTACCGTTATTGTCGTTTATAACGTTATTACCTTTATTATACTTATTATTATTATTATAATCGTTAAAAACAATGTAATCTTTATTATCGTTAATATCGTTATTTTACGTTATCATTGTTATAATCGTTATTATCTTTATTATCTTTATTATCGTTAATATTGTTATTGTATTTATTACTATCTTGATTATCGTTATTATCGTTGTGTTCGTTATTTTCTTTATTACCGTTATGATCTTTAGATTCGTTATTATCGTTTTGACTTTATTAAAATAATTACCGTTATTACAGTTATTATTGTTATTATCGTCACTATCGTTATTGTTCTTATTATCGTTATTGTAGTTATTATCGCTACTTTCCTTATTATCGTTATTATTGTTATTACAGTTCATGACGTCTTGTTATTGTTGTTATTGTCGTTATTATCGTTATTATCGTTATTATTATAATTATTATTGATTTTAACGTTTTTTTCTTAATTATCGTTGCTATCGTTATTTTAGATATTATCGTTATTATGGTTAATATCGTTATTATTATTATTATTATTATTAACGTTATTATGGATTTTGTCGTTATAATCGTTACTTATTATTTATTCGTTATTATCGTTATTAGTATCGCTTTTCTCGTTATTGTCGTTATTTTCGTTAAAATCTTTTTTATATTTATTTTTGTTATTATTTTAATTATTATCGTTATTATCTTTATTATTGTTGTTATCGTTACTATCGTTATTATTACTTTAATATCATTATTCACGTTATTATCGTTATTGTCGCTATTATCGTTGTTACCGGTGTAATCGTTATTATCGTTAATCTTTATTTTCGTTATTACAGTAGTTACAGTTATTAACGTTATTATCGTTATTATCGTTATGATAGTTATTTTCGTTATTATCTTTGATAACGTTATTATCGTTATTATCGTTGCTATTGTTATAGGTGTTGTTATCGCTTTCCTTATAAACGTTATTATCGTTATTACCGTTATTATAGTTATTATCGTCATTAGTATTTTTAACGTTAATTTCCTTAAAATCTTTATTTCCGTTACTACCGTTATAAACGTTATCGTTATTATCGTTATTATCGTTATTATCCTTACTATTGCTTTAATCTTTATTATGGTTATTTTTATTAATATTGTCGTTATTATCTTTATTATAGTTATATTCGTTATTATCGTTATTATTATTATTATTATCGTCATTATGGCTAATATCGTTAATTACTATTTTGTCGTTTTGTTGTTATCGGTATTATCTTCATGTACGTTACTACCGTTATAATCGTTATTATCGTTATCTTTATTATCATTATTATCGTTAAGATTGTTATTATTATTGTTATCATCGTTATTATCACTTTTATCGTTATTATCGTTACTACCATTATTATCGTTATTAATGTTATAATCGTAATTGTCATTATCATTATTATCGTCATAACGTTAATTTCCGTTATTACGGTTATTATTGTTAATATCTTCATGATCTTTATTATCGTTTTTACCGTTATAATCCTAATTGCCTTTATTACCGTTATTATCGCTATAATCGTTCTTATCGTTATTATCGCTATTACGGTACTTATCGTTATGATTATTTTTATTAACGTTATTATCGCTATTATCGTTATTATAAATATTATCATCATTATCGCTATTATTTTTATTATTGTTATTATTATTATTATTAATACTATTAACGTTATTATCATTCTTATCGTTATTATCCTTCATATCGTTATTAGCGTTACTAACGTTATTATCGTTATTAACCTTATCACAGTTATTTTTATTATAATTAACCTTTTTCTCGTTATTATCGTTATTATTGTTTTAATAGTTATTATTGTTATTATCGTTATTATCGTTATTATGGTAATTTTCGATATTATCCTTGTTATCGTAATAATCGTTATTACTATTATTAATATCGTTATAATTATCTTTATAATCTTTATTTCCATTATAATCGGTACTATCGTTCTCGATATTATGATTATTAACTTTTTTATCGTTATTGTCTTTATTATCGTTATTAATGTTATTATCGTTATTATCGTTATTATTTTTATTATCGCTACAACCGTTATAATCGTAATTATAGTTATCGTTATTATCGTTATTATCATTAATATCTTTATTTTCGTTTTTGATAATATTATTATTATTATTATCGTAATCAATCATATTAACTTTGTTACTGTTATTAACGTCATAATTGTTAGTATCGATATAATAGTTATAAACGTTTTTACCGTTGCTAACGTTATAGTTATTGTTTTCGTCGTTTTACCTTTCTTACAGTTACAATCGTTATTTTCGGTAATATCGTTATTATGGTTATTACCGATATTATCGCAATTATCTTTATTATAGTTACTACCGCTATAATCGTTAGAATGGTTATCGTTATTATCGTTATCAACGTTAATATTGTTCTTATCCTTATTATCGTTAGAATCTTTGTTATCGTTATAATCTGTAATAACGTTATTACGGTGATTACCTTTTTTATCGTTATTATCCTTATTATCGTTATTATCGTAATAAAAATTAGTATCGTTATTTCCGTTATTATCTATATTATCGTTATTATCGTTATTACACTTATCATCGTTTTGAATGTCATTATCGTTAATATCACTATAATTATTATTAATATCGTTATTATCGTTATAGTCGTTATTATCGTTATTATCTTCCTTATCTTCTTATCGTTATTATCGTATTTATCGTTACTGTCATTATCGTTATTTTCCCTTTTATAGTCTTGTCGTTATTATTGTTATTGAAGTAATTTTCGTTTTAATCGTTATTATCGTTCTTATTATTATTATTACTTTTAATATCATTATTATCATTATTATCGTAATTATCATTATTATCGTTATTATCGTTATTACGGAATTATCGTTATTGTCGTCATTATTATTATTAGTATCGTTATTATCGTTTTTGTCGTTATTATCGTTATCGTTATTATCGTTATTATAGCTTTTATCGTTATAAACGTTATTTTCTTTATTATGTTAATTATCGTTATTATCCTTATTATTTTTATTACCGTTATCAACGTTATTATCGTTGTTATCGTTATTAACGTTATTATCGTTGTTATCGTTATTAGCGTTATTATCGTTACTATTGTTATTATGTTTTTCAACCTTATTAGTGTTATTATCGTTATTGTCGTTATTATCGTTATTCTTATTATTATTAATATTAGTTTCTTTATTTTTAATCTTATTATTACTATTGTGATAGTTATTGTCGTTATTATCGATATAATCGTTATAATCGACATCATTTTTATTAATTGTATTACCGGTATTATAGATTTTATCATTATTATTATTTCTATTTTTATAGATATTGTCGTCTTTATTATCACTTTTATCTTTATTATCGTCACTTTCGTCATTAACGATATTATCGCTTTTACTTTTGTTATGGTTATTATCGTTATTACCGTTATTATCTTTATTTTCCTTATTATCGTGAATGTCGTTATTATCTTTAATATCGTTATTACCGTTTTTATTATCATGATCGTTATTTTCGTTATTATCTTTATTATCGTTATAATATTCATTGTCGATATCTTTACAAACGTTATTACCGTTATTATCGTTAAAATAGTAATTATTGTCAAAATATATAGTACCTTCATTACAGTTATTATTGTTATTATCATTATTATTATTATTATTATTATTAATTATTACCGTTATTATCGTTCTTATTGTCATTATCGCTAACAACATAATTACCGGTAAAATCGTTATTATCGTTATTGGTTTTATAGTTGTTAAAGTTATTATCATTAACATTTACGACCGTTATTACCATTTTTAACATTATTTTCGTTATAGAAGCTATTATCGATAATAAAAAAAAAAAAAGCTATTATCGTTAAAAACGTTATTATCGTGATTATCATTAATATAGTTATTAGTTTTCTAAACGTTATTACATTTATTTTGGTTATTATCGTTATTATCGATATTACCGTTAATATCGTTATTATATTTAATATTGACACTACCTTTATAACCGTAATAATCATTATCGTTATCATTGTTATTATCGTTATAATCGTTATTGCCGTTATAATCGTTAATATCGAAATTATCGTTATTATCGTTATTATCTTTATTATTCTTTTTATCGTTATTACCGTTATTATCGATATTATTATTAATATTATCGTCACTATCGTCATTATCGTTATAATCGTTAGGATCGTGATTATTATTACTATGAACGTTATTATCATTATTATCGTTAATTCCGTTATAATCGTTATTATCGTTATCCATATCATACTTATTATCGTTATTATCGTTATTGTCCTTATTATAGTTATTATCGTTCTCATCGTCGAATTATTAATATCGTTATATCGTTGTTATCAATATTATCGTTATAATTATTATTATCGTTTTCCTTATTATAATTATTATTTTTATTATGCTTATTGTCATTATTGTAGGTATTATCGTTCTTATGGTCTTATCGTTATTATCGTTCTTATCGTCCTATTATTATTTTCGTTATTATCATTATTATCGTTGTAATTATTATTATTATCGTTATTCCCGTTATTACCGTCATAATCGTTATTATCCTTTGTATCGTTATTATCGTTATTATTATTGTTCTCGTTAATATCGTTATTATCATTATTTTCTTTATTATGATTATTACCTTTATTATCCTTAATATCTTTATTATCGTTATTATCGTTTATATTGTTTCTACCCTTATTATCGTAATTATCTTTATTATGGTTATTATCGTTATAATCGTTAATATCGTTATCGTTATTATTGTTAATATCCTTATTTCAACTATTATCGTTACGATAGTTATTATCGTTATTATCGTTGTTATAGTTATTATAATCGTTATTGTTGTAATTATCTTTATTATCGTAATTATCGTTATTATCGTTATTCTTATAACCGTTATTACAGTCGGTGCAGATATTATTGATATAATCATTATTATTGTTATTATATTTATTATCGATATTATAATTATAGTCGTTATTTTCGTTATTATCGTTATTTACGTTATAATCGTTATTATCTATAATATACTTGTTATTGTTATATGTTTATTATCCTTATTATCGTTATTATCGCTATATCCGTAATTATCTTTATTAACTTTGTTATCGTTACTCTCATTATGATCGTTATTATCCTCTCTTTATTATCGTTTTTACCGTTATTATCGATATTATTTTTATTATCGTTACTATCGTAATAATCGTTATTATCATTATTATCGTTACTGTCGTTATAACAGTTACTATCGTTATCATTATTATCGTTATTATCGTTATTATCGTTATTATTGTTATTATCGTAATTATCATTATTATCGTTAATATCGTTATAAGAGTTAATATCATTAATATCGGCATAATCTTTATTATCCTTACTACCATTATAATCGTTATGATCGTTATCGTTAATACCGTTATTATCATTATTATCCTTATTGTCGTTATTGCCGTTATAATCGTTATATCATTATCGTTCATACCGTTATTTTCGTTATTATCGTTACTACCTTTATTATAGTTTTTTATCGTTATCTTTACGAATGTTAATATCATTATTATCATAAATATAGTAATTTTTGTTATAAACTTTATTTTCGTTGCTACCGATATTCGTATTAACGTTATATCGTATTAACGTTATTAACGTTATAATCGTTATTATCCATATTATCGTTATTATTGTTATTATCGTTATTATCGTTAATATCGTTATAATCGTTATTATCGTTTTATCTATGTCATAGTTATTATCGTTATTATCGCTATTATTATTATTATTATCGTCATTACCGTTATTATCTTTATTATCGTTATTATCGTTATTATTGTAATTATCGATATTATGGTTCTTCTCGTTATTATCGTTATTATCGTTATTACCGTTATTATCGTTATTATTGATATTATCATTACTATCGTAACTAGCATATATACCGTTATTATCGTTATCATCCTTATTATCGATATCATCCTTCTTATCGTTTTTATCGTTACTACTATTATTATTATCGTCAATAACGTTAATATCTTCATTATCGTACTTAACGTAATTATCGTTATTTTCGAGACCATCGTTATTATCGTCTTCATTGTTAACATCGTTACTGTCGTTATTATTATTATTATAAATATTAATATTGTTATTATCAATGCTATTATCGATGTTATCGTTATAATCTTTATTAACGTTATTTTCGTTATTATTGACATTATCTTTATTATCGTCATATTCGTGATTATTGTTATTATATTCATTATTGTTATTACTGTTATTATTATTATTCTTATGAATATTAACGTTATTACAGTTATTATCGATATTATTTTTATTATCGTTATTATGGTTATTAAGTAATTACCATTATTAAGGTTATTATCGTTTTTTTGTTTATTATTGTCATTATCGTTATTACGTAATTATCGTTATTAGAGTTATCATCCTTTTTATCGTTATTACAGTTAATAACATTATTATCGTTGTTATTGTTATTACGAAATTATCGTTATTGTCTTCATTATTATTATTAGTATCGTTATTATCGTCTTTATCGTTATTGCTGTTATAATCGTTATTATCGTTATTATAGATATTATCGTTATAAACGTTATATTCTTTATTATGTTTATAATCGTTATTATCCTTATTATTTTTTTATCGTTATTAACTTTATTTTCGTTATTATCCTTATAATTTTTATTATAGTATAAGTTATAATATTTAGTATTATTATTATTATTATTAATATTTTTAAAATTTTATTATTGTTATTATAGTTATTAACGTTATTAAACTTATTATTGTTATTATTTTTCTCAACGTTATTAGCGTTATTAACGTTATTATCGTTATTATCGTTATTCTTATTATTATTAATATTATTTTCTTTATTTTTAATCTTATTATTAATATTATGATCGTTATTATCGTTATTATCGATATAATCTTTATTATCGATATCATTCTTATTAACTTTATTATCGGTAATATAGATATTATCATTATTATTATTTCTATTATTAAAGATATTGTTATCGTTATTATCATTATTATCTTCATTATCGTCATTTTCGTCATTAACGATAATATCGCTATTATCTCTGTTATGGTTATTACTTTTATTACCGTTATTATCCTTATTTTCCTTACAATCGTTAATATCGTTATCTTTAGTATCGTTATTATTGTTATTATCGTCATTACCGTTTTTATTATTAGTATCGTTATTTTCGTTATTATCATTACTAACGTTATAATATTCATTATCAATAACTTTAGAAACGTTATTGCCGTTATTATCGCTATTATTGTTATTATCGTTATTATTATTTTTATTATCATTATTATCATTAATATCGTTCTTATCGTCATTATCGTTATTTTCGTAATTACCGGTAAAATCGTTTATATCGTTAGTGGTATTATCGTTATTAAAGTTATTATCGTAAACATTTATGACCGCTATTACCGTTTTTAACATAATTTTCCTCTTAAAAGCTATTATCGATTTATCTTTATTATCGTTATTATCAATATAATCGTTACAATCGTCATTATCGTTACTACCGCTATAGTAGTTATTATTATCGTTATAAACGTTATTATCGTGAGTATCATTAATATAGTTATTAGTGTTCTAAACGTTATTACATTTATTATGATTATTATCGATATTATCGTTATTACCATTAATATCGTTATTATATTTATTATCGTCACTACCTTTATAACCGTTATAATCATTATTGTTATTATCTTTATTATCTTTATGATTATTATTATAATTGTTATTAACGTTATTATCGTTATTATCATTATTATCGTTATTTTCGTTATTATCGTTACAATCGTAATAATCGTTATTATCGATATAGTAGTTATAATCGTTAATATCGAAATTATCATTATTATCATTATTATCTTTATTATCGTATTTATCGTTATTAACGTTATTATCGATTTTAATATTAATATTATCGTTATTATCGTTCATTATAGTTTTTACCGTTATAATCGTTATTACCGTTATCGGTATCATGTGTATTATCGTTATTCTTGTTATTATCGTTAGTATCGCTATTATCGTTACTATTATAATAGTTATCGTTATTGTCGTTATTATCGTAATTATTATTATTATAATCGTTATTACTTTTTTATCGTTATTATTGTTATTATCATTATTATCATTATTTCCGTTATAATCGTTATTATCCCAATGATGATTACAGTTATTTTCGTGAGTACCGTTATTATCGTTATTACCGTTAATTAATCGTTATTATCGTTATTATCGAAATAGATATTTTCGTTATTATCGTTTTATCTTTATTACCGTTAAAATCATTATTATCCTTATTAACGTTTATTAACGTTATTATCGTCATCACCGTTATTTCCTTTATTACGGTTATTATCATTGTAATGGTTATTAACTTTATTATCGTAATTATCGTTATAATTGTTATTATTTTTGTTATTATTATAATTATCGATATTATAGTTTTTACCGTTACTGTCGCTGTTATCATTATTATCGTTATTACCGTTACAATCTTTACTATACTTATTGATATTAATTTGTAATTATCCTTATTAACGTTATTATCTGTATTATCGTTATTATCGCTATTATTATTATTATTATTTTTATTACAGTCGTTTCAGTTATGATCGTTAATATCGTCATAATCTTCAATATCGTTATCACCGTTATGGTTATTATCATCATCACTGTAATTATCATTATTATTGTTTTTTCCATTATTACTACCGTTATAATCGTTATTATATTTACCGTTATAATCGTTTTTATCGTTATTATCGTTGATATAGATATTATTGTTATTATCTTCATTAATTGTTATTATCGATATTACCGTTATTATAGTTTTTACTGTCATTATCTTTATTATTTTTATTATCGTTACTACCGTTAGAATTGTTATTATCGTCATTATCGTTATTAACGTTATTATGGTTATTTTCTTTAATATCATTATTATCGTTATTATTACTGTTATTTTCATTATTATTGTTATAATCGTTATTAACATTATCCTTATTATCGATAATATCGATATTTTCTTTATTATCTTTAATATCGTCATCGATATTATCGTTATTACCATTACTATCGTTATTATTATTATTATTACTGTTACTATCGTTATCGATATTATCGTTGTTATCGTTATAATCGTTAATTTCGTTATTATCGTTATTTCCTTTATTTTCTTTATTGGTATTATTATTATAACTACCATTATTAACGTTATTATCATTTGTATCATTTGTTCCGTTATTACTGTTAATATCGTCATACCGATATAAACGTTATTATCGCTATCGTTATTATCGTTAATGGTATTATTATTATTTTCGTTATTGACGTTACTATCTTTATTATCGTTTTTATCCTTATTAATTGTATTATCGTTATAACCTTATAATCGTTTTTATCCTTGACTTTATTATCGTAATTATATTTATTATCTTTAATACTGTTATAATCGTTATTATCGTTATGATCGTTATTGTCGGTATAATCGTTATAATCGTTATTACCGTTATTATTATTACTATTATTGTTATATCGTTTTTATCGCTATATTCGTCATTATCATTTTTATCGTTTTTACCGTATTATTGTTATTATAGTTATTATCTTTACTATCATTATTTTTATTACTATTGTCGTTATTATCCTTATTACTGATATTATCGTTATTATCGTTATTATTGTTATTATTATCGTTATTATCGCTATTATTCAAATTAGTGTTATTTTCCTTATTACCGTTTTTATTGTTACTATACTAATTAGTATAATTATCGTTATAAACGTTATTATCTTTATTATTATTATTATAATATATTTTATCGTTATTTCCGGAATTATCGGTATTATCTTTATTATGATTATCTTTTTTGTCGTTACTATCGTCATTATCGTTATTATCGTTAATATTGTAATTACGGTTATTATCGTTATTATCGTTATTATTATTAATATTACTGTTATTATCGATATTAACGTTATTATCGTAATTATCGTTGTTATCATTATAATCCTTTCTATCGCTAATATTGTTATTATCTTTATTTCCGTAACTACCGTTGTTATCCTTATTATCGTTATTATCGTTATTATTATTATTACGGTTATTATCGTTATTACCTTTATTATCGGTATTACCGTAATTATTGTTATTATCGCTATTATTATTATTAATATCGTTTTTAACGTCATTACAGTGAATATCGTTATTATTGTTGTTAATAATATTGTTATCGTTTTTATCATTATAACCGTTATTATCGTTGTTATCTTTACTATCGTTATTATCGTCACTATAGTTATTATCGTTATTACTGTTATTATCTTTATTACCGTTATTATCGTTTTTATATTTATTATTATTATTATTATCGTTATTATCGCTATTATCCTAATTAACGTTATATTCCTTCTTATTGTTATTATCGTGATTATCTTTATTTGTATAATTTTCTTTATAAACGTTATTATCGATATTATTATTATTATAGATTTTATCGTTATTTCCGATATTATCGTTATTATTTTTATTATCATTACCTTTTTTGTCGTTACTGTCGTCATTGTCGTTATTATCGTTATTATTGTAATTTCCGTTATTATCATTATTATCGTTATTAGAATTATTACTATCATTTTTAACGTCATTACAGTTATCGTTATTATCGTTATTAATACTATTATTACCGTTTTTATCGTTATAATCTTTATTATCGTTATTATCGTTAATATTACTATTATTGTGGTTATTATCGTTATTATAGTTATTACCGTTATTATCGTTTTTTTCGATATTATTATTACTATTGTTTTTATTATCGTTATTATTGTTATTCTCCTTAGTATCTTTATTACCCTTACTATCATTATTATCGTTATAAAATGTAATTTTCGATATTGCTGTTATAATCGTCATTATTATTATTATCATCGTTTTTCTCATTATTGCAGATTTAATCCTTATTATCCTCTGTATTATTATCGTTATTGCCATTATTAACTTTACTACCGTTCTTACCGTAATTATTATTATTATTATCGTTAAAATCGTTCTCATCGTGATTATCGTTGTTATCGTTGATATCATTATTAAAGTTATTACCGTAATTATCGTTTTCATTGTTATTATCATTATTATCGTTATAATCGTTATTATCGTTATAACTTTATTACGGTTTTATCGTTATTTCCGGTATTATCGTTATTATATTTATCATTATTTTCTTTTTTGTCGTTACTATCGTCATTATCGTTATTATCGTTAATATTGTAATTACCCTTATAATCGTTATTATCGTTATTATTATTAATATTATTGTTATTATCGATATTATCGTAATTATCGTTGTTGCGGTTATTATTGTTTTTATCGTTATTAACGTTACTATAGTTATTATCTTTATTTTCGTAACTACCGTTGTTATCCTTATTATCGTTATTATCGTTAATATTATTATTATTACGGTTATTACCGTTATTACCTAAATTATCGATATTACTGTTACTGTCGTTATTAATGTTATTATTATTATTAATATCATTTTTAAAGTCATTACAGTTAATATCATTATTATTGTTGTTAATTATATTGTTATCGTTCCTATCGTTATAATCGTTATTATCGTTATTATCGCTATTATCGTCATTGTCGTTATTATCGTTATTATCGTTATTATCGTTATTATCGTTATTTCCGTTAGCACCGTTATTCTCGTTATTTTTGTTATTATCGTTATTACAGCTATTATCGTTATTATCGTTATTATCGTCATTATCGTTATTGTCGTTATTGTCGTCAATTTTTTTATTATCGTTATTATCGTTATTTCCGTTATTACCGTTATTCTCGTTATTATTATTATTATTATTATTATCGTTATTATCATTGTTATGGTAATTATCATTGTTATCGTTATTTTCGATATTATCGTTATTCTCTTTAATATTATTGTTATAATCGTATTTATCGTTAAAATCGTTATTATCGTTATAATCATCAGTAATATTATTATTATAGATATTATCGTTATTATCGTAGCTATCGCTATTACAATTATTTTCGTTATTATCGTTATTTTCGTTATAATCGTAATTATTATTATTATTATCGTTAAAATCGTTCTCATCGTGATTATCGTTGTTATCATTATTATCATTATTAAAGTTATTAACGTAATTATCGTTATTATTGTTATTATTATTGTTATTATCGTTATAGTCGTCATTATCGATATAACCGTTCTTACCGTTTTATCGATATTATCGTTATTATTATGATTATAATCGTTATTCTCGTTATTATCGTTATAATCACAATAATCGTTCCTTTAGATATTCTCGTTATTATCGGTAATATCGTTTCTTCGTAATTATCATTATTTTCGTTATTATCGTTTCTAATGTTATTAAAGTAAATATCGTTATTAGCGTTATTATCGAAATTTCTGTTGTTATTATTATTATCGTTTTTATAGTTATTATTGTAATATTTACAGTTATTTTCGTTATTATCGTTATTATCTTTATTATCGTTATTATCGCTATTATCGTCATTGTCTTTATTATCGTTATTATCGTTATTACCGTTGTTATCCTTATTATCGTCATTATCGTTTTATCGTTTTTATTATTATTATTATCGTTATAATCGTTTATATCGTTATTATAGTTATTACGGTTATTTTCGTTATTATCGTTATTATCGATATAAACGATACTCCAGTTACTATCATTATTAGCGATACTATTACTATTTTTACTATTATAATCGTTATTATCGTTATTTTCGATATTATCTTTATTATCATTAAGCTATCGTTTTAACCGTTACTATCCTTATTACTATTATTATTACAGTGTTTATCGTTATTTCCATTATTATCTTTATTATTATTATCGTATTTATCGTTATTATCTTTTTTACCGTAATTGTCTGTATTTTCGTTATTACTTTTATTGTCGTTATTTTCATTATTATCATTATTATAGTTTTTATCGCTATTATCGTCATTATCGTTGTTATCTTTATTATTGTAATAACCGTTATTATCGCTATGTCGTTATAATTATTATTATTATTATCTTTATGTTCGTTATTATTGTTATATTAGTTATTAACGTTTTTGTCGTTATTTTATTTATTATCGTTATTATTCTTATTTTCGTTCTTATCGTTATTATCGTGATTATCGATATTATCGTTGTTACAATTATTATCGCTATTATCGTTATTATAGATATTATTAAAGTTATTATAGTCAATATCGTTATTGTCTTTATCATAGTTATTATTATTATTATTATCATTATAATCGTTTATATCTTTTTTATCGTTATTATCTTTATTATTGTTATTATCGTTATCATCGATATAATCATTATAATCTTTATTGTAGTTATTATATTTATTATCCTTATTAACGTTACTACTATTTTTATTATATTTATTATTGTTATTACCTTTTTTATCGTTATTACCGTTATTATCGCTATTATCTTCATAATCGTTATTAACATTATTGTCGTAATTATCGTTATTAACGATATTTTCGTTATTATGTTATATTTTATCGTTATTAATATTACCTTTATTATCGTTATTATGGGTATAATTGTTATTACCGTAATAAACATTATCATTTTTATAGTGATTAATTTTATTATCGTTATTGTTTTTATCTTCATTATCCTGATTAGTGTTATTATCGATAATATCGTTATTATCATTATCATTGTTATAATTATCCTTATTATCATTATTATCGTCATTAACGTTATTTTGGTTATAATCGTTATTATTATCGATATAATAGTCATTATCGTTATTATCGTTATTATTGCTATTATTATCCTAAAATCGTTATTATCATTATTGCCTTTAATATCGTGATTATCGTCATTAACGTTATTTTCGTTATAATCTTTATTATTATTGATATAATCTTTATTAGCGTTATTATCGTTATCATCGTTATAATCTTTTTCTATCGTTATTATCGTTATTAACTTTGTTATCGAAATGTTTGATAGAATCTTTATTATCGTTAGTATCGTTTTTAACATTACTATCGTTATTATTTATTTTCGTTATTATCTTTATTATCGTTATTATCATTATTTTCGTTATTATTGTTTTTATTAATATTATTATTATTATTCTTATGATAGTTATTATCGTTATAAATATTATTATCTTTATTAAACTTATTGTCAATATTATCGTGATTATCGATATTGTCATTGTCATCGTTATTACCGTTATTAAAGTTATTTTCCCTATAAACGTTATTTTCTTTATTATCGCTACAATCGATATTATTATTATTAGAATCGTTATTGTCGTCTGTATCGTTATTACCGTTATAATCGTAATTATCTTTATTCTTATTATCCTTATAATTTCTATTATCATTATTACCGTAATTACAATTTTTATCGGTATTATGGTTATTATCGTTATTACCGTGTTAATCGTTATTATCGATATCCTTATTATGGTTATTATCTTTGTTATCGTTATTGTAATTATTATCTTTATTTATATTATTGTTATCGTTCTTCCCGTTATTATCGTTATAATCATTATTACCGTTATTATCGTTATTATCTTTTTATCGTTATTATCGTTATTATTATTATTATTGTCTTTATTATCTTTATTATTGTCATTATTATTACTATTATTGTTATTATCGTTATTATCGTTATTATCGTTATTATTGTTATTTCATTATTACCTTTATCGTCTCTATTAACGGTATAATCGTTATTAGAGTTAGCGTTGTTATGGTTATTATAGTTATTAGCGTTAATCTTTATGATCTTTTTTACCATTTTTATCGTATTGTCGGTTATTATCCTTATTACTGATTTATTATTATTTGTAGCGTTATTATCGTTATTATCGTTATTACTGTCATAATAGTTATTAACGTTATACTTATTATAGTTATTATCCTTAGTATTGTTATTAATGTTATTATCATTATTATCGTTAATATCGTTATTATCATTATTATCATTAATATCGATATTATTATTATTATTATGAACGTTATTCCCGTTAATATAGGTATAATTGCTATTATCGTCGATAACGTTATATTCGTGTATAGTTATTATCGTTATTATTATTATTATAATCTTTACTATCGTTATTATCGGTATTATCCATATTATAGTTATTCCTGTTATTATCGTAATAAACAGTTATTATCGTAGGTACCGTTATTATCATTATTATTTTTATAATATTCATTATCGTTTTAGTAGTTATTATCGTCATTATTGTTTCTATCATTATTATCGTTAGTATTATTATTATTATCGTTATTAACGTTATTAATTTTATAATCGTTATTATTAATATTATTATTATCGTTATTAACGTTTTAATTTTATAATCGTTATTATTAATATAATTATTATCGTTATTCACGTTATTATCGTCATTGTTGTTATTATTAATATTATTAATGTTATTATCGTCATTATCGAAATTATCATTATTAACTATATAATTGTTATTATCGTTATTAATATTATTAATATCGTTATTCTCATTAATATCGTTATTATTATTATTTTCGTTTATATCGTCATTATCGTAATTATCGTTATTATCGTTATTATTATTTTTATTGTTATTATAGTTATTATCATTATTATTATCGTTATTATCGATATTATTATTTTTATTATCATCTTATCGTTATTAAGGTTATAATTGTCATTATCGTTAACGTTATTATCCTTATTATCGTTATTATCGATATTAAAGTTATTACAGTTATTAACGTTATAATCATTATTTCCGTTATTATAGTTATTATCGTTATTATCATTATAATCGCTACTATCTTTATTACCGTTATAATAGTTATTATCATAATAATCGTTATTTTCATTATTAACTAAACAACAGTTATATTCCTTATTACTGTTATCGTTAGAAACGTTATTACCGTTATAATCGTTAATATAAATAATATTGTTATAATCGCTATTAACTTTATTAAAGTTATTATCGTTATTAACGTTATTACAGTTATTTCTATCATTGTTATCGTCTTTATCGTAATTACCGTTATAATCGCTATTATCGTTATCGTTATAATATTTATGATCGTTTTATCGTTATAATCAATATAATCGTTATTATCGGTATTATTATTATAATTATCGTTGTTATCATTTTTCTTACTATTATTGTCTTATAGTTATTATCGTTATTACCACTATTATCGTTATTATTATTTTGATCATTATTATCGTTATAACAGCTAGTATCGTTATTATCGTTATTATCGTTATTATCGTTATTATTGTTATTATCTTTACTATCATTATTATTACTATTATCGATTTTAACGTTATTACTATTATTGCTATCGTTACTCCCGTGACAATCGTTATTATCATTTTTATAATTATTATAGTTATTATCGTTATAATTATAGTATTATCGTAATAATAGTTATTATATTTATTATCGTTATTATCGTTATTATCGTTATTACCGTTATTATTGTTACAATCGTTATTATCGTTATTGTCCTTATTATCTTTATTATATTTATTATCGTTTTCCTCGTTACTATAATAATATATCTTTTTTATCGTTCTTATTATTATTATTATCGTTATTATCGTAATTATCATTATTATAGTTTAATCGTTTTTATATTTCTTTTTGTCTTACCGTTATTGTCGTTATAATCGATATTATCATTATTATTATCGTTATTATTGTTATTTTTGTTATTATCATTATTATCGTATTTTTCGTTCATATTGTTATAGTTGTTAATACCGTTATTGTCGTTGCTTTCGTTATTATCGTCATTATCTATATGATCGTTATTATCGTAATTATCGTTATTACAGTTATGATCGCTATTACTGTTATTATCGTAATTATTATTATGATTATCGTCATTATCGTTATTATCGTTATTTCCGCTAATAATGTTATTAGTATCGTTATTATAATCTTTTACGTTATTACCGTCTTAACCGTTATTATCGTTATCATTAATATCGTTATTATCGTTATTAACGTTATTTCCTCTATTACCGTTATTGTAGTTATTACTATTTATTATCTTTACTTCTGCTATAATCGTTATTATCATTATTATCGTTATCTTCGATATTGTCGTAATAGTCCTTATTATCATTATTATTGCTTATGTCGGTTTTATCGTTATTATCTTTATTATCGTTATTATCGTTATTATCGTTAATATAATTTTTATCGTTACCCCAGTTATAACCGTTATTATCGTTATAAACGTTATTATAATTATTAGCGTTATTTTCGTTATTATCGTTACTACTGATAAAATCGTTATTGTCGTTATCATTATAAATGTTAATATTGTTGTTAACGTTAAATTAGTTATAAATGTTATAATGGTTATTATTTTTATTATTATTCTCGTCGTTATTATCCTTGTTATCGCTATTATCATTATAATAATTATAATCGTTATTTTCGTTATTTTCGTAATTATCGTTATAATAGTTATAATCGTCGTTATAGTTATTATTATTCTTATTATTATGATTATTATTATTATTACTATTATCGTTATTATCGTTATTATGGTAATTATCGTTCTTACAGAAAGTATCTTTATTAACTTTTTTACCGTTATTACAGTTATTGTCGTTATTATTATTTTTTTTACCGTTATTATCGTTATTATCGTTATTATCTTTAGAACCATTATTATCGTTATTACCGTTATTACAGTTATTATCGTTATTATCGATTCTGAAGTTATTATCATTATTTTCCTGAATCTTGTTATTATCGTTATTATCTTTCATATCATTCTATCGTTATTATCAATATTATCGTAATTAATTTTAATATCATTAATACTATAATTATTATCGTTATTATCGTTAATATCGGTATTATCTTTATTATAGTTATTTTCGTTTTTATCGTTATTCTCGTTAATATCGTTATTATTATTATCATTATCGTAATTTTCGTTATTATCGTTATTACCAGTATAATCGTTAATATCGTTATCGTGTATATCGTTATTAACGTTATTACCGTTATTATCCTTATTATTATTATTATTACCGTAAAATCGATAATATCGACTTTATCGTTTTTATCATTATAATAGTTATTATCATTGTTGCCGCTGTTAATGTTACTATCGTTATTTTCTTTCACTATAATCGTTATTATTATTATTATCTTTATTATCGTTATTATCGATAATATCTTTTTTATCGATATTATTATTATTATTACCTTTATAACCGTTATTATCTGCATCGTTATTATCATTATTGTCGATATAGTTTTACCGTTATATACATTGTTATCGTTAATCTTTATTGCCGTCCTTGCCGTTTATACGATTATTTTCGTTATAATCGTTATTATTGCTATTATCGTTACTACCGTAGTTAACATCATTATCGATATTTTCGTTAATAACTATACTACCGTTATAATCGTTATTATCGATATCGTTATTATCTTTTTTTTGGTTAATATCGTTACTATCGTTATTGACATTAACATTATTATCATCATTATTAACGTTATTATCTTTGATATCGTTTTTAACATTATTATTCTTAGTATCGTTATTATCGTTATAACCGTTATTACCTTAATTATTGTTATTACCGTTATTATCGTTGTTATCGTTATTATCCTGATTATCGTTATTATCATTATTATTGTTATAATCGTTATTATCGTTATAATCGTCATTAACGTCAATATCGTTATTATCTTTAATATCGTAATCATTGTTATTATAATTATAATATTTATTATCGTTATTATCGTTAATATCGTTATTATCGTTTTTGATATTGTTATTATTATTATTACTAACGTTATTATTTTTATTATAGATAATATCTGTTTTATGGTCAGTATCATTATTATCTTTATAACCGTTATTACAATAATTAATTTTATTACGTTTATTACCGTTATTATTGATTTTACCATAATAATCATTATTATCGTTATAGCTATTATCGTTATTATCGTTATAATCGTCTTTATCGTTATTATCGTTATTATCTATATTATCATCATTATCGTTATTACCGTTAGTGTCCTTATAATTATTATGATTATCGATGATATCGTTATTATCGTTATTACCGTTATTATCGTTATTATCGTTTTTACCTTGATGATGGTTATTATCGTTAACGACATTAACATATTATCCTTTTTATCGTTATTATCGTAGTTATCGCTATTTTCGTTATTATAGTTATTATTGTTATAATCGTTATTATCATTAAAATCATTATTATCGGTTTTATCGTTATTATCTTTATTATCGTTATTACAGTTATTACAGTTATTTTCGTTATTATCGATACTACCATTATTATCGTATTATCGTTTTCGTTATAAACGTTATTGTCGTTATTATCGTTGCAATCCTCATTATAGTTATTATCGTTATTAGTATTAATATTAACATATATTATTTTTATTGTTATTATAATTATTAATATTATTATTATAGTTATTATCGTTATTACCGCTATTATCGTTATCATCGTTATTTTCTTTATTATCGTTATTACCATTACAATAGTTATTATCGTTATTATTATTATTATTTTCGTTATTATCATTATTATCGATCTTATCATAATTATTGTTATTATCGAAATTATTATTATTATCGACGTTATTATCGTTATTATCATTATTATCATAGTTTCGTTATTTTGTTATTATCGATATAGTAGGTATTATCGTTATTGTCGTTGCTTTAGTTATTATCGTTTTTATCGATATTATGGCTATTATTGATATTATTAGTATTAGTATCATTATTATCGTTATTATCGTTAGTATTATTATTATTATCGTTATTCACGTTATTTTCGTTATTATTATTATTAACGTCCTTTTCGTTATTTCCGATGTTATCAATATTATTCTTATTATCGTTATTATAGATATTATAGTAATTATCGTTATTATTATCATTATTTTCGTTATTGATGATATTATTTTTATTAACTTTATTATCGTCATTATCGTTATTTTTATTATTATTATTATTATTACTATTATCGTTATATCGTTTTTATTGCTATTATCGTTATTACCGTTATTATCTTTATTTCCGTTATAATCGTTATTATCTTTTTCATTATAGTGGCTATTATCGTTATAATCGTTATTGTCGTTATTATCGTTCTTATTGTTATAACCGTTACAATGGTTATTATTTTTATTATCGTTACAACCGTTATTATCGTAATTATAGTTATCGTTATTATCGTTATTGATAAAATTATTTTTATTATTATCGTGATTAACGATATTAACTTTGTTACCGTTATTATCGACATAATCGATAGTATCGTTATAATAATTATAAACGTTATAAACGTTGTTATCGTTATAGTTATTATCGTTATCGCCGTTTTACCTTTATTATCGTTATAATCGTTATTTTCGTTATAATCGTTATTATGGTTATTATCGATATTATCGCTATTACCTTTATTATAGTTACTACGGTTATAATCTTTAGAGTGGTTATCGTTATTATCGTTATCAACGATAATATTGTTTTTATCGTTATTATCGTTAGAATCTTTATTATCGTTATAATCCTTAATATCGTTATTATCGTTATTAACGTTAATATTTATTACTGTTATAACAGTTGTTACTTTTATTATCGTCTTACCGTTATAACCGTTATCATTGTTATCTTTATTATCGTTATTATCGTTATTATAGATATTATCGTTAATAACGGTATAATCGTTATTAACATTAGCGTCATTATCGTTATTATCGTTGATCCTTATAATAGTTATTACCGTTGTTATCGTTATTATCGTTATAATCGTTATTATCGTTATTATAGTTATTTTTGTTATAATCGTTATTATCCTTATAATCGTTATTATCGTTATTATCTTTATTAACCTTATAATCGTTATTATTGTTATTTTTGATATTATCGTTATTATCTTTATTATTATTATCATTATCGTTATTATCGTTATTAAAGTTATTATCCCTATAATTATCTTTATTATCGTAATTATTACTATTATTATCGTTATTATAGTGATAATATTTTTTACCGTCATTATCGTCATTATTGTTATTATTGTTATTATCATTATTATCGTTATTGTTATTAATTTCGTTATTATCGTAAATATCGATATTATCGTTTTTTCATTATTATTGTTATAATTATTATTACTATCATTATTAATGTTATTATCGATATTATCTTTATAGTCGTAATTTTCGTTATTATCGTTATTAGCGGTATAATCGTTATCATCGTTAGCATTGTTATGGTGATTATCGTTATTATTATGAATCTTTATAAGCGTTATTACCTTTGTTACAGTTATAATCGTTACAATCGTTATTATTCTTATTATTGTTATTATCATTATTATCATCATTATCGTTATTGTCTTTATTATAGTAATTATCGTTATTATAGTTACTACAGTTATTATAATTATTATTATCGTTATTATCTTTAATATTACTATTATTATCGTTATTATCTTTACTATCGTTAATATCGTTATAATCGTATTTATCTTTATTAATATTTATTATCGTTATTATCGTTAATATCGATAATATCTTTATTATCGTTATTATCATTATTATCGTTATAAGAATTAGAATTATCGTTGTAAAAATTAATAACGTCATTATTTTTAATGTCGTTATATTTCTTATTATCGTTATTATCGTTTTAATTGTTATTATTGTTATTACCGTTATTACTGTTATTATCGTTAATATCGTTATAAACTTTATTATCGTTATAACCATTATAATCGTTATTATCGTTACAGTTATTATCGCTGTAATTATTATTATAATCATTATCCGTATTTTCGTTACTACCATTATTATCGTTATTTTCGTTATTTTCGTTTCTATCGTTATAATAGTTATTATCGTTACATTTATAAACGTTATTATCAAATTTATAGTTAATGTAGTCATTATTGTTGTAATATTTATTATCGTTATAATCGTTAATATCATATATTATTATTATTTTAATCGTTAGTATCGTTATTATCGTTATTATCGTTATTATGGTTATTGTCGTTATTTCTATTTTGATTAGCGTTATTATTGTTATTATCATTATTATATATATTATCGTTATTATCGTTATTATTATAATTATTATTATTATTATTATTATTATTATTATTATTATTATTAATTCGTTTAACGTTATTATCGTTTTTATCGTTATTATTGTTATAATCGTAATTATTGTTATAATTTTATTATTATTATTATTATTATTATTACTTTTATCGTTATTATGTTTTTCATCGTTATTATCTTATTCATCGTAATTATCGTTATTTTTTATTATTATTATTATCGTTATTATCTTTATTACCGTTACAACCGTTTCAATTGTTATTATCGTTATCGTTATAACCGTTATTGTCGTTATTATCGTTATTATCATTATTATTTTTATTAGTCTTATTACCGTTATTTTAATTATTATCGTTATTTTCGTTATTACCGTTATTATTGTTGGATTCGTTAATATCGTTATTAGTGTTATTATTGTTATTACAGCCTTTTCGTTTCATTGATGTTATTGTCGACATAGTAACTATCGTTTTTATAGTTATTATCATGATAATCGTTTTTATCGTTGTATCCTTACTAACGTTATTATCGTTATTGCAGTTATACTCTTTATTATCGTCATCGTTAGTACAGATATTATCGTTAAAATCGTTCTTATCGTCTTATTGTTATTATCGTTATTGTCGTTATTATCGATATATTCGATATTATCATTATTATCGTTATTATTATTATTATTATCGTTCCTCCTGTTATTATCGAGATACCCGTTATTATCGTTTCTATCGCAATTGTTGTTATAATTGTTATTATCTATATAATCGATATTATTGTTTTTATCGTTATTATTATTATTATTATCGTTATTGTCGTTATCAACATTATAATCATTATTTTCTTTATTATTATGTTATAATAAATATTAACATTATCCTTATTATAGTTATTATTGTTATTATCGTTATTGTCGTTATTATTGTTATTATCGTTATTATCATTCATATCATCTTATCGTTATTACCGATATTATCGTAATTAATTTTATTATCATTATTATTATAATTATTTTCGTTATTATCATTACTACCGTTATTGCCGTTATTATAGTTATCGTTATAAACGTTATTATCGGTATTATCCTTTATATAGTTATTAATATTATTATCTTAATTACCTTTATTATAGTTTTTATCGATATTATCGTTATTGCCGATATTATCGTAATTGTCGTTATTATCGTTATTGTCCTTATTATCGTTATTATTATTATTATCATTCTTATCGTCTTATCGTTAATACCGTTATATTCAATATCACCATTATTATCGTTATTATTCTTATTATTATCGTTCCTTCCGTTATTTTCGTTTTTACCGTTGTTATTTTTATTATCGTTATTATTTTTATAATTGTTATTATCTTTATAATCAATATTATCGTAATTATCGTTATTATTATTATTATTATCGTTATTATCATTATTATCGTTATTATCGTTTTACCTTTATAATTGTTATTATCGTTATCGTTATTATCGTTATTATCGTTATTACCGTTGTTACCGTTATTACCGTGGTAGATATTATCGTTATTATCGTTTTACCTTTACTACCGTTATTATCGAATTTATCCTTATTAACGTTATTATCGTTATTATTTTTATTATCGTCATTCTTGATATTATCGTTAATATCGTTATTAACCTTACTATTATTATGATGATCTGTCATTATCTTAATTATTATTATTTGTTTCGTAATTTTAGTTGTTATTGTTGTTATCATTATGACCGTTTTTATCCTTCTTATCGCCTTATCGTTAATATCGTTATTATCGAAATTATCATTATTATCGTAATTTTTGTTATTATTTTTATTATTTTCTTACTCACCTTTTTATCGTCATAATCGTTATCATCGTTATCGTTGTTAACGTTGTTATTATTATTATTATCGTTATTATCGTTATTATCGTAATTATTATTGTTATTATCGTCATTATCGTTATTATCATTAATATCGTTATTACTGTTATTATCGTTATTATCGTTAAGTTCGTTGTTATCGTTATTATCGTTATAATCATTATTCTCGTTGTAATCGATATTATCGTTCTTGTCGTTATTATCGTTAATATCGTACTTATATTCTTATCGTTATTATCGCTATTATCGTTATTATTATTATTATAAACACTAATAAAATTATTATCGTGCTTATCGTTTTTATCGTTACTGTCGTTTTTATCGTTATTATCGTTATAATGGTTATTATCGTTATAAGCGTTATTATCGTTATCGTAATTTACGTTATTAACGTTACTATCGTTATTACCGATATTATAGTTATTATCTTAATTACCTTTACCATCGTTATAATCGTTATTATCGTTATCGTTATTATCGTTATTACCGTTATTATCGTTATTCTCTTTAATATCGTTACTTAAGTTATAGTCGCTATTATCGTTAATATAGTTATTATGTTTATTATTATCGTTATTATCTTTATTATTACTTTTATTTTCGTTATATTCGCGATTATGGTTATTACCTTTATTACCGTTATTATCGTTATTATCGTTAATATTTTTAATTCCGTTATTATCGTTTTTATCGTTTTTATGTTTTTTATCGTTATTATTAATATTATTATCGTTATTATCGTTAATCTTTAACACCGATGCTACCCTTGTAACCTTTTTATCCTTATAATCATTATTACCGATATTATCGTTATAATCTTTATTATAATTAAAATCCTTATTTTCGTTATTATCGTTTCTACCGTTTTAATCGTTATTATGGTTATTGATATTATCGTTATTACCGTTATTATCGTTATTATCCTTATTATCGTTGTTTTCGTTATTAATATTATTACTATCGTTTTTAACGTTATTATCGTTATTACCGTTATACTCCTTATTATCGTTATTATAAATACATTTATTATCGTTATTATCATTACTAATCATTATTATCGTTAATATCTTAATTTTTATTATTATTATCGTTTTTATATATATTATCGTTATTACTGTTATTGCCGTTATAATCGTTATTTTCGTTTAAACCGTTATCATACTTATAATCGATATTATCATCACAATCGTTCTTATCGTAAATATTGTCATTATTATTATTATTTCTGTCATTATCGTTATTATCTTTATTGTCGTAATTATTTTTTGTATCGTTATTATATTTATTATCGTTATTATCGTTATTATCGTTACTATTATTATTATTATCGTTATTATCTTCATTGCCGATATTACTATTACTGTTATCGTTATTAACGTTATTATCGATATAGTCATTAGTATCCTTATAATAGGTATTACCGTCACATTCTTTATTATCGACATTATCTTTATAATAGATATTATCGTGATTATTATTATTATTATCGTCATTATCGTTATTATCCTTATTATCGTTATTACCGCTATAACCCTTATTATCGAAAACGATAATAAGGGTATATAATTTTTTAATTATTTTATAAATTTTAATATTTTTAATATTATTTTATTATTTTTAATAATTTCATAAATATAATTTTTCTTCGTCAATCTTTATTTCCCTTATTACCTTTATTACTGTTATTATCGTTAATAAACTTTATTATCGCTTTTATCGTTATTAGGGTTATTAATATTATTATCGTTACTATCGTCAATATCGTTACTACCGTTAAAGTCGTTATTATCGTTATCGTTATAAACGTTATTATCATTATTATCTTAATTACTTTTATTATTATTAGTATTATTCTTATTGACGTTATTATCGATGTAATCGTTGTTTTCGTTAATATCGGTATTATTTTTATAATCATTATTATATCTATCCATGTTATCGTTAATATCGGTATTATCCTTATTATCGTTAATAACGTTACACTTATTATCGTTATTACCGATTTCTCCGTTGTTACCGTTATTACAGTTATAACTATGATTGTCGTCATTGATATTATCGTTATTACTGTTATTATCGTTATTATCGTCATACCGATATAAACGTTGTTATCGCTATCGTTATTAGCGTTATTAACGTTATTATATTTAGTATCGTTATTATCGTAATAATCGTTTTTATCGTAATTTTCGTTATTATCGTTATTATCGTTATTATCGTTATTATAGTTACTGATATTATTACTAATATCGTTATTCACGTTACAATCGTTATTATAGATATTATTCTTACTACTGTTGTTATCGTTATAAAGGTTATAATCGATAATATCGTTATTATGGTTATTATCGTTATTATCGTTATTATCGTCTTTATCGTTATTACCGTCATTATTGATATTATAATTACTTTTATCGTTATTATAGTTAATTTCTTTATTACTGTTATAATCATAATCGTTATTATATTTAATAACGTTATTATCGTTCTTATCGTTATTATCGGTTTTACCGAAATTATCATTATTATCGTATTTATCGTTACTATCGTTTTTTCCGTTATTATCGTTATTTTCGTTATCCTTATTAACGTTATTATGGTTATTAACATTATTATCGTTAATATTGTTATTATCGTTATAATTGTTATTAACGTTATTTTCGTTATTATCGTTATCCTCCTTATTATCTTTATTATCGTTATAATCGTTATATTATTTATTACCGTTATTATCGTTATTATCATTATAATCGTTATTATCGCTATTATCGTTAATATAGTTATTAATATTATTAGTATCGTTATTATCGTTATTATCGTTATTACCGTTATAATCTTTATTAACGTTTTCGTCAACATAGTTATTATCGTTATTGTCGTTATTATCGTTGTTATCTTAATAATCTTTAGTGTCTCTATTATCTTTATTATCGTTAGAATCTTTATTATCGGTAATACTGTTCTAACCGTTATTATCTTCATTATCGTTAATACCGTTATCACATTTATTATCTTTACTAACGTTATTATCGTTATTATTTTCATTATCCTTAATATCTGTATTACCGTTATAACCCTTATTATAGTTTTTAACGTTATTATCGTTTTTACAGTTATTATCGTTATTACCGTTATAATCGATATTATCATTAGCGTTATTATCGTTATTATCGTTAGTATCCTTTATCCTTGTAACCGTTATTTCCGTTTGTTCCGTTATCAAAACTATAATCGTTATTATCGTTATTATCGTTATTATCGTTATTATTAATATTATTATCGTTACTATCGTTGATATCGTGACAAACGTTATTATCGTTATTTTCGTTATTATCGTTATTGTCGTTATAATCGTTATTATCGTAATAATCGTTATTATCTTTATTATCTTTGCCATCATTATTTCCATTATTAATATTATTTTTATTGTTATTTTCGTTATTATATTTATGAAAGTTATTATCGTTAATATCATTATTATCGTTATTATCGTTATTATTATTATTTTCGTTTTTAGCATTTATATCGTTATTATCGTTATCGTTATTATAGTTATTATCGTTATTATCGTTATTGTTATTATTATCTTTATTAACATTCTTATCGTTATTATTATTATTATTAGTATCGTTATTATAGTTATTATCGTTCTTATCGTCTTATCGTTATTGTAGTTATTATCGTTATTATCAATAATATAGTTATTATCGTTATTATTACTATTATTATTGTTATTAATACTATTAACGTTATTATCATTCTTATAGTTATTATCCTTCATATCGTTAACACCGTCACTATCGTTATTATTGTTAATATCGTTATTTCCGTTATAATCGTTATTACCTTTCTCTTTATTATGATTATTATCTTTTTTATCGTTATTGCCCTTATTATCGTTGTTATTGTTATTACCGATATTATCGCTATTACCTTTATTATAGTTACTACCGCTATAATCATTAGAATGGTTATCGTTATTATCGTTATCAATGTTAATATTGTTTTCGTCGTTATTATCGTTTGAATCCTTATTATCGTTATAATCTTTAATAACGTTACTATGGTCATTATCATTTTTATCGTTACTGTCGTTATTATCGTTATTATTATTACCTTTAATATCGTTATTAACGTTATTATCGTAATTATCATTATTATCGTTATTATCCTTATTACTGGTATAATCGTTATTATCGTTAGCATTATTATCTTTATTCTCGTAATTATCGTTAATCCTAATAACCGTTGTTGTTGTTGTAACCGTTCTTATCGTTATTACCGTTATTATCGTTATTATCGTACTATAGATATTATCATTATAATCTTTATTTCCGTTATTATTGTTATTACCTTTAATATCGTTATTACCTTTATTATCGTTACTACCGTTATAATCATTATTATCGTTCTCGTTGTCATCGTTATTACCATTATTAGCCTTATTATCTTTATTATCGTTTCTACCGTTATAATCGTTTTATCGTTATCGTTATTATCGATATTATCGTTATTACTATTATTATTATCGTCATTATCGCTATAATCTTTTTTATTGTTAGTATCGTTATTATTGTTATTATCGTTATTGTCATTGTTATCGTTATTATCGTTATTATCGTTATTATAGTTATTATTGTTATTATTATCGTTATTATCGTTGTTACCGTTATTATCGTTTTATCGTTATTATGGTTATTAATATTTTTATTACCGTTATAATCGTTATTATAGTTATTAACTTTATTATCGTTATTATTATTAATCTTATCGAAATAATCGTTATTATCGTTAAATTCCTGATTATCGTAATAATCTTTATTATCTTTATTATCCTTATTTTCGTCATAATCACTATTATCGTTATTATCGTTTTTATCGTTATAGATATTATTATTATTATCTTCTTAATTAACGATTCTATCGTAATTGTCCATATTACCGATATTACAGTTATTATCGTTATACTGTTATATCTGTTATTATTCTTATCGTTGTTATCGTTATTGACGTTATTATCGTTAGTATCGTTAATATCTTAATTACCGTTGTTTCAATAATTATCATTATTATCGTTATTATCGTTATTATCGTTATTATCGATATTATCGTTATTACTATTATTATTATCGTCATTATCGCTTTAATCTTTTTTATTGTTAATATCGTTATTTTTGTTATTATCGTTATTATCGATATTTTCGTTATTATCGTTGTTATAGTTGTTATTGTTATATTGATAATTTTCGTTATTATCATTTTTGCAGTAATTATCATTATTATCTTATCGTTATTATCGATACTACTATTATTATAATCGTCATTGACATTATTATCGTCATTATAGAGCTTATCGTAATTAACCTTATTTTCGATATTATCGCTATTATCGTCATCATTGTTATCACCGCTATTATTGTTATTATTATTATTTCGAATATTAATATTGTTATTATTAACGCTATTATCGATGTTATTGTTATAATCGTTATCACCGTTTTTTTCGTTGTTATCGACATTATCGTTATTATCGTTATAATCGTGATTATCGATATTATATTCATTTTCGTTATTATTGTTATTATTATTATTATTATTGCTATTAGTATTATTATTATTATTCACATGAATAATAACGTAATTACCGTTATTATCGATATTATCTTTACTATCGTAATTAAGGTTATTACAAAATTATCATTATTAACGTTATCATCGTTTTTATCGTTATTACAGTTATTAACATTATTATCGTTATTATCGTTATTACGAAATTATCGTTATTGTCGTCATTATTATTATTAGTATCTTTATTATCGTCTTTATCGTTATTATCGTTATCGTTATTATCGTTATTATCGTTATTATAGCTATGATCGTTATGAACGTTATTTTCTTTGATATGTTATTTATCGATATTAATCTTAATATTTTTATTTTCGTTATCAACGTTAGTATCGTTGTTATCGTTTTTAACGTTATTTTCGTTATTATCGTTATTATATATATAATCGTTTTAATCGACATCATTTTTATTGACATTATTACCGGTATTATAGATATTATCATTATTATTATTTCTATTTTTATCGATATTGTTATCGTTATTATCATTTTTATCTTTATTATCGTCACTTTCGTCATTATCGATATTATCGCTATTATCTTTGTTATGGTCATTATCGTTATTACCGTCATTATCCTTATTTTCCTTATTATCGTGTATTTCGTTATTATCTTTAGTATCGTTAGTATCGTTATTATCGTTATTACTGTTTTTATTATTATTATCGTTTTTTTCGTTATTATCTTTTCTATCGTTATAATATGCATTATCGATATCTTTACAAACGTTATTACCGTTATTATCGTTAATATAGTAATTAATATTAAAATATATATTATCTTCATTATCGTTATTATTGTTATTATCATTATTATTATTATTATCATTATTACCGTTATTATCGTTCTTATCGTCATTATCGTTATTAAAGTAATTACCTGTAAAATTGTTATTATCGTTAGTGGTATTATAGTTATTAAATTTATTATCATTATCATTTATGACCGTTATTACCGTTTTTAACATTATTTTCGTTATAAAAGCTATTATCGATTTATCATTACTATCGTTATTATCAATGTAATCGTTACATTCGTTATAATCATTACTATCGTTATAGTAGTTATTATTGTCAACAGTAAACGTTATTATCGTGATTATCATTAATATAGTTATTAGAGTTCTATACGTTATTATATCTATTATGGTTATTATCGTTATTATCGTTATTACCGTTAATATCGTTATTATATTTATTATTGACACTACCTTTATAACCGTTATAATTATTATCGTTTTTATCGTTATTTTTGTTATAATCGTTATTGCCGTTATAGTCGTTATAATCGTTAATATCGAAATTATCGTTATTATCGATATTATCTTTATTATCGTTTTTATCGTCAATTCCGTTATAATCGTTATTATCGTTATCCTTATCATACTTATTATCGTTATTACCGTTATTGTCCTTATTATCGTTATTACTGTTATTGTCCTTATTATCGTTATTATCTTTCTTATCGTCGTATTATTAATATCGTTATATCGTTGTTATCAATATTATAATTATTGTATATAATTGTTATAATTATTATTACCGTTATTCCCGTTATTATCGTTATTATCGTTATTAAATTTGGTCTCGTTATTAAAGTTATTGTAGTTATTATAATTATTACTATTATTATAATCGTTATTATCGTTAATATAATTATTATCGTTATTATAATTATTATTACCGTGATTATCATTATTATCGTTATTACCTTTATAATCGCTATTATCGTTATCATGAATATCGATATTATCTTTATTATCGTTATTATCGTTATTATTACTATTATTATCGTTATTATCGTTAATATAGTTATTATCATTATTATCGTTACAATAGTTATTATCTTTTTATCGTTGGTATCATTATAACCGTTATTATCATTAATATCGTTGTTATTATTAATTGTATCGTTATTATCGTTATTATCACTATTATCGTCATAATCATTATTATCGTTTTCCTTATTATAGTTATTATCGTTATAATCGTCATTATCGTTATCGTTTTTATCTTTATTATCATTAATACAGATATTATGGGTAAAATCATTATTATTTTTGTAAACGTTATTATCGTTATTATGGTTATATCAGTTATTACTGTTTTTATCTTTATCGTTATTACCGATATTATCGTTATTATCGCTATTACCGATATAATCGTTATTATCGTTATGGTTATTATTATTATCGTTATTGTCGTTATTATTGTTATTATCGTTATTATCTTTATTATCTTTATTATCCTTATTATCTTTATTATTTTTATATCGTTATAATCGTAATAACTATATAATCGTTATTATCATTTTATTATTATTATTATCGACATTATCGTTATTACCGTTTTTATCTTTAATATTATTATTTTTATCGTTATTATTGGTATAATCGATATTTTCGTAAGTGTTATTATCGTTATTATCGTATTTGTCATTATTAACGTTAATATCTTTATTACCGTTACTACTGTTGTAATCACTATTTTCCTTTTTATCGTTATTATTGGTATAATCGTATTTATCGTTATAATCGTTGTTTTCGTTATTCTCATTATTAACAATATTATCGTTATTATTATTATTTTCTTGCTATTGTCGTCAATATCGATATTATCTCTATTATTTTTATTATCGCTAATATAGTTTTGATTATTATTATTATCGTTATTCTCGTTATTATAGTTATTATCGTTACTAGCGTTATTATCGTAATTATCGTTAAAATAATTACTATTGTTATTATCATTATTATCGTTATCATCGTGATTATAGTTATAATTGTTAACCTCGTTATTACTGGTAGATTCGTGTTATCGTTATTATTGTTAATTTTATTATTTTATCGTTATTACCGTTATTGCCGTTAGTTTCGTTATTATCGTTATAACTACTATTATTATCGTGATCTACTTTATTATCGTTATTACTGTTATTACCGTTATTATCGTTATCGTTATTAATGTTGTTACCATTATTATCGTTAGTAAATTTATGATTGTTCACTTCTTTACTATCGTTATTATAGTTATTATCGTTATTGTCCTTATAAAAGTTATTATCGTTATTATTATTATTATTATAATTATTATTGTTATTTTATTCATTATCGTTATTATCATTATTGTCCTTATTATCGTTATTATCGTTTTTATTATTATTATTGCATTTATTAATGTCATTTTCGATATAACTGTTATTATCGTTATTTTGTTATTATTATTATTACCGTTATTATCATTATTATCTTTATTATCTTTATTAACGTTAGTAATATTATTATTATTGTTATCCACGTTCTTATCGTTATTATCTTTATTATCGGTATTATCTTTATTATCGTTATTATTATTATTATTATCTTTGTCATATTTATTATTCTTATAATCGTTCTTATCGTTATTATCCTTGTTACCGTTATTATCGTTATTATCGTTATCGTTATAAAAGTTATTATTGTTATTATCGATAATATAGTTATTATTGTAATATACTTTATTATCGTTATTATTCTTTTATCTTTGTTATCGTTATTATCGTTATTACCGTTATTATTGATATTACCGACATTACCGATACTATCATTATACTATTTTAACCGATATTATCGTCATCATTATTATCGTTTTTAACGTTATTATCGGTAGAATCTTTATTATCATTATTACCGTTATTAACGCTAATATCGTTATTGCCGGTATAATCGTTATTATCTCTACCGGTTTTATCGTTATTATAGTTATTATCGTTAATCTTCATGACTTTTATTCCAGTTATTATCGTTATAATTATTATTATTACCGTTATTATCGTATTTTTAATTATTAACGTTATAATCTTTATTATCGTTATTATTGTTATTATCGTTATAAACGTTATTGTCCTTATATTCGTTATTATAGTCTTTATTGTTTTTATCGTTATTATCGTTATTACCGTTAATACCATTATAAACGTTATTATCGTTATTACCGTTATTATAGTTATCACCCTTATTAACGTTATTATCGATAGTATATTTATTATTGTTATACTCGTTAATATCGTTAGTATCGTTATTATTGTTACTATTATTATAATTATCGTTATTGTAGTTATTATCTCTATTTTTATTATTATAATTGATATTAACGTTATTATCGTTTATTTAGTTATTATCGTTATTATCGTTATTATCGTTATAATCGTTGTTATCGTTATTGTCATTATGATCGTTAGTATCGTTCCAATCGTAATTCTTCTTATTACCTTTATTATTATTATTATTATCGTTATTATCGTTATTATCGTTATTTTCGATATTCTCATTATAATTGTTATTACTACAATTCTTATCGTCGTGCCCGTTATTATCGTTATATTCATTATTATTTTTATAATCATTATTATCTATATAATCGGTATTATTTTTATTATCGTTATTATTATTATTATTATTATCCTTGTTTTCGTTATTATCGTTATTATCGTTATTATCCTTATTATTGTTAGAACAGTTATTACTGTAATTATCGTTACTATCGTTATTATCTTTACAATCGTTTTTACCGTTATAACGTTTATTATCCATACAGATATTATTGTTATTATCGTTAATACCGTTATTACCGTTATTATCGTTATTGTCATTACTATCGTTACTATCGTTAATATCGTTGTTCTCATTTTTATAGTCATTATCATTAATCAAGTTGTAATCGATAATTTCGTCTTTATCTTTATTATCGTTATAAACGTTATTACCGTTATTATCGTTATCATTATTATCGTTATAAACGTTATTATAGGTAATACCGTTAATACAGTCATCATCGTTAATTTCGTCATAATACTTATTATCGTTATTATCGTTATAATCGTTATTATCGTAATGGTTATTATCGTTATTATCCTTAATATCGTTAATATTGTTATTATCGTTATTATCGATATTATTGTTATTATCCTTATTATCATTATTATCATTATAATTATTATAATTATCGTTGTTAATATTAATAACGTTATTATATTTACTGTCATAATATTCTTTATTATCGATATTATCCTTATAATTGTTATTACCGTCATTACCGTTATTACCTTCATTATCGTTACTTCCGATAAAATCGTTATTATCGTTATTGTTATTATCGTTATTAACGTTATTATTCATTTTGTCATTATTATCGTTATTATCGTTATTATCCTTATTATCGTTATAATCGTCATTATCGTTATCTTTCTTATCGTTGTTACTATTTCTACCATTATTATGGTTATTTTCGCTATAATTACTATTATTATCGTCATTATCGTTATTATCCTTATTACAGTTCGAATCGTTATATCCCTTTTATTCGTTATTATTGTTATTATCGCAATTTTCGTAATTATCGATATTATCAAAATTATCGTTACTATCTGTTTACCGTTATACCCGTTATTATCATTATTATTATTATTATTATTACAATTATTTTCGTTATTTTCGTTATTATCGTTATGATTTTCATTATCGCTATTAATTTTATTATCGTTATTATCGTCAATATTGTTATTAATGTCGTTATTGTCATTATTATCGTTATTATCGTTATTATTGATTTTATCGTTATTATAATCGTTATTATCATTGCTATCGTTATTACCGTTATTATTTTTATTATCGATATTATCACTATTATCGCTATTATCGTTTTCATCGTTATTATCATTATAACCTTTATTATTACTATTTTAATTCTTATTATCGTTATTATCGTTATTAACGTTATTGCCGCTATTATCGTTTTTGTTATTACCTATATTATCATTTTATCTTTATTACCGTTATTATCGTTGTAAATGTTATTATCGTCATTATCGTTGTTATCTTTATTATCGTTATTTTCTTTATTATCGTTTTTATCGATGTTATCCTTATAATTATTGTTATTATTGTTATTATCGTTATTATTGATTTTATCGTTATTATAATCGTTATTATCATTGCTATCGTTATTACCGTTATTATTTTTATTATCGATATTATCACTATTATCGCTATTATCGTTTTTATCGTTATTATCATTATAACCTTTATTATTACTATTTTAATTCTTATTATCGTTATTATCGTTATTAACGTTATTGCCGCTATTATCGTTTTTGTTATTACCTATATTATCATTTTATCTTTATTACCGTTATTATCGTTGTAAATGTTATTATCGTCATTATCGTTGTTATCTTTATTATCGTTATTTTCTTTATTATCGTTTTTATCGATGTTATCCTTATAATTATTGTTATTATTGTTATTATCGTTATAATCTTTATTATCGCTCTTATCGTTTTTATCGTTATTATCTTTATTATCGTTCTTATAATTACTATTATAATTATCATCGTTATTATCGTTATTATCGTTATTTCCGTTATTGCCGTTAATATCGTTATTTTTGTTATTATTATCATTATTCTCTTTATTATCGTTATTACTGTTATTATCGTTATAGTTATTTCCGATATTTTCGTTTTACATTCATTAACGTTATCATCGTTAGAATCTTTATTTTCGTTATTAACGTTATTATCGTTATAATCGTTATTATACATTTTAACGTTATTAACTTTATTAATTTTGTTATCTTTATTATCGCTCTTGTTATTAATATTATCTTTATTATGTTTATTATCGTTATTATCGTTATTAACGTTATTACCGTTATTATCGTTATAGATAATATCGCTATTATCGTTTTACCTTTATTACCGTTATTATCGTTATAACCGTTTTATCGTCATAACATTATTATCTTTATAATCGTTATTTTCGTCATTATCATTATTATCGATGTTATCGTTATTATTATTATTTTTATCGTTATTAACGTTTTAATCTTTATTATCGTTTTTATCGTTATTATCGTTATAAAGTTTATTATCATTATTACCGTTATTATCGTTATAATATTTATGAAACATTTAATCATTATTAACGTTGTTATCGTTATGTTCTTTATTATCGTTCTTATTATTACTATTATCTTAATTATAGTTTTTATCGCTTTTATCGTTTTTACGGTTATAATCGTTATTATCCTTATCGTTATCATAGTTAACGTTATTATAGGTCTAACCGATATTATCGTTATTACCGTTATTCTTGTTATTATCGATATTATCGTTAATATTGTTACTATTGTTATAATTATCGTTACCTTCTTTAATATCGTTATTATTATTATTATTCTAATCGCTAATATCCTTATTATCGTTCTTATCGTTATTTTCGTTATTATCGTTATTTTCGTTATTACCGTTATAATCGTTAGAATCATTATTATAGTTATTATCTTTGTTATCGTTATTACCCTTATTACTGTTATTATCATTATTATCGTATGTATCGTTATTATTATTATAATTATCCTTATTAACGTTTTTATCGTTATTTTCGTTATCATCGTAATATTCGTTATATCCGCTAATATCGTGATAATCGTTATTATCCTTATTGTCGTTATTATTATTTTTATTATCGTTATTATCGTTATTATCGTTTTTATATTTGTTATTGTTACAATGGTAATTCTCGTTAATATCGTTTCTACAGTTATTATCGTTATTATCAACATCATCACAAACATTAATATAATTATTATCTTTAATATGGTTATTATTAGTATAATATTTATTATCGTTAATATCATAATTATCGTTATTACCGTTAATATCGATAGTATCGTTATTATCTTAATTATCGTTATTATCGTTATAACTTTTATCACAGTTGCTATCGTTAATATCGCCATAATCTTTATCATCGTTATTACATTAGTAATAGTTATTATTGTTATCTTTGTTATAGTTATTATCGTTATTATCGTTAATATCGAAGCTATCGGTGTAGATATTATTATTATTGTTATCGATATTAACGTTAATAACATTATTATCGTTATAAACGTTAATTTCGTTAATCTCGTTATTATCTTTATAAACGTTATTACTGTAATCATTGTTATTATCGTTATTATCGTTTTTACCGATATAATCGTTATTATCTATATTATTGATTCTACCGATACAACCGTTATAATCGTCAAGGTTATGATGGTTATTATCGTTATTATCGAAATTATCGTTATTATCGTTATAATTCTTATAATTGTTATTAGCGTTATTATCGTTATAATTCTTATAATTGTTATTAGCGTTATTATCGTTATCAACATTATAATCGTTATTTTCTTTATTATCGTTACTACCGTTATAATAATTATTAATGGTATCCTTATTATAGTTATTATCGTTATAGTTGTTATTGTCGGTATTATCATTTTTACCGTTCTTATGGTCTTATCGTTATTATCGTTTTCATTGTTTCATTATTAACCTTATTATTATTATTGTTATCGTTATTCCCGTTATTATCATTATAATCGCTATTTTCGTTATTATCGTTATTATTTTTATTATTCTTCTATCGTTACTAGTGTTATCATCGTTAATGTAGTTATTATTGTTATTATCGTTATTATATTTATTATTTCTATCATCGTTACAATCTTTATTTCCGTTATTATCGTCATTATATTTTTAATTGTTATTATCATCACTATTATTAATATTATCGTTATTATCGTTTTTATCCTTATTATCGTTATTATCGTTATTAGAGTTATTATCGTTATTATAGTTCTTATCGTTATTATCGTAATTCTCGTTATTATCGTTATTATTGTTGATATCGCTATTTTCGTTATTACCCTTATTATCATCTTTATCTATATTATTATTATTACTATTACTATTATTTTTACTATTATCGATAATATCGTTGTTATCGATATTAACGTTATAATAGTTATTATCGTTATTGCTCTTATTATTTTCATTATAGTTTTTATAATTATCAGCATTATTAGCGCTATTATTGTTATTATTGATATTACCATTATTATCGCTATTATCATATTTATCGCTATTATAATTATTAGTATCGATATTATCTTTATCGTTATTACCGTCATATTCGTTATTATCGTTATTGTTGTTATTGTTATTTTCGTTATTATCGTTATTACCGTTATTATAATTTTTATTGCTATTTTCGTTATAATCTGTAATATTATTAATATTATTATCGTTATTTACGTTATTATCGTTATTATCGTTATTATCGTTATTATTGTTTTATCATTATTATTGTTATTATCGTTATTGTAGTTATTATTGTAACTATCGTTATTGTCGTTAGTATCGTAATTATCGTTATTATTATTCTTATTGTCTTATTGTTATTATCGTTTTTATCCTTAGTACCATTATATTCGTTATTATTATTATTACTATTATGGATATTAATTTAATTATCGTTAATATCTTTATTTTCGTTATATTAGTTAATATCGTTATTATCGTTATAAGTGGTATCATCGCTATAATTATTACAATATTTGTCATTATCGTTATTATCGTTACTATCGTTATTTTGGTTATTATCTTTATTGTCGTTATAATTGTTATTATCGTTATAAGCGTTATTATCGTTATTACCGTTATTACCATTATTATTGTTATACAGTTATGCCCGTTTTTATCTTCACCATTTTTGTCTTTATTAAAGTTATTATATTTATTATTACTATTATCATCGTGATTATCGTTATTATCGTTATTAAAGTTATTATGGTTATCATTAATATTATTATCGTGATTATTATTATTATTGTTATCGCCGTTATTACAGTTATTATTATTATTATTATTATTATCGTTATTATCATTATTTTCATTATTATTGTTAAATTCGTTATTGTCGTTATAACCGTTATTATCGATTTTATCGTTATAAACATTATTATCCTTATTACCGTTATAATCGTTATATTCGTTAGCGTTATTATCGTTACTTTCGTTATTATCGTTGCTTCCGTTATAATCGTTACTATCTTTATTATCGTTACTTCTATTATTATCCTTATTAATGTTATCCTTATTATCTTTATTATCGTCATTATCGTTTTTGTCTACAGAATCGTTATTGTCGTTATCGTTATTATCATTATAATCGTTTCTACCGTTATTACCGTTATTATTGTTATCGTTATTATAGTTATTACCGTTATTATCGTTTTTATTCTCATTATTTTTATTATCGTTCACATCGACATATTATTATTATAATCATTGTCAACATTATCGTTATTTATATTGTTATTATCGTTATAAACATTATTATCGTTGTAATAGTTAATAACATTATTTTCGCTATCATCGTTATTATTGTTATTCTCATTATTATCGTTATTATCGTTATTTTCATTATTATCGTTATTATTATTATTATTATCTTTATATCGTTATAATCCTTATTGACGTTGTTATCGTTATTGTCGTTACCGTTAATATTGTTATTACCGATATTATCTTTATTATCGTTATTTACGTTATTATAGTATTTATCGTTAATATTATCCATATTGTCATTATTATTACTATTACTATCGTAATTATCGATATTACCGTTATTACCCTTATTACCATAATTATCGTTATTATTGTTATTATCGTTATTATCGATATTATTACTATTATTAACAAGATTATCGGTATTATCGTAATTACCTTTTTTTTACAGTTATTATCGTTATTACCGTGATAACCGAGAATATCGTTATTGTTATTATCGTTATTATCGTTAATAACGTTTGTATCGTTATTATGGTTATTATCGTTATCATTATTATCGTTATTATTATTACTGTTACTATTACTATAATTACATTACGTGATTACCGTTTTTACCGTTATTATCGTTATTATTACTATTATTATCGTTATTATATTTATTATCGTTATTATATTTATTAATGTTATTACAGTTTTAATCTTTATTATCGTTATTATCATTATTATCATTATCATCGTTATTATTGTTATTTTCCTTATTACCGTTATTATCGTAATGTCGTTATTATTTTAATTATTATAGTTATTGTCGTCATTTTAGTTATTATCCTTATTATCGTTATTATCATTATTACCGCTATTACCGGTATAATCGTTTTTATTGTTAGCATAATTACAATTATTATCGTTATTATTGTTAATTAATATAACTGTTAATTCCGTTGTTACTTTTATTATCGTTATAAGCATTGTTATCGCAATTGTCGTAATTATCGCTATTAAGTTATTAACCATATTATTATTTTTATCATTATTACGTTATTATTGATATTACCGTTATTATCGTTATTATCGTTATCATCAATATTATCATCATTGTCGTTATAAACTTTCTGAACGTTATTATCGTTATTATAGTTATCTTAGTTGTTACCGTTAATATCGTCATTACCTTTATAACCGTTATTATCGTTATTATCGTTATTATCGTTATTATCGGTATTTTGGTTAGTATTACTATTATTATCGTTATTATCGTTATTATCGTTTGTATCTTTGTTATCATTATAATTATTACTATTATCGTCAATATCGTTACAATCGTTATTATTATTATTACCGTTATTTTCGTTATAATCTTTATAATCGTTCTTATCCTCATACCGTTATTTCCTTCACTTTCGTTATTATTGTTATTTTCGTTATTAGAGTTGTCATCGTTATTATCGTAATGATCGTTAATATTATTATTATTACTGTTATTACCGATATTATCGTTATAATCGTTACAATCGTTATTTTATTATTATTATTGTTATTATCGTTATTACAGTTATTATCGTTGTTATTGTTTTTCTTTTTAATATCGCTTTATCCTTATTATCGTTATTACCGTTATTATCAGTATTAACGTTATCATAATTATTAGTTTCGTTATTATAGTTGTTATCTTTATTATCGTTACTACCGTTATAAAAGTTACTATAGTTAACGTTATAAACGTTATTATCGTTGTTATCGATAATATAGTTATGTTTGTAATAATCTTTTTAACCTTTATTATAGTTTTACCGTTTTTAGCGTTATTATCGTTATTATCGTTATTATTATTATTATTATCGTTATTATCGTTATTACCGTTATTATCGTCATTATCGCTATTATGCTTAATATAGTTTTTATTGTTATACACTTTTTTAACGTTATTGTCGTTATTATCAATATTATCGTTATTAGCGTAATAATAGATACTGTCGTTATCGTTCTAAACGTCATATCGTTATTGTCGTTAAAATAGTTATTATTGTAATAATCTTTATTTTGTTATTATCCTTATTATTTTTAGTATCGTTATTAACGTAGTTATCGTTATTATCGTTATTACCCTTATTACCGTTATTATCGTAAATACCGTTATAACCGTAATTGTTGTTATCTTTATTATCGTTAATATTGTTATTATTTTTATTATCATCCTTATCGTCATATCGTTTTTTCATATTTATCCTTATTATCGATATTATCGTTATTATTTATATTATAATCGTTAGTATCGTTAATAACATTGTTTTCGTTATTACCGTTATTGACGTTATTACCGTTATCATCGTTATTATTATTATTATAATTGTTATTAACCTTACTTTCGTAATTACCGTTATTATCGTTATATACGTTGTTATCGTTATTATCATTAAATTCGTTTTTATCGTAATAATCGTTATTTCCGTTAATAACTTTATTATCGTTACTATTATAATTACCATCGTTTTAATCGTTATTATCCTTATAATCGTTATCATCTTTATTTTGGTTATTATCGATATTATTATCTCCATTATCGTGATTACAGAAATGATCGATAATAACGTTATCGTTATTATCGTTAATAGCGTTATATTCGATATTATTATTATTATCATTATTATTTCTATTATTATCAAGATTATCGTTAATATCGTTTTACCGTTATTATCGTTCTTATCGTTATCAGCGTTATAACCGTTATTATCTGTATCGCTATTATCGTTATTATCGATATTATCATTAGAATCTTTATTATTGTTATTTCCGTTATTACCGTTATTATCTTTATTATCTTTATTACCGGTATAGTAGTTTTTATGGTTATTATCGTCATTATTGTTATTATAACTATTATCGTTGTTATTATTATTATCTATTTTCTTAACGTTATTATCTTTATTATGTATATTATCGGTATTATCTCTATTATTGCTATTATCGTTATTATTATTATTATTATCGTTATTATCGTTATTTCCGTTACTGCCGTTTTAATCGTTATAATCGTTATCGTTATAACCGTTATTGCCGTTATTATCGTTATTGTCATTATTATTTTTATTAGCCTTATTACAGTTATTTTAATTATTATTGTTATTTTCGTTATTACCGTTATAATGCTTAGATTCGTTAATATCGTTATTAGCGTTATTATTGTTATTACAGCCTATTCGTTTCATTGATATTATCGTCGTCATACTTACTATCGTTTTTATAGTTATTATCATGATAATCGTTATTATCGTTGTTATTGTTACTAACGTTATTATCGTTATTACCGTTATAATCTTTATTATCGTCATTGTTAGTAAAGTTATTATCGTTATAATCGTTCTTATCGTCTTATTGTTATTATCGTTAATATCGATATTATCGATATTATCGTAATATTCTTTATGATCGTAATTATCTTTATTATTATTATTATTATCCTTATACTCGTTATTATCTATATTATCATAATTATCGTTATTATAATTATTATCGTTATTATCGTTATTATAATCATTGTCGTTATTATAGTTATTATTACAACAGTTATCGTGATTATCGTTATGATCGCTTTAACCATTATTATAGATATCGTTATATACGTTATTATCATTTTTATCTTTAATATAGCTATTATTGTTATTATCGTAATTATATTTATTATCGCTTTTTTCGGTATTATCGTTATAGTCGTTATTATCGATATTTTCGATATTATCATTATTATCGCTATTATTAGTATTATTATCGTTCCTCCTGTTAGTATCGAGGTAATTGTTATTTTCTTTTCTATCGATATTATTGTTATAATTTGTAATTATCTTTATAATCGATATTATCGTTATTATCGTTATTATTATTGTTACTATCGTTATTATCGTTATTGTCGTTTTACCTTTATAATCGTTATTATCGTTAGCGTTATTATCGTTATTATCGTTATTACCATTGTTACCGTTATTACCGTGCTGGATATTATCGTTATTATAGTTTTAGCTTTTCTACCGTTATTATCGATATTATCCTTATTAACGTTATTAACGTTATTGTTATTATTATAATCGTTGTAACGTTTTTATCGTTATTATCATTATTTTCGTTATTATCGGTAATATGGTTATTATTAGTATAATATTTATTATCGTTAATATCGTTATTATCATTATTACAGTTAATACCGATATTAACGTTATTAACTTAATTATCGTTATTATCGTTATTACTGCTATTACAGTTGCTATCGTTAATATCGACATAATCATTAGCATCGTTATTACAGATATAATCGTTATTTTTTTATCTTTATTATAGTTTCTATCGTTCTTATAGTTACTATCGTCAACCTTTATATCGTTATTACCGTTGCTATCGTTAATATCGTCATAATTGTTATTACCTATATTACCATTATTATAGTTAATATCAATATATTCGTTATTTTCGCTCTAATCGTTACTGCCGATATAATCGTATCTATCAATATCGTTATAAGCGTTATTATCGTAATTATAGTTTACATAGTTTTTAGGGTTGTAAACGTTATTATCTTTATTATCGTTATAACCGTTTATATCGTTATTACCTTTATTATCGTTCCTACCGTTATAATCATTATTATCGTTATCGTACTTAACGTAATTATTGTTATTATCGTAATTATCTTTATTACCGATATTATCGTTAAAATCGTTATTATCGTTATAATCTTTATTATCCTTATTATCGTTAGTATCGTTATTATCGTTATAATCTATATTACAGTTAATAAAGTTGTTAACGCTAATTTCTTCATAATCTTTATTATCGTTATTATCATTAGAATCGTTATTATCGTTTTCTCTATGACCGTTATTATCGTTATTATCAATATTCTTGTTAATATCGTTATTTTCGTTATTATTGTAATTATCGTTAATATTGTTTTTAACGTTACTACCGTTGTTACCCTTATTATTATAAAAATTATCGTATCGCAAATCTCGTTACTACCGCTATTATAGTTATTATAGTTAGTATTATTATTACTACCGTTATTATAGTAATTACCGTTATTATATTTATTATCGTTCTTATTATTATTATTATAGTTATTATTGTTTTTATCTATATTATCGTTATTACAATTATGGTCGTTATTATCGTCATTGTCCTAATTATCGTTATTGTCGTTTTATATTATTTATTATTATCATAATCATTAATAAGGTTATTATCGTTATTACGGTTATTACAATTATTTTCGTTATTAGCGTTATTTTCTTTATAATCGTTATTATCCTTATAAACGTCAGTAAAGTTTTTATCGTTATCATCATTATTATCCTTACTATAATTATTATTATCGTTATTATCGATTTATTTTTTCTTATCTTTATTATCGTTATTATTATTTTTATTATCGTTTTTATTCTTTTTATCGCTACTCTTATTGTGTTTATTATCTTTATTAACCTTATTGTCGTTATTTTCGTTATTAACGTTCTTATCGTCTTATTGTTATTATCGTTATTAGCGTTATAATCGTATTTACCGAGTTAATCGTTAATATAGTTAACGTCATTATAGTTAATAACGTTATTGTCGTTACTGTCAGTATTATCATTTTTATCGTTCTACTCGTCTAATCTTTATTATCGTTATTTAAGTTATTGTTATTATTATCTTTATTAACGTTTTTATAGTTATTATCGTTATTTTCGTTATTATCGTTATTATTATTTTTATTATCTTTAATATCGTCATTTTCGTTATTTTCGTTATTACCGCTATTATCGTTATTTTACTTATTATTATCATTGGTGTCATTATTATCTTTGTTATCGTTAATATTGTTATTATCGTTATTGATATTATTATTATTATTATCGTTATTAACATTATTATCTTTATTATCATTATTAACGTTATTACCTTTATTATCGTTATTACCGTTATTACCGTTATTATCGTTATTGATATTAACCTTATTATCGGTTTTCCTTTTTTACCGTTATTATCGTTATTATCGTTATTAATGTTATTAACGTTATTATCTTTATTATTGTTATTCTAGTTATTATCATTAGTATCGTTATTATCGTTATTATTATTATAATAATCTTTATTATCGTTATTATCGTTTTACCTTTATTATCGTTATTATCGATATTACCGGTATAATCGTTATTATCGTTATCGTCATTATCATTGTAATCGTTATTATCGTTAATCATTATTTCCGATATTACCGTTGTTACCGTTATTATCGTTATAATCGTTATTATGTTTGGTATCGTTATTACCGTTATTGTCATTATTATAGTTATTATCGTTACAACCGTCAGAATCGTTATTATTGTTATCTTTATTATCGTTATTGTCGTCATTATCGTTATATTCGTTATTACCGTTATTATCTTTAGACTCGTTATTATCTTTATATCTTTCTTGTTGTAATTATTATTATTGTTATTATCATTATTATCGTTACTATCGCTATAATAGAAAATATCGTTATTGTCGTTATTATCATTATTATTACTATTATTATATTTGTTATAAACGGTATTATAGTTAGTAACCTTATTATCGTTATTATAATTTCTACAGTTATATATGTTATTATCGTAATCGTTATTACCGTTACTATCGTTTTTTCAGTTATTATCGTTTTTATCTTTATTACAGTTACTACCGTTATAATCTTTATTATCGTAATTATAGTTATTACCGTTATTATCGATAATGTCGTTATTTCCTCTAATGTCCTTATTATCGATATTATCATTATAATTATTAATGTTATTGTTATGCTTTTTAAACTTTATCATCGTTATCACCGTTGTTACCGTTATTATCGTTATAATCGTCATTATTTTTATCATAATGTTTAATAAAATTATTATCGCTGTAATCATTATAGTCGTTATCATAGTTATTATCTTGAATACCGCTATTATTATTATTGCTTTTATAATCGGTATTTTCGCTTTAAACGCTAATATCTTTATAATAGTTTATAGCTTTATAATCGTTCATATCGTAATTATTGTTATTATTTTTATTATTATCTTTATTATCGTTATTATCGTTTTTATCATTATTATCGGTATTTGTGTAATTATCGTCATTATCGTTAATATAGTTAATATGTTTATTATTATCGTTATTACCTTTATTATTACAAATTATTATCGTTATTATCGCGATTATCGTTATTACCTTTATTACCGCTATTATCGTTATTATCGTTATTATCTTTAATCCGTTATTATCGTTATTATCGTTGTTATGATTATTATCGTTATTATCGTTATTATTAATATTATTGTCGTTAATCTTTAACACTGATACTACCGTTGTTACCGTTATTATCCTTTTAATCATTATTACCGATATTATCCTTATAATCTTTATTATAATTATAATCATTATTTTCGTTATTATCGTTTCTACCGTTTTAATCGTTATTATCGTTATTGTCGTTATTATCGCTATTATCTTTCTTATCCTTATTTTTATTATTAGTATCTTTATTTCTGTTATTATCGTTATTACCGTTATACTCCTTATTATCGTTATCACAATAATATTTTTTACCGTTATTATCATTATTATCGTTATTATTGTTAATATCCTTATTATTATTATTATCGCTTTTATCGTTATTATCGTTATTACTGTTATTGCCGTTATAATCGTTTTTTTTCGTTTAAACCGTTATCATACTTATAATCGTTATTATCATCATAATCGTTCTTATCGTAAATATTGTCATTTTTATTATTATTACCGTTATTATCGTTATTATCGTTATTGTCGTAATTATTTTTTGTACCGTTATTATTGCTATTATCGTTATTATATTTATTATCGTTATTACCGTTATTATCGTTATTATCGTTATTTTCGTTGTTATCGCCATTATCGTTATAATCGTTATTATCGTTTTTATCGAATTATCGTTATTATCGGTACTGTTATTATTATTATCGTTATTATCTTCATTGCCGATATTACTATTATTGTTATTGTTATTATCGTTATAATCGTTATTATCGTAAATATTATTCTTATTTTCGTCATTACCACTATTATCATTATTATCGTTATTATCGTTATTACCGCTATAATCCTTATTATCGATATCGTTATTATAAATAAATTTTTTTTTCGTCAATCTTTTCTACCATTAATACCTTTATGACTGTTATTATCGTTACAATCTTTATTAACGCTTTTATCATTATTAGGGCTATTACAATTATTATCGTTACTATCGTCAACATCGTTACTACCATTAAAGTCGTTATTATCGTTAGCGTTATAAACGTTATTATCGTTATTATCGTTAATATAGATATTATAGTTATAATTTTTAATATTGTTCTTATCGTTCTAATTCTTATTACCGTTATTACCGATATTATCTTTATTTTTCTTATTATCGTTACTACCGTTATAATCGTTATTATCGTTACCATTATTATCGTTATTACCCTTGTTGTCGTTAATACCTGTCTAATCGTTATTTTCGTTATCGTTATTATGTTTATTAACGTTATTATCGTTACTACCAATATTATCGTTATTTTCTTTATTATCTTCGCTACTGTTATTATCGTTCTTATCGTCTTATTGATATCATCGTTATTATCGTTATTATCATTATTATCTTTATTATTATTATAATTATCATTATTATTGTTATTAACGTTTTCATCGATGCTATCGTTATTTTCGTTATTATCGTTATTATTTTTGTAATTATTATTCTCTCTATCCATGTTATCATTAATGACAATATTATCCTTATTATCGATATTCACGTTATTATCGTTAATATTGTTATAATTACAGTTATTTTCATTATTATCGTTATTGTCATTATATTCGTTGTTACCGTTATAATCCCTATAATCGATATTATCGTCATTATCGTCAATATGTTTATTATTGTTATAAACTGTATTACAGTTTTTATCGTTATTAACGTTATTGTCGTTGTTACCGTTTTTATCGTTATTATCATTATTATCATTCAGACCGTTATTATTATTTTTATTATCGTGATTCTCGTTATTATCGTTATTTTCGTTATTTCTATTTTTATTTCTTTATTAGCGTTATTGTGATTATTGTCGTTTTAAATGTTATTATTGTTATTACCGTCATTACAGTAATTATCGTCATTATCTCCACTATCTGTTATAATTATTATTATTTTTGTTATTAATGTTATTATCGTCATTATCGTTATCATGGTTATTTTCCTTATTATCATTATTATCGTTAGTATGGTTATTACCATTATTATTATTTTCATTATCGTTATAATCGTTTTAATCGTTTTTATCTTTAGTATCCTCATTATCGTTATTATTATAATTATTTTTATTATTATTAATACTGTTATCGTTATTATCGTTATTTTTATTTTTATTATCGTTATTATCGTTATTATCGTTGCTTTATTTATTACCGTTAAAATCGTTATAATCGTCGTTATCGTTGTTATCTTTATTATCATCTTTACCGTTATTACAGTTACTATCGTTATTATCATTGCTATCTTTATTATTATTATTATTATCGTTATTAACATTATCATCGACATTTTCGTTTTAACCCCTTTTATCGATATGAACTTTACTATAGTTGTTATCATTATTGTAGTTACTATCGTTATCATATATTTTTTCTCGTTATTGTCGATATTATCATTATTATTGTTGTTATCTTTATTCACTTTATGATAGTTACAATCGTTTTATCGTTGTTATAGTTATTACTGTTGTAAACCTTATTTGGGTTATCCTTATTATAGTTATTAACGTTATTATCGTCATGGATGTTATTATCGTTATTATCGTTCATATCGTCAACTCGTTGATATTGTCATTATCGTCCTTATCGTTATTATCATTATTATTGTAAATATTATCATTATTACAGTTATAATCGTTAGAATTGATCTTATCGTTATAATCTTTATTGTCGTTATTACCGTTATTACAGTTATTATCGTTATTACCGTCACAATCTGTTATAATTATTATTATTTTCGTTATTAACGTTATAATCGTTTTTATCCTTATTATCGTTATTATGGTTATTAGCGTTATTACCGTACTTATCGATATTACACTTATTATCGTTATGTTCGTTATTATCATTATTATCCTTATTATCGTCATTATCGTTATTATTGTTATTAATGTTACTATTATAATTATTATTACTGTTACAATCGTTTTTATCGCAATTATCGTTATTATCGTTATAATCATTACAACCGTTGTTATAGTTGTTATCGTTATTACTATCGTTTATATCGATATTATTACAATTATTATAGTTATTATCCTTTTGTAATTATTACCTTTTTTATTATTATTAGTATCGTTATTACCGTTTTTATCGTTATTACCGCTATAATCGTTTCAATCGTAATCGTTTTATCGCTGTTGCTGTTATTATCGCTATTATCATTGTTATTATCATTATTATCGTTATTATAGTTATTATCGCTATTATTATTATTATTACCTTTATTATCGTTATTATCGTTATTGTTATTATTAAAATGGGTTTTATAATTATTATTATTGTTATTAAAGTTAATATAGTTAATATCGATAGCTTCGTTATTACCGTTATAGTTATTATTATTAATACTAATATTTTCGTTATTATCGTTATTATTGTGATTATGAAATTATTGTTTTTATCGTTATTCACTTTATTATCGTTATTACAGTTATTATTGTTATTATCGTAAATAAGGATATCTTCGTTATCAACGTTCTTACCGTTATTATTGCTTTCATTATCGTTTTACCATTATTATCGTTATTATCGTTAATATTGATAACACAGTTATTAATGTTATTATCGTTAACATTATTATTAATAATATTATTATCATTATTAGCGATATTATCGATAATATCGTTAATATCGTTACTATCGTTTATATCGTTATTATCGTTATTTTTGTTATTATCGTTATTAACATTTTTACCGCTATTATCTGTATTATCGTTATTATAGGTATTATCGCTGTTATAGTTATTGATGTTATTATCGTTATTATCATTAGTATCGTTACCATCTTTATTATCTTTATTTTCTTTAATTTCGATTGAGGTTATAATCGTTATCAACGTTATTATCGTTATTATCGAAATCATCGTTCTTGTTGTTAATATCGCTATTATCATTATTATTATCGTTATTAGCGTTGTTATAGTTATTATCGTTATTATCGTTATTATTGTAATTATCGTTATTGTGGTTCTCATCGCTATTACCGTTATTATTGTATTATCGATATTATCTTTATTATACTAACTAACATTTATACTGATATTATGATTATCATCGTTATTATCGATATTATCCTTATTATCGTTATTATCATTATTATTATTATTATCATCGTCTTTAATGTTATTATAGTCAGTATCGTGCTTATCGTAATTATCGTTATATTCGATATTATCCTTATTATCTTCATCATTGTTTTCATCATTATTATCATTACTATTATTATTATGAATATTAATTTTGTTATTATTAACGCTATTATCGTTGTTAACGTTATAATCGTGATTACCCTTATTTCCGTTATTATCCACATTATCGTTGTTATCGTCATAATCGTGATTATCGTTATTATATTTATTATCGTTATTTTTATAGTTATTATTATTATTATTGTTATTAGTATTATTATTATAATTCTTATGAATATTAAAGTAATTACCGTTATTATCGATATTATCTTTATTATCGTCATTAAGGTTATTACGTTATTATCATTATTATTGTTAACATCGTTTTTATGTTTATTATCGTCATTATCGTTATTACGAAATTATCTTTATTGTCGTCATTATTACTATTAGTATCGTTATTATCGTCTTTATCGTTATTACCGTTATAATCGTTATTATCGTCTTTATCGTTATTACCGTTATAATCGTTATTATCTTCTTTATCGTTATTACCGTTATAATCGTTATTATAGTTATCGTTATCTTTATTATCGTTTTTATCGTTATTAGTGTTATTATTATTATTATCGTTAATCTTATTATTATTAATATTATTTTCTTTATTTTTAATCTTATTAGAATTATTATGATTGTTATTATCTTTATTATCGAAATAGTCGTTACAATCGATATCATTTTTATTAACTTTATTACCGGTATTATAGATATTATCAATATTATTATTTTTATTATTAAATATATTGTTATCGTTATTATCATTATTATCTTTATTATCGTCATTTTCGTCATTAACGTAATTATCGATATTATCTTTTTTATCGTTATTATCGTTATTACCGTTATTATCCTTATTTTCCTTATTATCGTTAGTATCGTTATTACCGTTTTTATTATTAGTATCGTTATTTTCGTTATTATCATTACTAACGTTATTATCGTCATTATCGATACATTTGTAAACGTTATTACCGTTATTATCGTCAATATTATAATTATTGTTATAATATATATTATCGTTATCATCGTTATTACCGTTATTCCCGTAATTATCATTATTATTGTTATTATCGTTAATATTATTATTACCATCATTATTATTGTTATTATCGTTCTTATCGTTATTATCGTTATTATCGTAAATACCGGTAAAATCGATATTATCGTTAGTGGTATTTTTGTTATTAAAGTTATTATCATTATCATTTATGACCATCATTACCGTTGTTAATATTATTTTCGTTATAAAAGATATTATCGATTTACCTTTATTATCGTTATTATCAATATAATCGTTATTTGAGTTATTATCGTTACTAACGTTATAGTAGTTCTTATTGTTATCGTAATAAACATTATTATTGTGATTATCATTAATATAGTTATTAGAGTTATAAACGTTATTATCGTTTTTATCGTTATTACCGTTATTATTATCGTTATTTTCATTATTCTCGTTATTATCTTTATTATCGTTCGTCTCGTCTTATCGTTATAATCGTTAAAATCTTTATTATCGTTACTACTGTTATAATCGTTATTAATGTTATCGCTATTACCTTTATAATTGTTATTATCGTTTTTGTCTTTATAATCGTTATTGTCGTTATCATTATTATCATTATAATCGTTATTACCGTTTTCACTGTTATCATCGCCATCGTTATTATACTTTTTATCGTTATTTTCGTTATTGTTGCTATTGTTGTTATTATCGTTCTTATCGACATTTCATTATTATCATTATTATCTTTATTATAGTTATTAATATTATTATTATTGTTAATAACGTTATTATCGTTATAATCGATATTATCGTTATTTTCGTTATAATTCTTATTACCTTTATTCTCATTATTATCGTTATCATTCTTATTGTTCTTATCGTTACTATCGTTATTATAGTTATTTTCATTTTTGTCGTTATTATTATTAATATTATCTTTATATTGTTATTATACTTATTATCGTTATTCTCGTTATAATGGTTACCGTTAATATTGTAATTACCGATATTATATTTTTCATCGTTATTTATGTTATTATAGTATTTTACGATAATTATATTGTTATTATCATTATTATTACTATTACTATCGTAATTAGCGAGATTATCGTTATTACCGATATTACCGTTATTAACGTTATTATGGTTATTATCGGTATTATTACAATTATTATCATGGTTATCGTAATTAATGTTGTTAACCTTACTACTGTTATTATCGTTATTACCGTTATAGCCAAGATTTTCGTTATTGTTATTATCGTTATAATCGTTAATTAGCTTAGTACCGTTATTATCGTTATTATCGTTATCGTTATAAATGTTATTATCGATATTATCGTTAATATATTTATTAGGGTTATAAAGAATATTATCGTTATTATCGTTATTACCGTTATTATTATCGTTATTTTCATTATTCTCGTTATTATCTTTATTATCGTTCAGAAAGTCTTATCGTTATTATAGTTATTATCGTTATTACATTTATTATAGTTATTTCTGTAAATGTCGTTATTAACGTTATGACAGTTATTAAAGCTTCTATTTTCATTTTTCCGTTACTATTGTTTTTATCATTATTATCGTAATCACAGTTATTATCGTTATTACGGTTATTATCTTTAATACCGTTATTATCGTTATTATTGTTATTAATATTATTATTATAATTATTATATTTATTATTATCATTCATAACGTTATTAACGTTAATATCGGTACTATTGTTATTACCTTTATTTTCGTTATTACCATTATATTCTCTATTACCTTTATTATCGTTATCATAGTTATTATCGTTATTTTCGTTATTATCGATTTTTTCGTTATAATCGTTATTATCGTTATAATCGTTATTACCGTTATTACAGTTACTGTCGTTATAATCTTTATTATCGTTCGTATCGACTTCTCGTTATAATCGTCATTATTATTATTATCGTTATTTTCGTTATTATCATTTACATCGTCATTATAATTATAATTATCGTTAGTATCGTTATTAATGTTGTTGCCGAAATAATCGTTATAATCGTTATTATGTTTATTATCGTTATTATTATTATTATTGTCGTAATTATCGCTATTATCGATATTATCATTATTATTGTTATTACTACAGTTCTTATCGTCCTTCCCGTTATTATCGTTATATTCATTATTATTTTTGTAATCATTATTATTTTTATAATCGGTATTATTTTTATTATCATTATTATTATTATTATTATCCTTGTTTTCGTTATTACCGTTACTATCGTTATTAATCTTATTATCGTTAGAACCGTTATTACCGTAATTATTGTTACTATCGTTATTATCGTTACAATCGTTTTTACCTTTACTACCGTTGTTATCGATATTATCGTTATTAACGTTATTATAACTAATATCGTTATAATTATTATTATTATCCTTATTAATATTAATATCGCTATTATTGCTTTGTCGTATTTTTTTTATTATCCTTATTATTGTATAATCACTATTAACCTTATATACGTTATAATCGTTTTTATCGTTATTGTCTTTGTTATCGGTATTATTGTAAGTATTATCGTTATTATCGTTATTACTTTTATTATCGTTCCTACCGTTATAACCATTATTATCGTTATCGTCATTAACGTAATTATTGTTATTATCGTAGTTATCCTTATTACCGATATTATCGTTAAAATCATTATTATCGTCATAATCTTTATTATCCTGATTATCGTTATTATCGTTATTATTTTTATAATCGCTATTAAAGTTAATACAGTTGATAACGTTAATTTCGTCATAACCTTTATTATTGTTATTACCGTTAGAATCCTTAATATCTTCATCGCTATGACCGTTATTATCGTTATTATCCTTATTTCCGTTATTATAGATATAATCGTTAATATCTTTATTATCGTTATTATCGTTAATTCCGTTATAATTTTAATAATCGTTACTATCGTTATTATCGTTATTTTCGTTATAATCGTTATTATCGTTATTATTGTTATTATCGTTCTTATCGTTAATACCGTCTTTATCGCTATTACCGTTATTATCGTATTTATTATTAATATTATCGTTATTACCGCTATTATCGTTATTATCTTAATTATCGATATTATCGATACTATTGGTATCGTTATTATCGGTATTATCGTAATTATTGTTATAATGGTTATTACCGTTATCATTATCGTTATTATCGTAAATACCGTTCTTACCGTTATTATCGTTATAGATATCATCCTTATTATCGGTTTTCCTTTTTTACAGTTATTATCGTTATTATAGTTATTAATGTTATTATCGTTATTATCTTTGTTATTTTTATTCTAGCTATTATCGTTGGTATCGTTATTATCGTTGTTATTATTATAATAATCGTTAGTATCGTTATTATCTTTATTATCTTTATTATTGTTATTATCGATATTACCGGTATAATCGTTACAATCGTTATGGTCATTATCGTTGTAATCGTTATTACTTTTAATCATTATTTCCGATGTTACCGTTGTTATCGTTATTATCGTTATAATCGTTATTATTGTTGATATCTTTATTACCGTTATTGTCATTATTATAGTCATTAACCTTAGTATCGTTTCTACCGTTAAAATTGTTATTATCGTTATCGTCATAAACGTCATTATCTGTGCTATCGTTATAATGGTTATTATCTTTATTATCGTTATTATCGTCATTTTCGTTAGAATAGTTTATATCGTTATTATCGTTATTATAGTTAGTATTGTTATTATTATTATTTTCGATATTCCCGGTATTATAGTTATAATAGTTATTATCGTTGTTATTGTTATATTCGTTTTTATAGTTGTAATCGTTATTATTACTATCATAATCGTTATAATCGTTATTATAGTTAATATTCATATTATAGTTATTATCGGTATATTCGTTATTATCCTTATTATCTTTATGATCATTACTATCGTTATTGTCATTATCGATAATAAAGTTATAATCATTATTATCGTTTTTATCGTAATTATTACTATTATTATGGTGATTATCGTTATTATCGTAATTACAGTTAGTACCATTGTTATCGTTATTACCGTTATAACCGTGTTTATTTTAATTGTTATTGTCGTTTTTATGGTTATTATCGTTAGCACGTTTATAGATATTATTATTATTATTATCGTAATTAACGTTATTATCATTAAAATCGTTATTACCGATATTACCGTTATTATCGTTTTACCGTTATAACAGTTATTATCGTTATCGATATTACGGTTATTAACGTTATTATCGTTAGTATCGTTCTTATCTTAATTTACGATATTACTATAATTATCCTTATTATCGTTATTATAGTCATTATCGTTTTTATCGATATTATCGGTATTAATATTATTATTATCGTTATTACCTTTATATTATTTATTATCGTTATTATCGTTATTATCGTTAATATCGTTATTGGTTTTTTTATTATCGTTATTCTTGTTATTATCATTAAAATCTTTATTATCGTTGGTATCGTTTTATACGATTTTATAGTTTTATCGCTATAATTGTTAATATAATCGTTATTAGCGTTATTTTCCTTGTTGTCGATATTGTCGTAATTATTATTATTGTTTTCGTTATTATCGTTAATATCTTTATTATCGTTTTTATCGTTATTATCGTTATAAACTTCGTTATCGTTATTATCGTCATTATGGTTATAATCGTTATTAACCTTACAATCGTTATTATCGCTTTTGTCGTTATTATCTTTTGTTATTACTATTTACGGTTTAATCTTTACTATTACTATTACAGGTATAATCGTTATTATCGTTAGAGGTGTTATCGTTACTATAGTTACTATTGTTAACCTTTATAACCGTTATTACCTTTGTTATCGTTACTATCGTTATAATAGTTATTACTGTTGTTGTTTTTATCATTATAATCATGTTTTCGTTATCCTTACTGCCGTTATATACGTTATTATTGCTATCGTTATAAACGTTATTATTGTGATTACCGTTAATATAATTATTAGGGTTGGAAACGTTATTATCTTTATTGTCGTTATTATCTTTATTACAGCAAATATCGTTATTATAGTTATTATCGTTTGTACCTATATAACCGTTATAATCGTTATCGTTATTATCGTTAATAACTTTATTATCGTTATTATCGTTATAATTATTATTATTATCATAATTTTCTTTATTATCGCTATTATCGTTATTATCGTTAAAATAGTTAATACCGTTTTGTTGTTTTCATTATAATATTATTTTTGATATACCTACTACCGTTATAAACGTTATTATTGTTATAACCGATAATATAGTTATTAGGGTTGAAAACGTTATTATTTTTATTATCGATATTATTGTTATTACCGCTAATATCGTTATTATCTATATTATTGATTCTACCGATATAACCATTATAATCGTCATCGTTATTATCGTTATTATCGTTATTATCTATATTATCGTTATACCGGTATTTTCGTTAGTATCCTTATTACCGGTAATAACATTATAATCGTTATTATCGTTAATATCTCTATTATCGTTACTATCGTTGTTACCGTTATTATCGTTATAATTCTTATAATCGTTATTAGCGTTATTATCGTTATCAACATTATAATCGTTATTTTCTTTATTATCGTTACTATCGTTATAATAATTATTAACGGTATCCTTATTATAGCTATTATCGTTATAGTTGTTATCGTGGTTATTATCGTTTTTACCGTTCTTATGGTATATCGATATTATCGTTTACATCGTTATTATCATTATTAACCTTATTATTATTATTATTGTCGTTATTCCCGTTATTACCGTTATAATTGTTATTATCGTTGATATCGTTATTTACATTTTATTGTTATAATAGTTATTATCATTATAAACGTTATTATCGTCCTTATCGTTATAATCGTTATTATCCTGAATATTATTATTATTATAGTTATTATTGTTATTGTCGTTATTATCGTTATTATCGTTATAATCGTTATTATCGATTTCGTTATTCTAGTTGTTATCGTTATTATCGCTATTGTCGTTATTATCATTTTTTTCGTTATTATCGTTATTATTATTATAACCATTATAAACGTTAATATCGTTATCGTTATTATCGTTATTATCGTTATTAACATTATTATCGTTATTATCGTTATTATCATTATTATCGTTATTATCGTTATTATCGTTATTATCGTTATTATGGATATTATTATTATTAATAAAATTAGTATCATTACTATTATCGTAATTATCGTTATTAGCGATCATATCGTCTTAACGTTATTATTGTTATTTTCGTCATTATCGTGATTATCGTTATTATCATTATTATTTTTATTATTATTAATGTTCTTATCGTTATCATCGTTATTATCGTTATTAATTTTATAATCGTTATTATTGTTATTAATATTATTATTCTCGATATTCACGTTACTATCGTTATTATCCATATTATTATTATTATTAACATTATCATCGTAATTATCGATATTATCGTTATTAACTATATAATCGTTATTGTCGTTATTAATATTATTATTATCGTTATCCTCGTTAATATCGTTATTATTATTATTTTCGTTTATATCGTCATTATCGTAATTACATTTATTATCGTTAATATCGTTATTATCGTTGTTATAGCCATTATCGTTATTAGGATCTTTTATATCGATATTATTACTATTATTATCGTTACTATCGTTATTGTAGCTATTATCATTATTATTATTACTAGTATCGTCGTTATCGTCTTTGTCGTTATTACTGTTATATACGTTACTATCGTTAACGTTTTTATTGTTATTGCAGTTTTATCTTTATTATTACTATCATTATCGTTATTATTGATATTATTATTATTAATATATTAATTAACGTTATTATCCTTATTATCGCCATTATCGATACTATTATTATTATTATTATTATTATTTTTACTATTCTCGTAATATCGTTTATATCGCTTTTATCTGTATTACCGTTATTATCGTTATTGTCGTTATCGTTAATATTATTATTACCGATATTATCTTTATTATCGTTATTTTTCGTTATTAAAGTGTTTATCTTTAATATTATCGTTATTGTCATTATTATTACTATTATTATCGTAATTATCGAGTTTATCCTTATTATCGTTATTACTGTAATTATCGTTATTATCGTTATCGTTATTATCGTTATTATTATTATTATTACTATTATTATCGTTATTATCGTGGTAACCATTATTACCGTTATTATCGTTCTTATTACTATTATTATTGTTACTATCGTTATTATCGTTATCGTTACTGAATTTATTAACTTTATTATCGTTATTTTCTATATTACCGCTGTAATAGTTATTAACGTTATTATCGTTATTATCGTTATTATCGTCTTACTGTTATTATCGTTATTACCTTTATTATAGTAACTACCGGTATAATCTTTATTATCGTTATCGTTATTATCATTATTATCGTTATTAACGTTATTATGGTTATTTTCTTTTATATGGTTATTATCGTTATTATTATGATTATTATCGTTATTCTCGTTATAATCGATATTATCATTATTATCATTATTATCCTTATTACCGTTATTATTATTATTATTATCGTTATTTTCGTTATTATTGTTATAATCGTTAACTTTACCAATATTATCGATATTATCTATATTATCTTTACTATCGATAATATCGTTATCGATATTATCGTTATTACCTTTATTATCGATATTATTCTTATTATTACTATTATTATCATAATAATCGATACTATTGTTTTTATCGATATTACCGTTGTTATCTTTACTACCGTTTGAACCGTTGTTATCGTTATCGATATTATCGTTGTTATCGTTATAATAGATAGATTCGTTATTATCGTTATTATCGTTAATATCGTTATTGATGTTATTATTATTATTATAATTATTAACGTTAATATCATTTGTTTAATTTTTTCCGTTATTATCGTTATTAGCGTTGTTGATATTATTATTATTATTGTTATTATCGTTATTATCGTTATTACCGTTATTACCGTTATTATCTTTATAACTTTATATCTGTTTTTATCGTTACCGTTATTTTCGTTATTATAGTTATTAACGTTAATATCGTTATAACCAATATCGTAGTTGTTGTCGTTATTATCGTTGCTTTCGTTATTATCGTTTTTATCGTTATTATCGCTATAATCGATATTATAATTTTTAATATCGTTATTATCGTTATTATTGTTATTACCGTTATAATCTTTAATATCGTATTCCTTATTATAGTTCTTATCCTTTTCATCGTTTTTGCCTTTATAACCGTTACTATCGTTATAGTTACTACCGTTATATTAGTTATTATCGTTATTAACGATGTTGTCCCTATTATCGTTATTATAGTTTTTATCATTAATACCGTTATAATCGTTGTTATCGTTATAATTCTCATTATAGTTATTATCGTTATTAGTATTATTATTAATATATTTTTTAATTATTATTATTATTATTAAAATTATTATTATCGTGATTATCGTTATTATCGATATAGTAGTTATTATCGTTACTACAATTATTATTATTATTAGTATCGTTATTTCCGTTATTATCGTTAATATCGTTCTTATCGTCTTATCGTTACTTTAGGTATAATCAATAATATCGTTATTATTATTATTATCGTTATTAATGTTATTAATGTTATTAAAGTTATTATCATTATTATCGGTATTACCTTTTTTATCGTTATTACCGTTATTAAGATTTTACGGCTTTGATCGTTATTATCGTTATCGATATAATCGTTATTGTCCATATTATTGTTATTATCGTTATTATCGTTTTTATCGTTGTTATCATTATTAGTATTATTATTATTATATATTATTTTTATTATTATTAATCTTATTAATATTATTATTGTAGTTATTATCGTTATTAGCACTATTACCGTTACTATCGTTATTATCTGTATTATTGTTTTTATCCTTATAAACGTTATTATCGTTATTATTATTATTATTATCGTTATTATCGTTATTATCGTTATTATCTATATTATCGTTATTATCGTTGTTATTATTATTGGTATGGATATTTTTGTAATTATCCTTATTATCGTTAAAGTCGTTATTATCGTTATTATCGTTATTTCCTTTATAATCCTTATTATATTTATTACCGTTACTACCGTTATAATCGTTATTAACGTTTTCGTCATTCTCTTTATTATCGTTATTATCGTTACTATTGTTATTATCGTTTTTATCTTTATAATCGATATTGTCGTTATCGATAGTATCATTATTATCGTTATCATCGTTAATATCGTCATTTTCGTTATAGTTATTACCGTTATTATAGTTTTACTTATATTACCGTTATTCTTTTAATTATCATCCTAATCTTTATTATCGTTATTATCTTTAAAATATTTATTAAACAGATTATCGTCATTATCGTTATCGTTTTCATCTTTAGAATTATCATTGTCGTTATTTTCGTTATTATCGTTATTATAGTTATTACCGTTAAATTCATTATTATCGTTGTCGTTATTATTGTTATTATCGTTATTGTCGTTATTGTCGTTATTTTCGGTTTTCTCGTTATGTTCTTTATTATCGGTATTATCGTTATTATCGCTATTATCGTTATAATTGTAATTATCGTTATTATCGTTATTATCGTTCTATCGTTATTATCGGTATTATCCTTATCATCGTTACTATCGTTATAGTGTTATAATCGTTATTATCGTTGTTATCGTTATTATCGTAATTATCGTTATTACAGTTATTGCCGTTTTTATCGTTATTATAGTTATAATCGTTTTATCATTTTCTTTATTATTGTTATTATCTTCCACATTGTTATTATCGTCATAATCATTATTTTCGTTATTATAGTTAATATCTTTATTACCGTTATTACTGTAATTATCGTTATTATTGTTACCTTTATGAGCGTTATTATCCTTATTATTACTATTATTATTGTTACTATCGTTATTGTCGAAATTACCGTTATTATCGTTATCGTTATTACCGTTATAACCGTTATTATCGTTATCGTTATCATCGTTATTATCGTTATTAACGTTTATATCGTTATTATCGTTATTTTCGTTTTTATTAGTATTATTATCGTTATTATCGCTATAATAGTTAATATGGACATTATCGTTGTTACAGTTATAATCGTTATTATCGTTATCGTTGTTATCGTTACTATCGTTATTAACGTTATTATAGTTATTACCATAATTATCTTTATTAAACTTATTAACGTTATTATTACTATTATTTTCGTTTTTATTGATAATATCTTTACTACCGTTATAATAGTTACTATCGGTATCGTTATAAACGTTATTAAATTTTTTTTCGTTACTGCAGTTTTTGATATTATTGTTATTATTATCATTATTATAGTTATTATCTTTATTACTATTATTATAGTTATTATCGTTATTACAGTTATTACCGTCATTATCGTTACAGCCGTTATAATATTTACTATCGTTATCGTTATAAACATTATTATCGTTATTATCGTTAGTCTTTATCACTATAATTACCGTTGTTACCGTTATGTTCGTTATAATTTGTATTATTGTTATAATGATAAATACCTATATTATTATCATTACAGTTATTATCGTTATCGTTATTATCATTATTACTGTTATTATCGTTACTTCCGTTACTAACTTTATAATCGTTACTATCGTAATCGTTATTAACGTCATTATCATTATTGTTGAAAAAAAGTTATTATTGTAATAATCTGTTTCTTCATAATTATCATTATTATCGTTATGATCGTTATTATCGTTATTATCCTTATTATCCTTATTGATTTTTTATTATTATTATTACCTTTATTAACGTCATTGTCTTTATTATCGTTATTATCGTTAGTACCGTCATTATCGATATTATCGTTATTATCATAATTATTATTCTTATAAATGTTATTATCGCAATTATCGTTATTATCGTTATTATTTTTATTATTATTATCGTAATTATCGTTATTATCGTTATTATTATTATTATTATTATCCTAATTCTAGTTATTCCCATTACTACCGTTATTACCGTTATTACCTTTACTAACGTTATAATCCTTATATATAGTTATTACCGTTATTATCTTTACCGTAATTACCGTTATTACCGTTATTATAGTTATATTCGTAAATAACGTTATTATCATTAATATCGTTATTATTATTATTATTATCGTTATTCCCTATTTTATCGTTATTATCGTTATTATCGTCAGTATCGCTATTATTCTTAATATTTTCGTTATTATCGTTATTATCGTCATTAACGTTATTAGCGAAATTATCGTTATTATCTTTATTACATTTATAAACTTTATTTTCGTTATCGTTATTATCGTTATTTTCGTTATTATCGTTACGCCTTATCACAATTATTACCGTTGTTACCGTTGCTATCGTTATATTCTTTATTATCGTTATTATCGTTATTATCGTTATTATTATTATTATTATTACCGTTATTAATATTATTATCGTTATTATCGTTATTATCGATGCTCTCGTTATAATCGCTATTATTTTTATAGTGATATGTACCTATATTCTCGTCATTACAGTTATTATCGTTATTATCGTTATCGTTACTATCCTTATCACCGTCATTACCGTAATTACTGTTATTATCTTTACTATCGATATTATTAATATTATTATCTTGATTATCGTTATTATCGTTATTATCGTTTTTACCAGTATTATCGTTATTATCGTTAAAGTAATTTTTCTTGTTATAATCGTTATTACCGTTATTATCGATTCTACCGTTATCTTAGTTACTATCGTTAAAGTTATAAACATTATTATGGTTGTTATTGTTGATATAGATATCATTGTAATATCTTTTAATAACGTTATTATCGTTATAATAGTTATTATCGTTATTATCGCTATTATTACTATTATTATCGTTATTCTCCTTTTTTTACACTGTTATCATTATTATCGTTATTATCGTTATTATTGTTATTACCTTTATCATCCTTTTTACTGGTATAATAATTATTATAGTTTGTGTTAGTATGGTTATTGTCGTTATTATCGTTAATATTTTAAACGGTTATTACTGTTGTTACCGTTATTATCGTTATCGTTCTTATTATATTTATTTTCATTTTAATCGTTATTATCGTTATTATCGTTAATATAGATTTTATTGTGATTATCGTTATTATCTTTATTTTAGTAATTATATCTGTTATCGTTATTATCACTACCGATATTATTACTATTATTACCGTGATTATCGTAATTATCGTTTTTGCGTTATTACCGCTCATATTGTTATTATCGTTAAAATACTTAATATTGTTATAAATGTTATTGTCGTTATTATCGTTATTAACGTTATTACCGTCATAATCGTATTATCGTTATTATAGTTATTATTATTATTATTATAGATATTAATATTAATATCGTTATTATCTTTATTATCGGTAAATTCATTTTTATCCTCATTATTGGTATTCTCATCATTGTCGTTATAATCGTTTTTATCTTTATTGCCGTCATTATCACTATTATTGTTATTATTGTTATTATTATCGTTATTACTGTTATTACCGTTATTATTGTTATTAATGCTATTATAGTTATTATTGTTAATTATCGTTAAAATTATTATTACTAACGTTATAACCAATGTAACCGTTATTTTCGTTATTATCGTTTTTATTACTATTATTATCGTTACTATCGTTATTATCGTTATCGTTACTGCATTTATTAACTTTATTATCGTTATTTTCTGTAGTACCGCTGTAACAGTTATTAACGTTATTATCGTTATTATCGTTATTATCGTTATTATCGTCTTACTCTTGTTATCGTTATTACCTTTATTATAGTAACTACCGTTATAATCTTTATTATCGTTATCATTATTATCGTTATTGTCGTTACTATGGTTATTACTGTTTTAATCGGTATTATAGTTTTTGATATTATTTTTGTTATTATCGTTATTAACGTTATCGTTATTATCGTTAATATCGTTAACCTTTAACACAATTATTACCGTTGTTACTGTTAATAACATTATAATCGTTATTATCGATATTATCGTTTTTATGCTGAATATTATTATAATAGATATTTTCGTTTATATTTTTACTACCCTTATGATTGTTTTTATCGTTTCCCTTTTAAAAGTTATTAACGTTATTACCATTAATATATTTATTAATGTTATAATCTTTACTATCGTTATTGTCGTTATTATCGTTATTATCGTTATTAACGTTATTTTCCTTATTATCGTTATTATCGTTACTACCGTCACAATAGATACTATCGTTATCGTTCTGAACGTAATTATCGTTAATGTCGTTAATATAATTATTATTGTAATAATCTATATTTTCGTTATTATTGTTATTATCTTTAGTACCGTTGTTACCGAAATTATCGCTATTATGCTTATTGCTTCTATTACCGTTATTATCGTTAATACCGTTATAACCGTAACTGTCATTATCGTTATTATCGTTAATATTGTTATTATTGTTATTATCGTCTTTATCGTCATATAGTCTTTCGTTTTTATCGTTATTATCCATATTATAGTTATTATTAATAATATTATCGATAGTATAGTTAATATCCTTATTATGGTTATTATCGTTATAATAATTATCTTTATTATCGCTTTTATCTTTATTATCGTTTTATCGTTATTATCGTTAATACCGTTATTATCGTTATTAACGTTATTATCATTATTAGTATCGCTATTATCATTATTACCGTTTTATTTGTTATTATCGTTATAATAATTATCATCGTTATTATCGTTACTATCGTTATTATCGATATTATTATTATTATTACCGTTATTATCGTTATAATTATTTCAATTATTCCCGTTATTATAGTTATTATCGATACTAACGTTATTATTGGTACTATTACCATCTTAACCGTTAATATCGTTATTTTCCTTATTACCGTTATTACCGTTATTATCGTTTTCGTTATAAATGTTATTATCGTTATAATCGTTAATAAAGTTATTATTGGTGAATTCGTTATTATCGTAATTATAGTTATTATCTTTATTATCGTTATTAAAAGTATGATCCTTACTGTCGTTATTATCTTTATTATCGTTATCATTATAATTAGAATCGATATTTTCGTTATTATCGTTATTACCGTAATAATAGTTATTATCCTTATCGTTATTATAGTTATTTCCGTTATTATCGTTATTATCGTTTTTACCGTTATTATCATTATTATCGTTACTACCGTTATAATAGTCACCATCCTTATCGTTATAAACATTATTACCATTATTATCATTATTTTCGTTTTTGAGATTATTATTATTATTATCGTTATTAAAGTTATTACCTTTATTATGATTATTATTATTATCGTTATTATCGTTATTATCGTTTATTTCGTTATTATCGATAATATCGTTATTTTCGTTAATCTTTACAATCGTCATTACAGTTGTAACCGTTATTATCGTTGTAAACGTTATTATCGTTATTATCGTTAATATTTTCAATCGTTATTACTGTTGTTACCGTTAATACCGTTATAAACATTATTATCGTTATTATCGTTATTTTCATTATAATCGTTATTATCGTTCTCTTCTGTTTTGTCGTTATTATCGTAATTATTGGTATAGTCGTTAATATGGTTATAATCATTATTATCGTTATTATCTTTTTTATCTTTATTTTCGCTTTATCGTTTTTATCGTTATTTCATTTTTTAACGTTATTAACGTTATTATTATTATTAGTATCTTTATTATCGTTATTACCGTTATTATCGATATTATTATTGTTATTATCTTTATTATCGATACTATCGTTATTACTTTATTATCCTTATTTTCGTTATTATTATTATTATTACCGTTATTTCCGTTATTACCTTTACAAAGGTTATAACCCTTATTTATCGTTATTATCGTTATTATATTTATTACCGTTATTATTATTATTAATACCATTATAATCGTTGCTATCGTTATCGTGATGATCGTTATAATTTTTATTGTCGTTAATCTTTCTCACTTTATTACAGTTATCTTTATTATCGATATAATCGTCATGATCGTTATTATCGTTATTACCGTTAATTCCGTTATTATCGTTATCTGCGTTAAAATCATTATTATCTTGTCGTTATAATCTTTATTATTGTTATAATCTTTAAATCTTTATTATCGTTATTATTGTTATTTTCATTATTATCCATATTATCGTTCATATCTTTGTTATCGATATTATCTATATTTTTATTATTATTACCGTTATTACCGTTACATCGTTATTATCGTAATTATCGTTAGAATCGTTATTATCGTTAATATGATTATTATTATCATTTTATCGTTATTATCGTTATTCCCGTTATTACCGTTGTTACCTATATTATTATTATTAGTATTGTTATTATCGCTATTACCGTTATAATCGACTTTATCGTTATAATAGTTATTACCGTTATTATCGTTATTATCGTTATTATTATCGTAATTGTCGTTATTGTCGTTATTGTCGTTATTATCTTTATTATAATTATTATCGTTATTTTCATATTATCGTTAATTTCTTTATTTTCGATATTATCTATATTTTGTATTATTATTATCGTTATTATCGTTATTACCGTTATTTTCGTTATTATCGTTATTATTATTATTATTAATATCGTCATTATCGTTATTATCGTTATTATAGTTATAAACGTTTTTATCGTTAATATTATTATTATTAATATCGTCATTAGCGTTATTATCGTTAGATTCGTTATTATCTTTATTATAGTTAATATCGTTATATTATTATTATAATCGTTATCATCGCTATTATTGTTATTATCATTATTATCGTTATTATTATTACTATTATTATTATCGTTATTATCGTTATTATCGTTTTAATCGTTATTATCCTTATAACCGTTATTATCGTTGTTGTCGTTATTATCTTTAATATCGTAATTATTATTATTATATTCCTTATTATCGTTATTATCGTTATTAAAGTTATCATCATTGTTGTCGTTGCAAACGTTTTTATCAGTATTATTATCGTTAATATCGTTATTATCATTATAATCTTTATTATCGTTATTATCGTTTTTATTATTATTACCGTTTTTATCGTTATTATAGTTATTGTTGTTATTACATTTATTATCGTTATTATTATTATTATTTACATTATTATCGTATTAGCGTTATTATCGTTATTATCAGTTTAATTGTTATTTGCGGTATTATCGTTACTACAGTTGTAATCGTTATTAGCGGAATCGTTATAAATGTTATTATCGTTATTATCGTTATTATAGTATTATCGTTTTATATTTTATTATCTTCACTATCGTTAATATCGTTATTATAGTTATTATCATTTTAATCGTTATTTCCGTTATTATCTTTAATATCGTTATTATTATTATTAATATCACCATTGTTATCGTTATTATCGTTAATATCGTCATTATCGTTATTATCGATATTACCGGTATAATCGTTGTTGTCGTTGTCGTTACTATCGTTATTATAGTTATTATCGTTAATATCGTTAACCCTTATAACCGTTATTACTGTTATTACCGTCATTTTTGTTATTATCGTTATTATTGTTATTAACGTGATTACCGTTAATATCATTTAAATTGGTATTTTCATTAAAATCTGTATTAGACTTTTTACCGTTATTATCGTTATTACCGTTATGGTCGTTCTTATCGTTAACGTTATTACCGTTATCATGGTAATTATCGTTTAACATTATCCACGTTATAACTGTTGTTACAGTTAATGTCGCTATAATTCTTATTATCATTATTGTCTTTATTATCCCTAATATCAATATTGTTATTATTATAATCGTTATTATCTATTTTATCATAATTATAACTATTATTATCGTTATTATATTTTTATATTTTATATAGTTATTATCTTTATTATTATTATTATTATCGTTATTATTCTTATTATCCTTATTACCGGTATAATTGTTATTATATTTATCGTTATTATCGTTATAATCGTAATTGTCGTTATAATCGTTATTACCATTACTATCGTTGTTATTAATATTATTTTCGTTATTCCCTTTATTACTGCTATTATCTTTATTATAGTTGTTATCGCTGTGATCGTTATTATTATTATTATTACTGCTATTATCGTCATTATCGTTATTATTATCGTTATTAACTTTATCATTGTTATTATCGTTATTAACGTTATTCTCGTAATTATTAATATTATAATCGTTATAACGTTATTATCGTTATTATCGTTATTTTCGTTATTAATGTTTTATTGGTATAATCGTTATTATCGTTATTACCGTTATTATCGTTACTACCGTTATAATAGTTATTATCGTTATCGTTTTATTCGTTATTATCTTTGTTCTCGTTACTAACTCGTTACTCACTCGGTATTACCTTTGTTCTCGTTACTAACATTATAGTCATTAATATCGTTAACGTTATTTTCGTTTTTATCGTTATTACCGTTATTAACGTTATAATATTTATTATAATTAATATTGTTACTACCGTTACAATCGTCATTATCATTATCGTTAATATCGTTATTTTCGTTAATATCGTTACTATCGTTATTGATGTTATTATTATTATTCTCATTATTATTATTATTATTGTTAGTACCGTTATTATCGTTATAACCGTAATTCCCGTAATTTTTGTCACTGTCGTCATTATCGTTATTATCGTTTCGACCGATATAATCGTTATTACCATTATCTTTATTATTGTTATTACTGCTATTACCTTTATTAACGTTATAATTATTTCCGTTATTATCGTTTTACCTTTATTACCGTTATTACCATTGTTATCGTTATTATTGTTATTATCGTTATTATATTTATTATAGTTATTCCTGTTATAATCGTTAGTATCATTATTATCGTTAATATCGTTATTATCTTAGTTATAATCGTTATTACCGATATCGTTATTTTCGTTATCATCGTTATTACCTACATAATTGTTTTTTCGTTATCGTTATAAACGTTATTATTTTTATTTTGGTTAATATAGTTATTATGGTTATAAACGTTATTATAGTTATTATCGCTATATCGTTATTTTCGTTATTAACGTTATTACCGTTATAATCGATATTACCATTATAACACTTATTCTCGTTAGTATCTTTATTATCGTTATTATCGATATTATTATTATTACTATCGTTATTATAGTTATTATCTTAATTATTAATAATATTATCGTTATTATCGTTATTATCGCAATTATCGTTATAATAGTTAAAATCGTTTTTATCATTGTCATCGTTATTATCGTCATTTTCGTTATTATCTTTATTATATTATCGTCATTATCGTTACTAATGTTATTGTTATTATCAGTATCGTTATTATTTTCATATACCATTATAATCGTAATCATCGTAATACTTATTATAGTTATTAAGATCGTTATTATTATTATTATTATTATCTTTATTATAGTCATTATCGTTATTATGGATACTATTGTTATTACCGTTTTTACCGGTAAAATCATTATTATCGTTATTAACGGTATAAAATTTATTTTCGTAATAGTTATTTTCGTTATAATCGTTATTATCATTATTATTGTTATTATCGTAATCATCGTTATTTCCATTATTACCGTTATTACCGTCATTATTGTTGTTATTTTCACAATATTTATTATCGTGTTTAGGGCTATAATCGTTATTATCGTTATTAACAGTATAATCATTATTTTCGTTAAAGTTATTATTGTATTTATAGTTATTATCGTTAATTTTTATAAAAGTTTTTACTGTTGTTATCGTTATTTAATAACTATTATTATGATTATTGTCGTTATTGTCACTATTATGATTACTAGCAATATAATCGTTATTTTCGTTCATATCGTTACTACCGTTATAATCGTTATTATCGATATCGTTATAAACGTTATTATCGTGATTATCGTTAATATAATTATTAGGGTTGTAAATGTTATTTTCTTTATAATCGTTATTACCGTTATTTTAGTTATTACCGTTATTATTGCTATTACCTTTATTATCGTTACTACCGTTATAACCGTTAATATCCTTATCTTATTTAATATCGAAAATAACGATAATAACGATAATAACGTTATAACGATTATAACATTAATAATTACGAGAATAACGTTAATAACGATAATAACAATGATAAAGTTAATAACGATAATAACGATAATGACGATAATAGCAGTAATAATAATAATTCATAATATATTCACACGTATAACTTTCTGTCGACTAAAAGGAATATTACTATTTCCTATAGTCCAATCGGTACGAGATGCACTCGTATAAATTTCAAAAGATTTGTCTAAACATTTCCAAGTCGGAGAGTAGCATTGGAACGGGTGCGAGAGGATATCTTTCCTTCGGTTAGTCGAAAAGTTCCAAATCCGACAGTCGCATTGGTTCGAGAGACTCTCGCATAAATTACCCACGACTAGACAGAATATTTCCAAGTAAGATAGTCTCATTGATTTGAGAGACACTCACCATACTTTCCCTCTACTAGTCGTAATATTTTCAAGTGCGACAGTCGCATTGGTCCGGAAGGCATTCGCATATCATTTGCTCGATCAGTCGGAACATTTTCACAAGTCAATCGCATAACTTTCGCTTGATTTGTAGGAATATTTCATAGTTCGACAGTCGCATCGGTTTGAGACGCTCTCGCATAATTTTTCCAAGTCTTGTCGGAATATTTCTAGGTTCGACATTCACATTGTTTCTAAAAGCGGTTGCATAATTTTTCCTCGGCTAATTGGAATATTTACGAGTCAAAAAGTCGCATTGTTTCGAGAGGAACACCCATAACTTTCCCTTGGCTAGTCAGAAAACTTCCAATTCTCACAGTCGCATTATTTCGTGAGGCATTCTTATAACTCTTTCAGAAATGTCGGAAAGAACATCAATCGTATTCATTAACAAGTCACATGTATAACTTTTCCTCGGCTAGACAGAATATTTCTATGTCCGACAGTGGCATTGATTTAAGAGGAATTAGCATTATTTTCTCTCGAATATGTCGGAATATTTACTACAAACCAAAAGTCGAATTGGTTCGAGAGGCAAACACATAACTTTTCATTGACTAGACGTTATACTTCCAAGTACGACAGTCCCATTCGTTTATAAACCTGTCGCTTAATTTTTCTTCAACTTGTCGAAAATTTCCTAGTCCGACAGTCACTTGAAACAACGTGACTCATAACTTTCCCTCGATTAATCGGAATATTTCCAAGTCCGACAATCGCATTGATTCACAAGTTAATCGCAAAACTTTCTTTCGACTATTCGGTATATATCTAAGTACGTTAATCACACTAGTTCGAGAGACACTCTCATAACATTCCCTCGTCTTTCGGAATATTTCTATTTCTGTCAGTCGTAATGGTTCCATATGCATTCGCATAACTTAACCACGATTAGTTTGAATATTTATGAGTCCGACAGACGCATTGATTCGAGGGGAAGTCTCATAACTTTTCCAGGATGAGTAAGAATGTATCCATGTCCGATGGTTGCATTGATTCGTGAGGTACTCCCATAACTTTACCTCGACTAGTCGAAATATTTCGGCATCCGACAGTCGCAATGATTCGAAATGAACTGGCATAACTTTTCCTCGACTGGTCTGAATATTTCCATTTCCGATAGTCTTATATCGTTTCACGTCCTCACATAACTTTCGTTTGACATGTCGGAATATTCCTAGGTCCGACAGTCGCATTTGTTTAAGACACTCGCATAACTTTCCCTCGGCTGGTCGGATTATTTATTAGTCCGAAAGTCGCATTGGTTCGAGATGCACTCGCATAACTTTCCTTCGACTCGTCGGTATATTTCCAAGTCGGACAGTTTCGTTAGTTCACATGTAACTCGCATAAACCTCTAGTCGGAATATTTCTATACCCGAAAGTCGCATTGGATCACAAGTCACTCACAATTCTTCCCCTCGACTTGTCGGAATATTTCTAGGTTCGATAGACGCATTAATTCGAAAAACACTCGCATAACTTTCCTTCGGCAAATCTGAATATATTTAAGTCCGACAGTTGCATTTGTTCACATGTAAATTGCATAACTATCTCTCGAATTTTTGGCATTTTCATAAGTCCGTTAGTCGCATTTATTCGAGACGTACACTTATAACTTTCCCCGACATGTCGGTATACTTCCAATGTTGACAACCGCATTATTTCGAGAGGCACTCGCAAATCTTTCCCTCTTCTCGTCTGAATTTTTATAAGATCGAGAGTCGCATTTTATATTCGAGATGCACTCGCATAACTTTCCTTCGACCAGTCGGTATATTTTTAATCCCATTTGTCACCTTGGTTCATAAGTCAATCGCCAAACTTTCGCTCGATTAGTCGGAATATTTCCTAGTTCGACGGTCGCGTCGGATTGAGTGGCACTTGTATAACTTTCCCTAGTCTTGTCGGAATATTATTAGGTCCAACAATAGCATTGTTTCCTGACGCACTCGCACGACTTTTCCTTGACTACGTGGAATTTTTCCGAGTCTGAAGTTCGCTTTGTTTCGAGAGGAAATCTCACTTCTTTCCCTGGACTTATCGTAATATTTCGACATACACCAGTAGCATTGTTTAGAGAGGTACTGGCATATCTTTCCCTAGACGGAACACTTCCAAGTCCGACAGTCGCATACGTTCGAAAGAAACTCTCATGACTTTACCTCGTCTTTCAGAAATAACTACGTCTGTTTGTCGCATTTGTTCCATAAGCTCTCGCATAACTTCCCCTTGACTAGTTGGAGTATCTGCAAATTCGACAGTCGCATTAATTCGAGAGGCACTAGCATAAATAATTATATAATATCCGTAGGAATAATTATACATCCGAGAGTCGCATTGCTTCCAGAAGCACTCTCATAACTTTCTCTTGACTAGTTGAAATGTTTCCATGTCCGCCACTCGCATTGTTTCGAGAGGTACTCACATACTTTTCCCTCGATTAGTCGGAATATTTTCAAGTCCGAGAGTCGCATTGGATCGAGAGATACTCGCATAACATTCTTTATACCAGTCGGTATATTTCCAAGCACGATTGTCGTCTTGGTTTACAAATCAATCGCATAACATCCCCTAGACTAGTTAGAATATTTCCGAGACCGACAGTCGCATTAATTCGAGAGAAAATCCAACAACTTTTTCTGAAATAGAATGATTTCATGTTCCTGTCGCATTCGTCCGAGCTGTACTCACATTTTCCATCGACCAGTCAGAATACTTCCAATTCCGAAAGTTATGTTAGTTCGAGAGGCACTGTCATGAATCACATTCGCCGTTCGGAATATTTCTATGTCCGTCAGTTGCATTGGTTCCACAAGCATTCGCATAACTTTCCCTTGGCTAATTGGCATATTTTCAAGTTCGACAGACGCAATACTTTGAAAGGCACTTGCACGACTTTCCCACGACCCTTTGGGATATTTCTAAATCCGACAGTTCTATATTATGATTATTATGGTTTTAACATTCATTATTATGATTATTATGATTATTATTATGGTTAATAATATTATTCAGATTATTATTATTATGATCAACATTTTTATGATTATTATAATTATTATTATAATTATTATCGTTATTATGATTATTACTTTGATTATTATTATTTTTATGGTTTCTATAAACATTATTATAGCTTTTATGGTTATTTTGATAGTAATTATGATTACAATTGTCATTGTTATAATTATTATGACTATTATTATTCTTATTTGGATTATTATAGACAATTTATTTATTATGATAATTATTATGAATATTATGATTATTATAATTATTGTAAATATTATTATGGTCATATAATTATTATTAGTTGTATTTTGCATATAATGATTATTTTTATTTTTATTATGTATATTATGATTATTATTTAATAATTATTATTATTATATTTATTATCGCTATTATTGCCGTTTTTATTGCCGTTACTATTAGCGTTATTATTACCGTTATAATTATCTTTCTTATTACCCTTATTACTATCCATTATAACTAATCTTCATTACTATTGTTGTTACTATGTTTATTATTTTCCTTATTATAATCGTTATTATTTAAGCTATTATTATCTTTATTATTACCGCTATTATTGCCATTATTATTATCGTTATTATTACCGTTAATATTATCAATATTATTATCGTTATTAATATGGATATTATAATCTTTATTATTATAGTCTTTATTATCGTTAATATTATTGATATTGCTATAGTTTGGTATTACCTTCAATATTATCCTTAGTATTATCGTTATTATTAACTTTCATTTCTATCGTTAATTCTATTTTTATTATTATTGTTCCCATTATAGCTATTATTATCCTTATTATTATTATTATTACTTTCGTTTTTATTATCGTTATTAGTACCATTATTATTATTGTTACTATTTCCGTTTTTATTACCGTTATTATAACTGTTACTATTATCGTTATTATTTCCGTTATTGTTTCCGTTATTGTTATCGTTATTATTATAGTTGTAATTATCTTTACTATTATAGTCTTTATTATAGTTAATATTATCGTTATTACTTCCGTTATTATGATTGTTATTAACGTTATTATTACTGCTATTAGTACCATTATTATTATTGTTATTATTTCAGTTTTTATTACCGTTATTATGACTGTTACAATTACCGTTATTATCACCGTTATTATTACCGTTACTATAATCGTCATTTTTATTGTTATTATTACCATTATTATTATTGCTATTAGTATCGTTATTATTAATTTTCATTATAATTGTTATTACTATGTTTATAGTTATCCTTAATCTTATCGCTATTATTACCGTTATTATTATTGTTTTTTTTAGTTATTATTATCAATATCATAATTACTATTAATATCATTATTATCATCTTTATTAATATTATTATAGTTATTATTATTGTTAACATCATAGTTATTATTACCTGTATTATTATCATTATTATTTCCTTTATTTTGCCTTTCTCGTTTTTTTATAGTTTTATAATTATTATTGTAATTCTTTAGCGCTATTATTATCGCTATTAATACCGTAATTATTATTGTTATTATTACCATTATTATTTTTATTATTCTCATCGTTATCATAATCGTTTTTTTATCTTTATTATTGTCGTAAATATTATATTTATTATTATCCTTCTTATAATCATTATAATTGTTATTATTTTTATAGTTATTATTACCGATATTATTCTCGTTGTAATTATCATTATTATTATCGTCATTAATATTCTTATTATTATCTTAATTATTATTGTTACTATTATAGTTACTATGATTGCTATTATTGCCTTCATTATTACCCTTATTAATATCTTCATTTTTATTGTCATTATTATTATATCATTTTTATTGTTACTATTATCATTATTATTATTGATATTAATATCTTTAATATCATTTTTATTATTTGTATTATCTTTATTATCATTGTTATTTTCACCGTTACCATTTGCGGTATTATTATCATTTTTATTATCGTAATTATTACCGTAATTATTATCGGAATTATTAACACTATTAACATTATTAACACGTTATTATAGTTATTATGACTGTTATTATCAGCATTATAATTATCGTTATAAAATTCATTTCCGTAATAGTTATTGGTATTAATATTTATCCTTATAATTATCGTTATTATTATCGCAATAATTATCTTAATTATTATCGGTATTATTAACGCTACTAGTACCGTTATTATTATTGTTATTATTCCCGTTATTATTACCGTTATCATTGCCCTTATTAACACCGTTATTATTATGGTCATTATCATTGTTATTATTATCATTATTATCATTGCTATTTGTATTTTTATTAGTATTATTATTATTATTAATGTCGTTATTATTGTCGATATTATTATCGTTACCATTATTCTTATTATTACCGTTATTACTATCGTCATTAATATCGTTTTTATTCTAATTATTTTTTTCCTTATTACTATCGTTATTACTATCTTAATTATTGTCTTTATTGTTAGCGGTGTTTTTATCGTCAGTTTTAATGTTATTATTAGCATTATTATTGCAGTTATTAGTATAATTATTATTACCTTTATTATTATTATTTTCGTTATTATTATTGTTATTATCAGCGTTATTATTCCCTGTAATATTATCATTTTATATATCGTAATTATTGTCGCTATTATTATCGTAATTACTATCGTTATTATATTCATTAATATTATCGTTATTATTATCGTGCTTTTATCCTTATTATTATCGTTATTTTTGTCATTATTTTTATCGTTATTATTAAATATATTATTCTCGTAACTATTATCGTTATTATTATCATTATTATTATCGTTATTATTATCATTATTATTTCCTATATTATTATCAATATTTTTGGCGTTTTCATTATCGCTATTTTTATTGTTATTATTACATTTATTTTACTCATAATTAACATCGTTATTGTTATCGTTGGAATTATCTTTATAATTATCGTAATGTTTTTCGTTATTATTACCGTTTTTATGACTGTTATTATTATCGATATTATAACCGTTATTATTATTATTGTTATCGTTATTAATATCATTAGTATTATCCTTATTGTTATTATACTTGTTATTATAGTTGTTATTACCATCGTTATTAAAACTCGTACTACTATCATTATTGTTATCGTTATAATTAACCCTTTAATTATAGTTATCATTATCCTTATTATTACTTTTTTTATTATCGTCACTTCATTTTTATTAATATCATTATTATTATCGCTATATGAATCATTATTATTACCTTTATTATTGTTATTATCGTTATTATTATTGTTATTATCATCGTTATTATTAGTGGTAATATTATAATTATTATTATCGCTATTATTACCGATATTAAAAACGTTATCATTACGGCTATTTTTATAGTAATTATATCGTTATCATTAATGTTAATATCGATTTTATTATTATCGTTATTTTTACCGATATTTTTATCGTTATTTTTAATCTTCTTATTATCTTCATTATTAACTTTCATTACTATCTGTATTATTATCGTTTCAATTAATGTTATTGCTATCGTTATTGCTATTATTATCGTTTTTATCGTTATTGTTATTACCGTTATTATTATCGTTACAACTATTGTTACTATTATCGACTAATACTGTGCTGCCCTTTGTGGTAGGCTGATGGATTCAACAATGATCTATGTGGTATAAGGAGCCATCCCGGATATTGGCTAGTGCTGCCATGTATGACGTGTTAGTTGCGCGAAGGATACACTATGGCTGGATGGCAGACTCGACGGTCCACCGAGGACGAATGCAGCCTTATCTACTCTAGACTACAATGGCAGTGCCGCTCCCAGCGCAAGCGACATCTACTTCTACGATTAAGAATTACGAAATACTTTTCTTCATCGCATAGTAAGCGCTTCGATCAGCAGGAAATAAAATCTTGCGATACTCAAAAACCGGCTTTATATATCTAATGCTTCATTTGGAGGAACGCGGATGCGATCGTGGTTATATGGATGGAATTCGTCAAATATTATCTAATATACACTAAGAATAAAATAATAAAATAGCATTATTATTATTATTATCCCCAAGGGAAGAGGTGGAGCATTCCTATTCTCCCGACGACTATCGCTGTCGAGACCCGAGATACGAGGGGTATAACCTCCTTAAAAAACATGGGCTCATGCGGCCCAGATGTAAATACACTGTAGAGGCCCCAAGCCAGGGTTACGGCAAGGCCACGAGGACTAGCGGATACATTGACACTGCCCGAAAGGTATGTGCGGGATGATACGTAAAGCGCGGTTCTCGTGGAAAACTCCTGGAGTCAACGCGTCCCACCCACGGGAGTGTCAGGAAGCCGATGAAGGAAATAAGTGAATGGCATATGCGGGTGTTCCATTCCCGACCTTGTAGCCAAAAGCTCTCGCAACAATGAGGGTAGTTGCGTGGTTGATTACCCCCCCCCCCCACTTCCTAAGCCACCGTGTTCGGAGACGGCTTGGCATTCGGGAGTAGAAATAATACCTAGGGAAAATCAAAATTAAAAATAAATAAAATATATCTTAACAACAAAACACTATACAACAAAACACCCCATAATCAACTGGAAAAGATATCACTTCTCAAAGAGACAAATATGTAAGCTCTCAGTCTGCGAAGGGGACACCACAAGTTGGAGAGAGAGGGAAACTTTCGCAAGCAAAAATACTCCTTGCCAATATGAATGGCTTTGACTGGGCAGCCGAACGTAAACAATGCGGTTAAATAAGGGCTCCCAGAACTGATAGAGATAATTGACAGCCTCGAGTTTTTGTATAAATCTCGAGCAAAGATAAATGTGGGAGCGAAGATCCTCGCCTGAGTCTCTCTGCAAACATGGGCTAACTCTGTTGCTGATGCTAGCACTTTCAATAGAGTAGCCACAAGCCCGCCGCAATTCTCTGAAGAAAGCCTCAAAAGACCAAGGTAAGAGGCTACGACGACCGAAGCAACCAAGTGGACGGAGGTCGTCAAGAATAAGAAGAAAAAAGGAAAAACAATGAAGAAGTTGACGAAACCCCCACCACAAGTGAAACAGAAGCCGAGCAACGCGGAGGACAGGCCGAGAAAAAGAACTAGGCCGGACGCGATCTTCCTGAAATTTGCGCAAGGTAAAACAAACGCAAACATAGTCAGAGTTATCCACCAGCGCATCAAGACAAGTGGTCCAGGAGTAGACGTAAGATCCGCCAGGCAGACAAGAAAGGGAGGGGTTCTCCTCGAGCTCAAGAGGGCTACTGTGGAAATCAGGGCCTCATTCGCTGAAACCATGAGAAAAGAAGAGGGTGATATGAGCAGCTTCACGGAACTAGTCCCCAGAGCTGGAGATACGGGGCTGCGATTACTGCATATTGGTAGCAGAAATCGAGGAGGCCCTAAGGAGGACCCTGCCATACTACTCGGGGAAAATCGAATTAGGAGTAACGAACTGAAACGCGAGGCAGCAACGCCTGATCCTAATCAAAATAGAAGTGGAAACAGCGGCGAAGCTTTGAAGGCAGACCGAGTGCTGGTCGTCTTCGTCAGCTACAAGGTCAGCCGAAGAGCAAAAGTGAGGCGATGCCACATCTGACTCGACTATGGACACCATTGCGCCTCGTGCAAGGGCTCTGATCGCAGAATGCTCTGCTATTTCTGCGGCAGCAGGGAGCACAAAAGCAAAAACAGTAATGTCATCGAGTCAACTTGCTTCTTGTGCTCAAAAGGCGGTGCTGAACCCAAGAAGTACGTTGCCCTATCAAGGGCGTCCACAGCCTTCCTGGAGGGCCTTGCAATAGTCAACAAAAAAGATGGATGAAAGTAGTGCAGGGTAATCTGAATAGAAGCAGGACGGCACACCACCTCCTAATCCAGCCCCACTCTGAGAATAAAGCGGATGTTATTCTAATCAGCGAAAAGTAAGAGGACAGGGCAGGAGCAGGATGATACGCCGACGAATTGGGCACCGAGGCCATCTGGATCCCTGAAGCCCGACAGATACTTGTGTCGGATCAAGAATCCGGACGCGGTTGCGTTTGGATGAGACATAACTGGATGACTTATATCAACGTATATCTCACCCCGAACGACCGAGTAAACGACTACCAAACCAAGTTGGACGATCTGGAAGACGCGCTGCGGGAAATGCAAGAGGATCTCATTGTGGCTGAGAACCTCAATGCAAAGATCTCGCATGACGGGAGGTCAGGGCGGACTCCAGAGGAAGACGAACCATGGAGGTAGTGTCGAGACTGGTGCTAGCAGTGCTCAACAAAGGATCGACGTCAATCTTCTGAATGCCTGGATTCAGAGAGACGATCCTGGAGGACTCTCTAGCCAAAGAATACCTTGTAGCAAGTATCGCATAGTGGCGGGTGATCGACAATTACTCCGGGAGCGATCATCAGTACATCCTATGCGAGGTACACGATAGGTGACCAACTGTGAAAAGTGCAGCGCGACCCCCTCGGAGGAACATCGCAAAAATGGATCGAGAATGGCTGTCCGCAGGCATAGATGAAGGTTAGAGATCCCATAATATTGCATCCGCGAGTCTATCGCCAACTGCACAAGTCAGGAGAAGGACCGCACCAACTATGCAGCTCATCCAATACGCTTGCGCTATAGCGGTGCCAAAGAAGAGAACGGAAGGCAGAGACCTCCTGAATAATGGTGGACGAACGAGATCGCAGACCTTCGCAAAAAGTGTTTAAGGCTTCGTCGGTTAGCACAACGTGAGAAGAGACGCAACCTCGGCGGTGCTCCCTCGCCTCAGAGTATCAAGTTGTCAAAAAATCACTGAAGAGGATCGTCAAGGCCAGTCAACGACGGTACATGAGGAGCTGTGCCTGGATATCGATCAGAATACGTGGGGATTAGGAACCAGATCGTCACTCGCAAGCTAGGGACTTACAAGCTAGGGATCCCTCAGAACGCTAGGACTTTGGAAAACATCATGCATACCATATTTCCCTCAAAGCCGAACAGAGAGATAGGCACACTTGTGCCTGGCAGCCCCAATGTGGCACAATTTTCGGAGGAGGAGCTACTCAGGGCCACATATTTCATACGGGACAAGAAATCTCCAGGACCAGAAGGCCTTCCAGCGGAAGTAATAAAAGCCGTCGCGCAGAGTCACCCTGAGCACTTGCTAAACATGTATAACATGTGCCACAAAGATGGCATCTTCCCTACCCCGTGGAAGAAAACTAGACTTGTGCTCATAAGCAAAGGCAAGGGCCGCTTCGTCATACAGGTTTATTTGTTTCCTCGATACGGCTATCAAGCTCCTGGAGAACCTGCTAAGGCCACGGCTGCCCGCGGCCGTGAGGGCAGCGGGCGATCTTACTGCCCGCCAGTATGGATTTCGATCGGATCGCTCTACCATCCATGCAGTCCAGTAGGATGTCACGGCCTCTAAAATGACGAAGCCGGGAAGTCACCTATCCCACTCTTTGTGTCTGCTGGTCACCATAGGCGTGAGAAATGTCTCCATCTATGTCAGGTGGGACTGGGCAATGGAAGCGCTCGAACATAATTTCAGTGTCCCGGAGAACCTACTCCGAATATCCGAGGACTACCTGAACTGAGCGCTTCCTAAAATACAATACAGGCGATGATCCGAGATGTTTGGAGTAGACAACCTAGGGCTCCATACTAGACCACATATTTGGACTATTTTTTACGACGGAATCCTACGTATGGCAGCCCCTAAAGATGCTTTCATGGTCGGGTACGCAGATGACATTGCAGTTGTCATAACTGCAAGAAATACGAAGGGGGCACAGCTGCTGCTCAACCAGGTTATGCGCAGGGTCAACTCCTAGATGAAAGAACACGGGCTGTCCTTAGCAGCCCAGAAGACTGAGATCGTTCTACTTACAAAGAAGCGCATCAACACCATGCGCAGCTTCGCTGTAGGAGACGCGATGGTACAGACTAAGTCGCCTGTCAAGTATTTAGGAATAATGATCGAGAGCAAACTCAATTACGGAGAGCATATAATTAGGGCAGCCGACATGGCGGTAAAAGTAGTAGTCTCGGTTGACACCAACGTCAACAGTCGTGCATGAGGTGACTACTGATGCGCGCCGCCGAAGCAATGATGTTCTATGGCGCTGAAGTCTGGGCCGAGGCGCTGCAACATAAGAAATATCGCAAGCGTATAGCCGCTGTATAGAGGAGGGGCGCTCTCTGAATCGTGTGCTCCTACCTCACGGCCTCGGAGCCCGCAGTGTTAGTGTTCGCGGGGGTAATCCCGATGGATCTACTCGCCAAGGAGAGACATTTCGTCCACCAGCAAAAGGCCGTTCTGTGGAAGGAGAAGGCATCAAGGATCGCCTGGTCTACCAGCACCGAATCCTGGCAAAGCAGATGGGAATTGGAACCCAGGCGCTGGTGGACTGCCCGACTCATCAGTCGACTAGACAACTGGCTAAACTTGGAGATGGGAGGGTCGACTTCTAGCACACCCAATTCTTGACAGGGCATGGCGTGTTCCGCTCCTACCTCACAGAAATGAGTAAGGTAGCAGACGGCAACTGCGGAGACTTAACCAACGAAGACGCCCACCACTTGTTCTTCAGATGTAACCAGTGAAGCGCCGAAAGATTCTCCTTGGAACAGGACATCGGGTACGTCTCGCCCAACAACATTGTCGAGAAAATGCTCCGAAGTTAGGACGATTGGTACAAGATGGCCTGATTCGTCGACATCGTTGTTATCAGTAATATCGTTATTATGGTTTTCATCGTTTTTACCGTTTTTGCGTTAACCTCACTATTATCGTTATTAACGTCGTTATCGCTATTATCGCTATTGTCGTAATCGTTTTAAACATTATAATCGTTATTATCGATATTGTCTTTATTATCGTTGTTTTCATTTTTATCGTTATTACCGATATTAACATAATTAACGTAATTTTTGTTATTACAGTTATTGTCGTTACTATAGTTATTACGGTTACTATCGTTATTATCGATATTATCGTTAATATCGTTATTGTAATTATTATTACTATTATTATTATTCTTATCGTTCTATTCGCTATTATCCTTATTATCGTCACTATTACTATTACTATCATTACTATCGTTATTATCGTTATTATCGTTATTGTAGTTGTTTTCGTTATTATTGTTTTAAACGTAATTACAGTTACTATCATTATTATCGTTACTTCCGTCATTATCGTTATTATCGTTATTATCGTTATTATTATTATTATAATTATTATCGATATCATCGTTATTATCGTTATTTTATTATTATCTTTATTAACCATATTATCTTTATAAATGTATAATCGTTATTACCGTTATTAACGTTATTATCGTCATTATCGTTATTATCGTTATTATCGTTATTCTAGTTATTAAAGTTATTATCGTTACTGTCGTTATTAACGTTATTATTGCTATTACCGTTTCTATCGCTTTAATCGTTATAATCGTTTTTATCGTTATTATCGTTATTACTATTATTATTATTATTATCATTATTATTATTATGGTTATTATCATTATTACCTATATTACCGATATTATCGTAATTATTGTTATTATTGTTGTTATCGTCGTTATATTAACTATTCTTATTATCCTTATTATCGGTATTATCTTTTACATCGGTATTAACGTTTTTATCGTTATAATCGTTACTATTGTTAATATCGTTATTATCGGCAATATCGTTATTACGGTTTTCATCGTTTTTACCGTTTTTGCGTTACCCTCAGTATTATCGTTATTATCGTTGTTATCGTTATTATCGTTATTCTCGTTATCGTTTTAATCGTTATAAACGTTATTATCGATACTGTCTTTAATATCGTTGTTTTCTTTATTATCGCTATTACCGATATTATCAGTATTAACGTTATTCTTGTTATTACAGTTATTGTTGTTACTATAGTTATTACGGTTATTATCGTTCTTATCGTTATAAAAATTAATATCGTTATTATCGTTATTATCCTTATTAACGAGTTAAACGTTATTATCGTTATTATCGTTTAAATCTTCATTACCGTTATTGTCGTATTATCGTAATTATCGTTATTATCGTTGTTATTATTATTATTATTATTATTATTATTATTATTATTATTATTATTATTACTATTATAAGTATTGTATCGATATCTATTATTAGTATTTTTATAATTATTATTATCCTTATAATAGTTATTAATGTTAATAACGTTACTGTCATTTTTATTATCGTATTTATCGTCATTACAATTATTATAGTTACTATCTTTATGATTATTATTATTTTTTTTATAATTATTATTGTTGTTCTTATCGTTATTATCCTTACTATAGTTATTACGGTTATTATCATTATTATCTTTAAAACTTTATTAACGCTATTGTTATTTTTATCATAAATATTGTTATTATCGTTATTATCGTTATTACATTTTTGTCCGTTATTTTCGTTATTATAATAATTGTTATTATTATTATTATTATTATCGATATTATTATCGTTATTTCTATTATTATCTAAATTATTATAATTATCGTTATTAACGTTATTATAGTTTTATCGTTAATATTGTTTTAAAAGTTATTACAGATATTATTAATATTATCGTTACTGTCGCCATTATCGTTATTATCGTTATTATCGTTATTATAGTTATTATCGTTTTTACTTTTATTACAGTTATTATAGTTATTATCGATAATGTCGTTATTATCGTTAATCCCGTTATAATCGTTATTATCGTTATTTTCGTTATTAGCGGTATTATTGTTATAATCATTATTATCGTTATTATCGTTATTATCGCTTTTACTGTTATCATAGTTATTAACCTTATTATCGTTATTATCGATATTATCATTGTGGTTAATATCGTTATTACAATTATTATCTCTATTATCGTTATTATCGTCATTATTTATATTAACGCCTTCATCGTTATTATCGATGTTATCTTCATTAACGTAATTATTGTCATTATTATTATTATTATTATTATTATTGTTATTATCTATATTATTTTTATTATCGTTAATATCGTTATTATTCTAATTATACTCATTATCGTTATTATTATTATCATCATCATTATTATTATTATTATTACTATTATAATTATTATATCGGTTTCTATTATTAGGATTATTATAATTATTATTATCGTTATTATCGTTATTATCGTTATTATCGTTATAATCGTTCTTATCTTTACTATAGTTATACCGTTATAATCATTCTTATCCTTATCGTTATCATCGTCATTATCTTTATTATCGTTATTACCTTTATAAACTTTATTATCGTTTTTGTTATGATTATTATTATTATCGTTATTGACGTTATTAACTGTATTATCGTTATTATCGATATCCTTATTTTCGTTATTATCGTTATTATACTTATAGAAATTAAAGTTATTATCTATATTATAGTATTTATTATTATTCTCGTTATTATCATTATTATTACTATTATTATTGCTATTACAGTGGTTATCGTTATTATTGTTGTTACCGTTAAGAACGTTGCTATTGTTATTATCGTTGTTATCGTAAATATCGATACTATCGTTATTATCGTTATTATCGTTATAATCTTTTTTATCATTATTCCCGTCATTATCATTATTATTATTATTATTATTGATATTAATTATAAGTTATAGTCGTTATTACCCTAATAAACGTTATTGTCGTCATCGATGATATAGTTATTATCGTTCCTAACGTCTTACCGGTATTATTGTTATTATCATTAATATCGTTCTTATCGTTCAATCGATATTACCGCAATTAACGTTAATATTATTTTTATTATATTTATTAGCGTTATAGTTGTTATTACTCTTATAATCATATTAACCTTTATCGTTATTATCGTTACTATCGTTCTTATCGATATTATCATTATTATCGTGATTATCGTTATTATCGTTATTATCGTTATTATCGTTATACCGTTATAACTGTTATTATCATTATCCTAATAATCGGTTTTGTCGTTATTATCGCTATTAACGCTATAATCGTTTTAATCGTTATTGATATTATTATTTCTATTATCGTTATTAACGTTATTACTAGTATTATCGTTATTATGGATATTATCATTATTTTCGTTATTATCGTTGTTATCCTTATAGATATTATAGTTATTACCGTTATTGTCGTTATTATTGTATTTATCGTTATTATTATCGTTATTATCTTTATTATTAATATTACTGTCGCTATTATAGAGATTATCGTTATTCCCGTAATTACCGTTACTATCGTTATTATAATTATTACTGTAATTTTTGTTCTAATCGTTTTTATTGTTATAATCGACATTATTTTTTTAATCGTTATAATAGTTATTAATCTTATTATCATTATTATCGATCTTATCGTTAATATCAACATAATCTTTATTATCGTTATTACTGTTATTATCGTCCTTATCATTACACTTATTATCGTTATTATCCTTTTTATCGTTTTTATCGTAACCGTTATTATCGTTATTACCTCTATTATCGTTATTATCGTTATTACTAATATTATTGTAGTGGTTATCGTTATTATCGTTATTATAGTTATAGTTATTATAGTTATTTTCGTTTTAAATTTATTACCGTTATAATCGTTATTATCGTTATTATCGTTATTAATGTTATTATCTTCATTATAGTTATACTCGTCATTATGGTTATTATCATTTTATCGTTAGTGCCAGTATAATCAATATTACCGTTATCGTTATTATCTTTACCATCGTTATTATCGTTAATCATTATTAAAGTTATTACCGATGTTACCGTTATAATCGTTAGTACCGTTATAACCGCGATTATTGTTACCTTTATTTTCGTTGTTATGGTTATTATCGTTAGTATCGATATTATCTTTATTATCGATATTGATACTATTATTATTATTATTATTATTATTATTATTATTATTATTATTATTATTATTATTATTATTATAGTATTAACGTTATTATCGTTATTACCGTTCTTACCTAAATTTTCTTTATTGACGCTGTTACCGTTATAATTGTTATATTTGTAATTATCGTTGTTAACAACACTATCGTTATTTTCGTTACTATCGGTTTAATCGTTGATATCTTTTTATCGCCATTATCATTATTACCTTAAATATTATTATTATTATAGTTATTACCTTTAATATCGTCATTTTCGTTATTATCTTTATTATCGTTATTATCTTTATTATCGTTATTATCGCTATTATTGTCATTATCGTTATTATTGTTGTTAACGTTATTTTCGTTATAATTACTATTACTATCGTGTTTATCGTTATTACAGTTATGGATATTATCGTTATTATCGTTATTATCGTTAGTCTCGTTTTTATCGTTATTATCGTTCTTATCGTTATAATCGTTATACTCGTTATAATCTTTATTATCGTTATAGTTATTTTCATTATTATTATTATTATTGTCGTTATCATTAATAATATCGTTATTATCGATATTATTATAATTTTTATCGTCTTTTCGTTTTTACAGTTATTATCGTTATGATCCTTATTTTTACTATTATTATCGTTATTCTAGTTATTTTCGTTATTTTCTTTATTTTCGTTATTATCGTTATAATAGTTATTATTGTTATAAACGTTGTCATCGTTATTATCGTTATTATAGTTATTACAGTTGTAATCGTTATTATCGTCATTGTTAGTATAGTTATTATCGTTAATGTCGTTATTACCCTTATTATCGCTCTTATAGTTTTATCTTTATCATCATTATTATCGTTATTATCGTTATTATAGTTATTATTGTTTTTATAGTTATGACCGTTATTATCATTATAATCGTTATTATTGTTATTATCGTTATTACCGTCATAATCGTTATTATCGTTATCGTTATTATAGTTATTTTCTGTAATGTTTTTATTATCGTTCTTATCTTTCTTATGGTGTTAACGTTATAATCGTTATTATCATTATAATCGTTATTATAGTTATTATCGTTATTACCGTTATTTTCATCATTATCGTAATTTTCGTTATCATCGTTACTACCGTTATAATCCTTATTAATGTTATCATTAATATCCTTATTATCGTTATTATTTTTATTATCCTTACAATCGTAACAATCGTTATAATCTTTATCATTGTTATCGTAATTATTGTTATTATCGTTATTACCTTTATAATCATTATTATTATTATTATAGTTATTATAATCGCTATTATCGTTATTATCGATATTATTGTAATTATCGTTATTATCGTTATTAACGTTATTATTATTATTATTATTATTATTATTATTATTGTGGTTATTTTCGTTATTTTCGTTAGTATGGTTATTGCCGTTATATTCGTTATATAGTAAATCTTTATTACCGTTGTTACCGTTATTATAGTTATAATCGTATTTATCGATAATATCGTTAATACATTTATAATTGTTACAAACTTCATTTTCGATTTTATCGTTATTACCGTTATAATCATTAATTCCGATATTATCGTTATTATCTTTATTATCGTTAATATATTTGTAATCGTTTTTATTGTTATCGTTATTATCGTTATTACCGTTACACCTTTATTATCGTTATCGTTACGAACGTTACTATCGTTACTATCGTTAATATAGTTATTATTGTAAAAATCGTTATTATCGTTATAATCCTTATTAACATTATTATCTGTTATAACGTTATTACAGTTATTTCCGTTATTAACATTATTGTTATTTTCGTTACTATCTATGTTATTTTTATTGATATTACTATTATCGTTATTGTCGTTATTATCGTTATTATCGCTATTATTTTTATTATTATCGTCATTATCGTTATTTTCTTTATTTACCCTATTGTTGTTATAAAATTTATTATGATTATTATCGTGACTATAGTTATTAGTATTATTATTATCGTTGTTACAGTTATAATAATTATTATCTTTATCGTTATTATAGTTATTAAAGTTATTATCGTTTTTGTCGCTATTATCGTTACTAACTTTATTATCGTTACCATCATTATAAATTTTGTTGTTGTTTTTGTTTTAATATCGTTATTATGGTTATTATCGTTATTTTCGTGTTAATCACTATTATCGTTGTTATCGACATTATCGGAATAATCGTAATTATCGTAATCATTGTTATCGTTATAATCGTTATTATCATTATTATCGTTATTATCGTTTATATTGTTGTAATCATTATTGTCGTCATCGGTATTTTCGTTATTATTGCTATTACCGTTATTACCGTTATATTCGCTATATTCCTTATTATCTTTATCTTCGGTAACGTTATTATCGTTATTACCGTTATTATCGTAATTATATTTATTATTACTTTTATTATCGTTATTATCTTTATTATTACTTTTAATATCGTTATTTTTGTTTTTGTCATATTTACCGTTAATATCGTTATTATCGATATTACCCTTATAACCGAGATTATCGTTTTCGTTATTAACGTTATTAACGTTATTACCGTTATTATCATAATATCGTTATTTTCTTTATTATCGTTATTACCATTATAATCGTTATTATTGTTATCGTTATTAGCTTTATATTTATTGTTATCGTTATTATCTTTATTATAGTTTTTTTCGTTATAATCGTTATTGTCGTTATCGTTATTATCGTTATTATCGTTTTTACCGTTACCACATTTATTATCGTTACAGCTATTACCTTTATTATATTTTTACCTGTATTACCATCATTATTGTTATTAATGTTATTATTTTTCATAGCGTTATTATCGTTATTACATTATTATCGTTATTATCGTTATTATTCCTAATATCATTATTATCGTTATTACTGTTTTTATCGTTACTACCTTTATAATAGTAACTATCTTCATTGCTATAAATGTTATTTTCGTTATTACCGTCATTATCGTTATTATCGTTATTATCTTTATTATTACTATTATTATAGTGAATATCTTTATTATCGATATTACCGTTGTTGTTATAATTATTATCGTTATTAACGTTATTATCTTTATTACCTATCATGTCGTTATTTTCGATGCTATCGTTATTACCGTTATAATTGTTATTATCGTTATTGTCGTTATTATCTTTATTATGGGACATATAGTCTAATCGTTATTACCGTTATTATTATTAATGTCTTTATTATCATTATTATAGCAATTATTATCGTTATTAATGATATTATTGTTATTATAGTTATTGTCGTAATTTTCGTTAATTTCGATATTATCGTTATTATTGAGATTATCGTTTTTACCGTTATAATAGTTACTATCGTAATTGTTATAAACGTGATAATCATTAATATCGTTAATATAGTTATTATTGTTACAATCATTGATGTCATCATTAACGTTATTATCGTTACTGACATTATAAACGTTATTTCCGTTATAACCGTTATCATCGTTATTATCGTTATTATCGGTATTATTGTTATTATTATTATTATTACCGTTTATATAGTTATTAACGTTATTATCGTTATTATCGTTATTACCGTTTTTACATTTATTACAGACATTATGCTTATTATCATTATTACAGTTATTATCTTTATTGTTGTTATTATCGTTTTTTTGTTATTGATAGTATTATTATTATTGTTATCGTTAATAACTGTATTATCTGTATTATCATTATTATCGTTATTAACGTTATTATTTTTGTTACCGTTATCACCGGTTTTACCATTAATATCGTTATTACCGTTATTATCGTTATTATCGTTATTATTTTTATTACTGTATTCATCGTTATTATCGTTACAACCCTCATAGATACTATCGTTATCGTTCTAAGCTTTATTATCGTTATTATGTTAATATAGTTATTATTGTAAAAATATTTATTATCGTTATTATCGTTAATCTTAATCACTCTTATTACCGTTGTTATTATTAATACCGTTATAATCGTTATTATTGTTATTACCATTATTATCCTTATTATATTTATAATCGATATTTTCGTTATTATCGTATTTATTGTAAATACCGTTATTATCATGATTATCGTTCTTATCGATATTATCGTTACTGTCGATATTATCGTTATTATCGTAAATTATCGTTATTAATGTCATTATCTTTATTACCGTTACTGTCGTCATTATCGATATTATAGAAGTAATCGTTATTTTTGTTATTACCTTTATTTCCGATATTATCGTCATTATCGTTACTACCGTTTTTATCGTTCTTATCGTTCTTATCGTTATTACCGTTACTATCTTTATTATCGATATTATTCTTATTAATACCATTTTTGTCGTTCTTATCGTTATTATCGTTATAATCGTTATTATCGTTATTAACGTTATTATCGTTATTACCGTTATTTTGATATTATCTATATTATCGTCATTATTGTTATTACAGTTATTATCGTTATTATTAATATTATCTTTAATATCCTTGTTATCGCTATTACCGTTAATTTTATTATTATTATCGTTATTATCTTTATTATTATTACTATTATCTTTATAATGGTCATTAACGATATTATTGTTATTATAATTATTATTACCGTTATTATAGTTATTATCGTTATTTTCGTTATTTCCTTTATTATCGTTATTATCGCAATTATTATTATTGTCATCTTTGTTCCCGTTAATATCGTTATAATCGCTATTATTGTTGTTATCGTTATTACCGTTATAATGTTATTGCCGAAATTATCGTTATTGTGGCTACTATTAAATCTATTATCGCTATTGTCGTTATAATCCTTATAATTGTTATTATCGTTAATTTCGCTATTACCGTTCTAATCGTTATTATGGTTTTGGCTATTATAGATATTGTCGTTATTTTCATTATTATCTTCTATAACGGTATAACCTTTATTAATCGTTACTATCGTTATCGTTATTACCGTATTTATCATTAATATCGTTAACATCGTACTATCGAAATTATTACTTTTATTTCCATTACTTTATTATCATCATTAACGTTATTACCGTTAATATCGTTTTTGTCGTCATAGTTGTTAATATCTTTATTGTCGTTATTATTATTATTATTATCTTTATTATCGTTATTATCGCTATTAAAGTTATTATCGTTATCATTATTACTATTATCGTTATTATCATTTTTATCGTAATTACCCCAATTATTTTTATTTTCGTTATTATTATTATTATTATTATTATTATTTTTATTCCTTTACTTAATAGATATTATCGTTATTAGCGTTTTTAACGCTATTATCCTTATTTTCATTATAATCGTAATTTCCTTTATTACCGTTATTACCGTTATAAATGTTACTATCGATATTTTTCTAATCGTAATTTTCGTAATTATCGTTAATATTGTTATTATTGTTATAATAATTATTATCTTTATAATTGTTAATTTCTCTATTATCGTTTTTACAGTTATTACCGTTATTTTCTTTATTATCTTTTTTATCGTTATTATTACTGCTATTAACGTGATTATCGTTAATATCGTTATTACCATAAAACCGTTATTATCTATATTACCGTTATAACCGATATTATCGTCATTTTCAATGTTACCGTTATTTTTGTTATTATCGTTATAATCGTTATAATCTTTATAATCGGTATTATCGTTTTTATCGTTATTATGGTTATTATCGTTATTATTATTTTATTATCGTTTATAACTTTATTAACGTTTTATCGTTATTATCGTCATTGCCGTTACTATTATTATTATTATTATCATTGTTATTAATACTATTATCTTTATTATCGTTATTATTACAATTACTATCGTTACTGACGTTATTATCTTTATTATCGTTATTACAGTTATCATCGTTATCATCGTTATCGTAATTATCTTTCTTAACGTTATTATCGTTATTATTGCTAATACTATTTAAATTATCATTATTCTCGTTAGTATCGTAAATATCGTTATTATCGTTGTCCATATAAACGTTATTGTCGTTATTATCGTTAATATAGTAATTATTGTTATAATCTTTATTATCGTTATTATCGTTATTATTGTTCTTTTCATTAGTACAGTCATTATCGTTATTATCTTTATAATCGTTACTACCAATATAATCGTTATAATCGCTATCGTTATTATCGTTATTACAGTTATAATCGATATCATCGTTATTACCGTTATTACCGTAATTATCATTATTACTGTTATTATCGTTTTTATCATTATTATTTTTAGAATCATCATTATCGTTTTTATCGTTATTTTTATTATCGTTATTACAGGTATAATCGTTGTTATCGTTAGCAGTATTATCGTTATTATAGTTATTATCGTTAACCTATGTGATCGTTATTACCGTTTTTAACGTTATTTTCGTTATGAAACTTATTTTTGTTTACGTTATTATCGTTATTATCGTTCTTAACGTTCTACCCTTAATATCGTTATTATCGATATTATCGATATTCTCTTTATTATCGTTATTACCTTTATTATCGGTTCTAAAATTATATTCGTAATTATCGTTACCGTTGTTATCGATATTACCGTTATTATCGTTATTATCTTTATTATTGTTACTACCGTTAAAATTCTTATTATCGTTATCGTTATTATCGTTACTATCGTTATTATCGTATTTGCCGTTATTATCGTTATTATCTTTATTATCGTTACTACGATATAATCGTTATTAGCGTTTTCGTTATTATCTTTATTATCCATATTATCGATATTATCTTTTTTAACGTTAGTACGGTTATTATCGTTATAGTTATTATCGATAAAATCTTTTTACCTTTGTTACCGTTATTATCGTTATAAACATTATAATCGTCATTATCGTTATTATCTTTATTATCGTTATTTACGTTATTATCGTTATTATCGGTGCTATTGTTATTATTATTAACATCATAGTTATTATCGTTATAAACTTTAATATTGTTATTATCGTTATTATCGTTATAATCTTTATTATCCTTATTATCATTATTATCGTTATAATGGGTATTAATCTTTTAATCGTTATTAATGTTATTATCGTTACTATCTTTATTATCGTTTTTATTATTACTGTTAACGTTATTTTCGTTATTATCGTTATTATTGTTCTTACCGATATTGCCGATAATTTCGCTATTTTTATTATTATAATCTTCATGATCCTTATTATCGTTATTACCGTTATAATCGTTATTATACTATTCGTTATTATAGTTAACGTTATTATATTTATTGCCGTTATTAGCGTTTTTACCGTTATTATCGTTATTGTTGTTATTATGTACATTATCGTTATTATCGTTGTTATTGTTACTATTATCCCTATTTTAGTTATTATTTTTAATATCATTATTAACTTAATATCGACATTACAGGTATAATCGTTATTCTCGTAATAATAATTACATCATTGTCGTTATTGTCATTATAATCTTTATTACCGTTATTATCGTTAATATCATTTTATCATTATTAAGATTATTTTCTTTATTATTATTATTAGTATCGTTATTTCCGTTTTTATCGGTCTTATAGTCTAATCGTTATTACTGTTATTTAAGTTATTATTATAATTGATTCGTTATTAAGGTCATTATCGTTAGTATAGTCATTATCGTTATTATCTTTCTTATCGTTATTATTATTGTTATTATCATTGTTAATGTTATTATTGTTATTACCGTTATAATTGTTATTATCGTCACCGTTATTACATTTATTATCATTATTATTGTTATTATCGTTATAGATATTATTATTATTATTATCGCAGTTAAAGTTATTATCGTTATTGTCGTTATTATCGCGTTTGTTGTTACTATCGTTACTATCGTTATTATCGTTATTATCATTATTATTTTTAGAATTATTATAATTATCATTATTAATATTATTGTTGTTATTATTGTTATTGTCATAATTACCGTAATTATTGATACTATAGTTATTACCGTGCTTATCATAATTATCCTTATTAACGTCATTATCGTTATTATTGTTGTACCGTTACTATCGTTATTATCGTTATCGTATTTATCGTTTCCATCGTTATTAATACTGGTACCATTATTATCGATAAAGTTATGTTTGTTATCATGATTTTACCTTTTTTATTGTTATTTTCGTTATTATCATTAATATTGTTATTATTGTTATTGATATCATTATTATCATTATTATCGTTATTAACAATATTATCTTTATTAATGATTTTATGGTTATAATCGTTAGAATCGTTATTATCGTTATAATCGTTATTACCGTAATTATTTTTACTACCGATATTATCGTTACTATCGTTTTTACCGATAAAATGGTTATTATCCTTATCGTTATTATGGATATTATCGTTATAATTATTATTATTATAGTTATTATAGTCATTATCGTTATAATATGTATTAACGTTATTATCGTTATTATCGTAATTAACAATATTAGCTTTATTAACGATTTTATGGTTATAATCGTTAGTATCGTTATTATCGTTATAACCGTTATTACCGTAATTATTTTTACTACCAATATTATCGTTACTATCGTTTTTACCGATAAAATGGTTATTATCCTTATCGTTATTATGGATATTATCTTTATAATTATTATTATTATAGTTATTATAATCATTATCGTTATAATATTTATTAACGTTATTATCGTTATTATCGTTATTATAAATATTATCTTTAATATTAAAATTATTATCGTTATTATTACTATTATTATCTTTATTATCGTGGTAATCGTTATCACGGTTATTACCGTTAATATTGTTAATATTGCTATTATCATTATTTTCGTTATTATCATTACTATCGTTTTTTCCTTTTTATTTGTAGTTATTATCGATATAAACGTTACTATGGTTATTATTATTATTATATTAGTTATTAACGTTATTGTCGTTGTTATCGTAATTATAGTTGTTTTAGTTGTTATATTTAATATCGTTATAATCGTTATTACCCTTATAACCGTTATTATCGTTATTATCATTATTATCTCCATTATCGATATTATTATTATTACTATCGTTATCATCGTTATTTTCTTTATAATCGTTATTACCCATATAACCTTAAATAACGTTATTATCGTTAATATCGTTATTATAGTTATTATCGTTATTATCGTTTTTATCGTTACTACCGTTACGCCCTTTTTTATTAATCTTATCTTTGTTATCTATATTAATTTTACTATCATTATTATTATTATTATTATTATTATCGTAATTGTCGTTGTTATCGCTATTATGGTTATTATTATTATTATTATTATTATTATTATTATTATCGATATTATCGTTGTTTTCGTTATAATACTTATTATTGTTATTATCGTTATTATGGTAGATATAAATATTATTTTAATAATTAAAATTATTAACGTTATTATTACTATTATTATCGTTATTACCGTGATAATCGTTATTCCGTTATTACCGTCATTATCGTGATAGTTGTTAATATCGTTATTATCGTTATTATCCTTAATATTTCTAATATTAGCGTTATTATGGATAATATTGTTATTTTCGTTGTTATCGTTTGTATCGTTATAAATATTATAATCCATATAACCGTTATAATCGTTATTATCGTTATTGTCTGTATTATCGTTATAATAGATATTATCGGTATTATAGTTGTTATTATTATTAGTAACGTTGTTACTGTTATTATCGTTAATATTTGTAATACTATCATTATTATGTATATTATCGGTATTTTCCTTGTTATCATTTGCGTCGTTATAAATGATATAATCCATATAACCGTTATAATCGTTATTATCGTTATTATCTGTATTATCGTTATAATAGTTATTATCGGTATTACCGTTGTTATTATTATTTTAACGTTATTACCGTTATTATCGTTTGTATCGTTATAAATGTTATATTCCATATAATCGTTATAATCGTTCTTATCGTTATTATCTGTATTATCGTTACAATAGTTATTATCGTTATCATTGCTGTTATTATTTTTAGTAACTTTATTACCGTTACTATCATCTTATCCTTATTACCTTTATTATCATTATTATCGTTACTAGTGTTATAATCGTTATTATTATTGATGTTATAAACGTTGTTATCTTAATTACATTTAATATAGTAACCATTGTTAAAATCGTTATAATATTTATTATCGTTATTATTGTTATTATCGTTATAGTCGTTATTATCCTTATTATTGTTATTGTCGGTATTATTATTATTATTATCGTTATTATCGTTATTATTTTAATTACCGTTATAATTGTTGTTATCGTTATCGTTAATATAGTTATTATCGTTATTATCGATATTGTCGTAATTATCGATATTATTATTATTATGTTCGTTATTATCGTTATTATCGTTATTATTGTTATTATTATCATTATTACCGTTATCACCGTTATTACCGTCGGTAGAGTTAAAATCATTCTTATCGTTGAAAACGTTTTAATCATTATTTTCGTTATTATCGTTATTATCGTCATTATCGATATTATTATTATTAGTATCGTTATTATTGTTCTAATCGTTATTATCGTTGTTTTAATTATTACCGTCATAATCGTTATAATCGTCGTTTTCGTTATTATCTTTATTATCGTTTTTACCGATAATACAGTTATTATCGATATTATAATTATTATAGTTATTATCGTTATTATTATTATTTTATCGTTATTATCGTTATTATAGTTGTAATAGTTACTATCATTATTATGGTTGATAAAATTATTTCTGTTATAATCCTTAGTATCGTTATCTTTATAAATATTTGTTAATGTCATATCGTTATTTTTGTTATTATCGTTATTATCGTTCTTATCTTCCTATCGTTATTATCGTTATAATCGCTTTTATTGTTTATATCGTTATTATCGTTATTATCGTTAATATACTTACCTTTGTAATAACTTTATTATGGTTATTATCGTTATTATCGTTATTATCATTATCATTATTTTTATTATCATTTTTTTCGATATCAACGTTATTATCGTTATTATTTTTAATATCGTCATTACAGTAATTATCGTTATTATCGTTACCATTGTTATTATTACTATTATTTCCGTTATTAACGTTATAATCGTTTTTATCCTTCTTATCGTTATTATAGTTATTAGCGATATTATCGTACTTATCGATATTACCGTTATTGTCGTTATGATCGTTTTTATCGTTATTATCCTTATTATCAACATTATCGTTATTAATATTATTACCGTTGTTATAGTTATTATCGTTATTATTATCGTTTATATCGATATTATTAATATTATTATCGTTATTATCGTTTTGTTGTTACTATCGTTATCATTTTTATTTGTATCGTTATTATCGTCTCTATCGTTATTACCGTTATTATTATTATTATTATTATTTTTACTTTAATTATTACTTTTATCGTAATATCGTTTTATCGTTATTATTGTTATTATCATTATTACCGTTGTTATAGTTATTATCGTTATTATAATCATTTTTATCGATATTATTACTTTTATTATCGTTTTATCGTTATTATCGTTATTGCAGTTATTATTGTTATACCGTATTGACTGTTATTATCGTTATCGTTATAATCGATATTATCATGATTATCGTTATTATCGTTATAATCGATTTTTCTTTATTATCGTCATTATCGATTCTATCGTCATTATCGTTATTAATATTATTATTATCGTTATTCTCGTTATTATTGTTATTATCTTTATTATCTTTACTAACGTTATAACAATTAATTATAGTTATCGTTATTATCGTAAATGTTACTTCCGTTATTACCATTATTATCGTTGTTATCGTTATTATCGTTATTATCACTATTATTGTCGTTATTATCGTTATTATCGCTATTATCGTTTTTATCGTTATTATTAGTATTATCGTTATTACAGTTATTATCTTCATTATCGTTACAGCCGTTATAATATTTACTATCGTTATCGTTATAAACATTATTATCGTTATTATCGTTAATCTTTATCACTATAATTACCGTTGTTACCGTTATGTTCGTTATAATTTGTATTATTGTTATAATGATAAATACCTATATTATTATCATTACAGTTATTATCGTTATCGTTAGTATCGTTATTACCGTTATTATCGTTCTTATCGTTATTACCGTTATTTCCTGTATTATCGTTATTATCTTTAAAATAGTTATTCTTGTTATAATCGTTATTGCCGTTATTACCATTATAATCGTTATTGTTGTTATTTTCGTTATTGTCGTTAATATCGTTATTGTCCTAATTATCGTTATTATCGTTTTTATCGTTTTTATCGTTTTTATCGTCTTATAGTTATTACTGTTATGATCGTCATTATCGTATATAACGTTACTATCGTTATTATCGCTATTACTACTATTATATAACGTTATTATCGTTATTATCGCTATTATTTCTATTATTATCGTTATTGTCTTCATTTTCGTTGTTATCGTTTTTATCATTATTATCGATTTTGTCGTTATTATCGTTATTATCGTTATTTTCGTTATTAATGTTGTTTTCGATATTATTGATATTATCGTTATTATCGTTATTATTATTTTTAGTAACGTTATTACATATATTATATTTGTTATTGTTTTTATCTTTAATATCTCTTTATCGTTATAATCGTTATTACCCTTATTATCGGTATTAACGTTATTATAATTATTAGTTTCGTCATTATAGTTGTTTTCTTTATTATTATTATTATAATTTTTATCGTTATTATCGTTATTATTACTATTATTATCATTATTATCGTTATTACCGGCCTAATCGTAATATCGCTATTATCGTTATTATTATTATTACTATAGTTATTAATGTTGTTATCGTTATTATCTTTATAATTTTCATTTCGTTATTATCGTCAATAGAATTATTTCCGTTTTATTCATTATTATCGTTATTAGTTATATTATTATCGCTTTATCGTTATTATTATCCATATAGGTTTTATCGATATTATCGTCATAATATTTATTATCGTTATTAAAGTTATTAATTTTATAATCGTTATTATTGTTTTCAGAATAATTACCAGTATAATCGTTATTATCGTTATTGGTATTATTATTATCGTTTTTATCGTTATTTCCGTTATTATCGTTATCGTCTTTATTATTATTATCGTTTCTATCTTTAGAAAAGTTTTAATCGTTATGATCGTTATCGTTATTACCGGTATCATCGTTATTATTATTATTATGATTATTTTTAACGTTAATAAAGTTATTATCGTTATTTTTCTATTAATATGCTCATTAACGTTATTATCGTTATTACCGTTATTGCAGTTATTTTCGGTATTATAGTTTTTATCGTCGTTAACGTTATTGTAGTTATTATCGTTATAATTGTTATTACCGTCATTATCGTTACTATCGTTATTATTGTTATTATTATTATTATTATTATCGTTTTTATCGTTATTATCGTTATAATCGATGCTATCGTTATTTTACATATTATTATTATTATTGTAGTTATTATCATTATTATCGTTATTATCGTTAATACCGATACTACAGTTATTATCGCTATTATTTACATTATTATTAATATTATCGTTACAATTGTTATTGTCCTTAGTATCTGTATTATCTTAATTATGGTTATAATCGTTGTTATCGTTTGTATCGTTAATATAGTTTTTATCGTTATTACCGACATTAACGGTAATATTGTAATTATGTTTATTATCGACATTATAATTATTATCGTTATTATCGTAATTACCGTTATTATCCTTATTATCGTTTTTATAATTACTGTTATTTTTATCAAGGTTATTATCGTTTTTATCGTTATTATTGGTATTAACGTTATCATCATTATGATAGTTATCAGCGTTATTCTCGTTATTGACGTTATTACCGTTATTAAAGGCAGTGTCATTATTATCGTTATTATTGTTTTTATTATACGTATTACCGTTTTCATCGTTATTATAGTTACAATCGTTTTATCGATATAAACGTTATTATCGTTATTATCGTTATTAGCGATTTTATCGTTATTATAGTTATTATCGTTATTATCGTTTTTATTGTTAACATTATTATTATTAACGTTTTTTATCTTTTGTTTGCCGTTATAATCATTATTATCGTTATTATCGAAATTATTATTATTATTGTGGTAATTATCGTTATTATCGTTATTATTACTATTATTACTGTTATTATCGTTATTATCGTAATTTCCGTTATTTTAGGTATTTTCGTTATTATCGTCATTATTGTGGTAATTATTATTATCGTTATTAACAATATTAACGTTATTATTGTTATTATCACTATTATTATTATTATTATCGTCATTATCGTTATTATCGTCATTACCATAATTATCCTTATTATCGTTAGTTTCGTTATTATCTTCATCATCGTTATTACAGTTATTATCGCCATTATCGTTATTATCTTGATTATACTATTATTATCATTATTATCTTTTTTATCGTTATTAGTGTTATTACCATTACTATGGTTTTTATCGTTATTATCGTTATAATCGTGTTTATCGTTTTTATCTTTTTTTGTCGTTGTTACCTTTATTATTGTAATTATCGATAATAATATTATTATTATCTTTATTATCGTTATCTTCATAATTACCGTTATTGTTGTTATTATAGTTATAAATGATATTACCGTATTTATCAAAATTTTCATTTTTACCTTCATTATGGCTATTATCGTTACTATTATTATTATTAACGTTATTATCGATATTATCTTTATTACCGTTATTTTCGTTATTATCGTTATTAGTATTATTATTACCGTTTTTATCGTTACTATCGTTATTATCGTTATTATCGTTGTTATCGTTATTACCTTCATTACGGATATCATCGTTATTATTATTATTATTATTTTCGTTTTTATCGATATTATCGTCATTATCGTTATTATCGTTATTTTCTTTATTATTATTGTTATTACCGTCATTAACGTTATTATCGTTATTGCAGTTATTTTAGGTATGATCGTTATTACAGTAATTATCGTTTTTAGTATTATAATTATCGTTATTATCGTTATTATCGTAATTACCGTTATTATCGTTATTATAGTTTAAACGTTATAATGATTATTATCATTATTATTATGGTTATTATCGATATTATTGTTATATCGTTATTATTAATATTATTATGGTTATTATCGTTATCATTATTATTTTTGTCGTTATTGTCGTTGTTATCGTTTTGGTAGTTATTAGTTTTATTACCGTTAATATTGTTATTATAATTATTATTATCGTTATTATGGTTATTATCGTTATTATCATTTTTATTATTTTTATTACCTTTATTATCGTTTTACCATTATTATCGTTATCACTGTTATTTCGGTTTTTATCTTTATTACCGTTATTTTCGATATTATCGTTATTATTATTATGTTTATTTTCGTTATTATTTTTATTATCATTATTATCGTTATCATTGTCATTATCGTCTTTATTGTTATTATCGTTATTATGATCATTATCGTTACTATCTTTATTATCGTTTTTATCGTTTTTGTCGTTATTATCGTTATTATTAATGTAATTATCATTACTGTCGATTTATCTTTATTAGCGTTATTATGGTTATTATCGTTATAGTCATTATCGATACTATCGTTATTATCTTTATTATCGTTGTTATCGTTAGTATCGTTAATATCTTTATTATCGTTATTACCGGTATAATCGTTATTTTTGTTATCTTTATTACCGTTATTATGGTTATTATCGTCAGTGTTTATGAACATTATAAACGCTGTTACCGTTATTATCGTTATTGTCCTTAATATCGTTATTGTCGTAATTGTCGTTATTTTCATTATTATCATTATCATCATTATTAAAATCGTTATTTCCGTTATCTTTGTTATTATGCTTATTATAGTTATTTTATTCGTTACCGTTATTTTCGTTATAATCGTCATTTTCTTTATAATAGTTACTATTACTATTATTCCCATTATTGACGTTATTATTTTTATTAACGTTACTATCGTTATTATCGTTATTACCGTTATAATCGTTACTATCCTTATCGTTATAAAAGTTATCGTTATTATCGTTATTGTTGTTACTATCGCTATTATCGTAATTATCGTTATCATTATTATAGTAATCATTATTAACGTAATTACCGTTATTATCGTTATTTTCGTTATTATCGTTATTAATCTTATAATTGTTATTATCTTTATAGTCGTTATTATCGTTATTATCGTTATTATCGTTACTACCGTTATAATCATTATTAACGTCATCATTATTATCGTTACTTCCGTTATAATAGTTATTGTCATTATCGTTATTATCGTTATTACATTTTTTACCGTTATAACCACTACTACTGATATCTTTACAATCGTTATTATCGTTATTAGCGACATAACCGTTATTATCGTTATAATTATTATCTTTATTATCTTTTTACCTTTATTACCGTTATTACCTTTGTTATCGTTATTACAGTTTTTTCGTTATTATCTTTATTATAGTTACTCTCGTTATTATTATTATTGGTATAGTTATTATCGTTGTTTTCATTAATAACGTTATTATCGTTATTGATATTTATAAACTTTATTATCGTTTAATCGTCAATATCGTTATAATCGTTATTATTCTTATAATCGTTATTATCGCTATTATCGTTAATATCATTATTATCGCTATAACCGGTATAATCGTTATTATCGTTAGCGTTATTTTCGTTATTATAGTTACTATCGTTAACCTTTATAAATGTTATTATCGTTGTTATCGTTATTATCGTCATAAAAGTTATTAACGTTATTGTTGTTATCATTATAATCATATTTTCGTTATCTTTTCTACCGTTATAATTGTTACTATCAGTATCTTTATAAACTTTATAATTGTTATTACCGTTAATATAGTTACTAGGGTTGAAAACGTTATTACCTTTATTGTCGATATTATCGTTATTACAGCTAAATTTTTATTATCTATATTATCGATTCTACCTATATAAACGTTATAATCGTCATCGTTATTATCGTTATTATCGTTATTACCGTTATCACCGTTATAATTGTTATTATCGTTATTATCGTTATTATAATTATTATTAATATTACCATTATTAATATTATCGTTATTATCATTATTATCGTTAATATCGATGTCATCTTTATCATCGTTAATATCGTCATTATCGTTATTATCGTTATTATCGTTACTATCGTTATTATCGCTATTACCGTTATTATCGATAACATCGTTATTATTGTTACTATCGCTTTATTAACATTATTTACTATTATTATTAACATTATCGTTAATACAGTTATTATAGTTGTTATAATTATTATCGTTATCTTCGTTATTAACGTAATTATCGTTATAATCGATTAATGTTATTTTCGTTATTAACCTTGTTATTGTATTTATGGTTATTTTTATTATTTTCTTTTTTATCGTTAATATCTTTGTTAACTTTATTATCGTTAATATCGTTACCATCGTTATAATCGCTATTATCGTTAATATCGTTATTATCGTTATTTGTGTACTTTTCGTTATTATAACCATTTATATCGTTATTATTACTATTATCGTTATTATCGTTATTATCGTTATTATCGTTATTTACGTTATGGTTAACATTCTTATTACTATTATTTTTATGGTTATTATCGTTATTATCGTTATTATTGCTTTTATTATTATTAATATTGCTGTTACCATTTTATAGTTATTATTATTATTATCGCTTTTTTCGTTATTACCGATATTATGGTTATTATTAACAATATTATCGTTATAATTGTTATTACCGTTATTATCGTTAATCCTTATAACCTTTATTACAATCGGTGCCGTTATTATCGCTCTAATCGTAATTTTCGTTTTTATCTTTTTATCGTTATTTTCATTATAATCGGTATTTTCGTTTTTTCATTACTATCATTAAAATCATATTTATCCTTACCGTTATAAACGTTATTATTGTTATTACCTTTAATATAATTATTATTGTTATAATCGTTGTTATATTTTTTACGTTATTATCGTTTTATCGATATTACCTTTATTATTATTATTTTCTTTATTTTCGTTATTATCTATTTTATAGTTATTATGGTTATTATCAATATTATATTTATTATCGTTATTATTACTGTTATTATTGTTATTAATACTATTATTAAAGTTGTTATCGTTATTACCGTAATTATTTTTATTATTGTTATAATAATTGTAATCATTATTTTCGATATTCTCGTTACTACCGTTATAGTAGTTATTATTGTTTTCATTATAAACGTTATTATTGCGATTTTCGTTAATATATTTATTAGGGTTATAAAAGTTATTATCTTTATTATGGTTATTATCAATATTACCGATATTACCGTTAATATCGTTATTATCTTTATAATCTTCAATACCGTTATAACCGTTATTGTCGGTATCGTTTTTATCTTTATTAACGTTAATATCGTTAGTATCGTTATTACCGGTATAATCGATATTATAGTTAGCGGTATTATCGTTTTTATAATTATTATCGTCAATCATTTTGATCGTTATAACCGTTGTTTACGTTCATATCGTTATATGAAATATTATCGTTATTATCGGTATTATCGATATTATCAATATAATCGTTATTTTCGTTATTATCGTTACTACCGTTATATTCGCTATTACTGTTATCGTTAAAAACGATATTATCCTGATAATCCTTAACATAGTCATTAGGGTTATTAATGTTATTATGTTTATTAAGTTTATTATCGTTATTATCGTAATTATCTATATTATCTTTTTTAAAGTTACTTCAGTTATTATCGTTATTATTATTATTATAATCGTTATTAACGTTATTATCATTATTATTCTTATTATCGTTATTACCGGTATAATCGTTATTATTGTCATCGTTATTCCGCGCATCATGGTTATTATCGTTAATTTTTATCACCGTTTGTACCGTTGTTACCGAGATTATCTTTATAATCCTTATTATCGTTATTATCGTTACTATCGTTATTATCATTATCATCGTCATTATCGTTATTATTACTATTATTATCGTGATTATCGTTATTTTAATTATTACCGTTATTAACGTTATTATATTGGTAGATATTATTGTTATTATCGTTTTACCTTTACTACCTCTATTATCGATATTAACGTTTTTATCGTCATTGTCTTTATTATCGTTATTCTTGTTATTATCGTTAGTATCGTTAGTATCCTTATTACCGTTACTATTATTATAATTATCGTTATATTCGTTATTGTCGTTATTATTATTATTAGAATCATTATAATGTTATTAACGTTATTATCGTTATTATCATTATAATCGTTATTATCTTGGTAATCGTTATTATCGATATTATCGTTATTATCGTTATTATCATTTTTATCGTTATTATCGTTATTACTGTTATTATCGTTATTGTCCTTATTATCGTTAAAAACGTTATAATCATAATTATAGATATCGTTATTATCGTTATTATCGTTATTGATATTATTATTATTATTATTATCGTTATTAACAATATTAATTTTATTATCGTTATTAACGTTATAATCGTTAGAATTGTTATTATCGTTATAACCGTTATTTTTGTCTACAGTTTTTATGTTTATAATCGTTTCACCTTTATTACCGTGATAATCGTTATTATCGTTATTATCGTAATTGTAGTTATAACAGTTATTATCCTTATTATCAATATTATAGTGACTACAGTTATATTCCTTATCATAGATAACATTATTATCGTTATTATCGTTATTTTCGTTATTATCATTATTATCATTATTGATATTATTATTTTTATTATCGTTATTATCGTTATAATCTTTGTTATTATTCTTAAAGTAATTACGGTTATGATCGTTATTATCATTATTATCTTTATTACTGTTACTACCGATATAATCGTTATTATCGTTATTTCATTAACATTATTATCGTTAAGAGTATTATTTTTATTGTTATTATCGTTATTATCGTTATTATCGTTATTATCACTTTTATCGTTATTATCGTTATTATCGTTATTACCTTTATTATCGTTACTAATGTTATAATCGTAATTGTTATTATCATTATTATGGTCATAACGTTAATTTCCGTTATTATGGTTATTATTGTTAGTACCTTCATGATCTTTATTATCGTTTTTCCGTTATAATCCTGATTACCTTTATTACCGTTATTATCGTTATATTCGTTCTTATCGTTATATTCGTTCTTATCGTTATTATCGTTATTATGGTAATTATCGTTATGATTATTTTTATTAACGTTATTATCGTTATTATCGTTATTATAAATATTACTGTCATTATCGTTATTATTATTATTATTTTTATTATTATTATTACTACTATTAACGTTATTATAATTCTTATCGGTATTATCCTTCATATCGTTAACACCGTTACTATCGTTATTATCGTTATTATCATTATTATAGTTATTATTATTATAATTAACCTTTTTATCGTTATTATCGTTATTATCGTTTTAATGGTTATTATTATCCTTATCGTCGTTATCGTTATTAAGGTAATTATCGATATTATCGTTGTTATCGTAATAATCGTTATTATTATTATTAATATCGTTATTATCTTTATTATCTTTATTTCCGTTATAATCGTTATTATCTTTCTCGATGTTATGATTACTATCTTTTTTATCGTTATTGTCGTTATTATCGCTATAATTGTTATTACCGTTTCTATCGTTATTATTTTTATTATCTTTACAACCGTTATAATCGTAATTATAGTTATCGTTATTATCGTTATTATGATTAATATCTTTAATATCGTTATTGATTATATTATTATTATTATTATCGTGATTAATCATATTAACTTTTTACCTTTATTAACGTCATAATCGTTAGTATCGTTGTAATAATTATAAACGTTATTACCGTTGTTTACGTTATTGTTATTATCTTTTTCTTCGTTTTACCTTTCTTACAGTTACAATCGTTATTTTCGTTATTATCGATATTATGTTTATTACCGATATTGTCGCTATTATCTTTATTATAGTTACTACCACTATAATCGTAAGAATGGTCAACGTTTTTATCGTTATCAGCGTTAATATTGTTTTCATCGTTATTATCATTAGAATTTTTATTATCGTTATAATCTTTAATAACAATATTATGGTCATTATCGTTTTTATCGTTATTTCCGTTATAGTCGTTATCTTCCTTATCTTCTTTTCGTTATTATCGTATTTATCGTTGCTGTCGTTATTATCGTTATTATCCTATTTATATTCTTATCGTTATTATCGTTATAGTCGTAATTTTCGTTTTAATCGTTATTATCGTTATTATTATTATTATTACCTTCAATATCGTTATTATCGTTATTATCGTAATTATCATTATTATAGTTATTACCGTTATATCGTTATTATGGTTCTCGTTATTATTGTTATTACCATTATCATCGTTATTAATGTTATTACTTTAATTATGTATATTAATATTGTTATTATTAACGCTATTATCGATGTCATCCTTATGATCGTTATTACCGTTATTTTCTTTGTTAGCGACATTATCGTTATTATCGTCATAATCGTGATTATCGATATTATATTCATTTTCGTTATTATTGTTATTATTATTATTATTATTATTGCTATTAGTATTATTATTATTATTCTCATGAATATTAACGTAGTTTCCGTTATTATCAATATTATCTTTATTATCGTCATTAAGGTTATTACATAATTAACATTATTAACGTTATCATCGTTTTTATGTTTATTATCGTTATTATCGTTATTACGTAATTATCGGTATTTACATTATCATCGTTTTTACCGTTATTACAGTTATTATCATTGTTATCGTTATTATCGTTATTACGAAATTATCGTTATTGTCGTCATTATTATTATTAGTATCGTTATTATCGTCTTTATCGTTATTATCGTTATGATAGCTATTATCCTTATAAACGTTATTTTCTTTATTATGTTATTTATCGATATTATCCTTATTATTTTTATTATCCTTATCAACGATATTATCGTTGTCATCGTTATTAACGTTATTATCGTTATTATCGTTATTGGCGTTATTATCGTTTCTTTTGTTATTATGTTTCTCAACGTTATTAGCGTTATTATCGTTATTGTCGTTATTATCGTTATTCTTATTATTATTAATATTATATCCTTTATTTTTAATCTTATTGTTACTATTATAATAGTTATTATCGTTATTATAGATTTAATCGGTATAATCGACATCATCTTTATTAACATTATCACCGGTATTATAGATATTATCATTATTATTATTTCTATTTTTACAGATATTGTTATCGTTATTATCATTTTTATCTTTATTATCGTCACTTTCGTCATTAACGATATTATCGCTATTATCTTTGTTATGGTTATTACCGTTATTACCGTTATTATCCTTCTTTTCCTTATTATCGTGAATTTCGTTATTATCTTTAGTATCATTAGTGTCGTTATTAGCGTTATTACCGTTTTTATTATTATTATCGTTATTTTCGTTATTTTCTTTACTGTCGTTATAATATTCATTATGGATATCTTTTCAAACGTTATTGCCGTTATTATCGTTAATATACTAATTAATGATAAAATATATATATTATGTTCATTATCGTTATTATTGTTAATATCAATATTATTATTATTATCAATATTACCGTTATTATCGTTCTTATCGTCATTATCGTTATTAACGTAATTACCTGTAAAATCGTTATTATCGTTAGTGGTATTATTGTTATTAAAGTTAGTATCATTAACATTTATGTCCGTTATTACCGTTTTAAACATTATTTTCGTTATAAAAGCTATTATCGATTTATCTTTACTATCGTTATTATCAATTTAATCGTTACATTCTTTATGACCATTACTATCGTTACAGTAGTTATTATTGTTATCGTTATAAACGTTATTATCGTGATTATCATTAATATAGTTATTAGTGTTCTAAACGTTATTACAATTATTTTGGTTATTATCGTTATTATCTTTATTACCGTTAATTTCGTTATTATATTTATTATTGACACTACCTTTATAACTGTTATAATCATTATCGTTATTATCGTTATTATCTTTATAATCGTTATTGCCGTTATAGACGTTATAATCGATAATATCGAAATTATCGTTATTATCGTTATTATCTTTATTATCGTTTTTATCGTTATTACCGTTATTATCCATATTATTATTAATATTATCGTCACTATCGTCATTATCGTTATAATCGTTACCACCGTTATTATTATTACTAGGAACGTTATTATCGTTATTATCGTTAATTCCGTAATAATCGTTATTATCGTTATTATATTTGGTATCGTTATTAAAGTTATTGTAGTTATTGTAATTATAACTATTATTATTATCGTATTATCGTTATTATCGTTATTATCGTTATTATCGTTATTATAATTATTATTATCGTTATTCCCTTTTATTACCGTCATAATCGTTATTATCGTTTGTATCGTTAATGACGTTATTATTGTTATTATCGTTATTATTATAATTATAATCGTTATTATCTTCCTTAACATTATTATCGTTGTTAACGTTATTACCGGTATAATGTTTATTATCGTTACCGTAATTACCGATAGTGTACTTATTATCCTTAATCTTTATCACCGTTATTATCGTTGTTACCGTTTTTATCTTCATTATCGATATTATCGTTATTATCCTTATTACCGTTACTGTCGTTATTCTCTTTATTATCGTTACTATCGCTATAACAGTTATTATCGTTATCGTTATTGTGGTTATTATCTCTATTATTGTTATTTTCGTAACTATCGATATTATCGTTATTAACGTTATTACAATTATTATAGTTAATATCGTCATAATCTTTATTATCACTGTTACCGTTATAATCGTTACTATCAATATCGTTAATACCGTATTTGACGTTATTATGCTTTTTATGGTTATTAACGATATTATCGTTAATACCGTTATCGTTATTACCGTTATTATCGTTATTATTGTTATTGTCGTTAATATCGTTATTGCCATTATTACCGTTATTATCGTTATTACCTTTATTATCCTTAATATCCTTATTATCGTTATTATCGTTTATATTGCTTCTACCGTTATTATCGTTATTATACTTATTATGTTTATTATAGTTATATTCGTTATATCATTATCGTTATTAGCGTTATTAACTTTATCTTCCTTAATGAAGCTATTATCGTTATAATAGTTATTATCTTAATAAAAATTATTAGTTATCATCGTTATTATCGTTATTATCGTTAGTATCGTTATTATAGTTATTACCGTTATTATCAATATAATTATTTTTAATATCGTTATAATCTTCAACATGGCTATATCCGTTATTATCGTTATTATCGCTAATTCTCTTATTATCATTATTATCGTTATTATCGTTATCATTATTACCGTTATTATGATTGTTATCGCTTTAATCGTTATTACTACTATTATTATCGTGATAATCGTTATTATCGTTAATACAGTTAGTAACGTTATAACCCTTATAATCGTTATTATCGTTATTATCGTTATTATCTTTAATATCGATATTATCGTTATTATCGTTATTATGGTTATTATAGATAGTATTATTATTATTATCGACAATAACGTTATTATCTTTACTAACGATATTACCGATATTACCGATACTATCGTTATACCATTAGAACCGATATTATCGTTATCGTTATTATCGTTTTTAACGTTATTATCGTTAGAATCTTTAATATCGTTATTATCGTTATTATCGCTATAATCTTTATTACCAGTATAACCGTTATAATCTATAGCGGTGTTATTATAGTTATTATCGTTAATCTTCTTGAAGGTAATTCCAGTAATTATCGATACTATTATTATTATTATCATTATTATCGTTTTTTTCGTTATAACGTTATAATCTTTTTATTATCGATATTATTGTTATTATCTATATTATGTTTGTTATCTTTATTATCAGTATTATCATTAGTATCATTCTAATCATAATTATTGTTGTTACCTTTATTATTATTACTATTATTGTTATTTTCTTATAATCGATTTTTTAGTTATAATCATTATTACCTTTCTAATCAGTATTATTTTTATTGTCGTTATTATTATTATTATTAACCAAGTTTTCGTTATTACCGTTATTATCGTTATTATCCTTATTATCGTTAGAACCGTTATTACCGTAATTATTGTTACCATCGTTATTATCGTTACTATCATTTTTACCGTTAGAACGTTTATTATCTTTACAGTTTTATTGTTACTATCGTTGTTACCTTCATTACCGTTACAAGCATTATAATCATTATTATCTTTATCGTTATTATCGCTATTAAAAGTATAATCGTTATTTTCGTCATTATCGTTTTACCTTTATTACCGTTATAATCGTTATTACCTTTATTATCGTTATTGTCGTTATTATCGTCGTTATCGTTATAATTGTTATTGAAGTTATTATCGTTATTATTGTTATTATTATCGTGATTTTCGTTATTATCGTTATAAACTTTAATATCGTTATTATTGTTATTACCGTTGTAACCATTATTATCTTTATAGGTATTATCGTTATTATCGTTTTAGCTTTACTACCGTTATTATTGATATTTTCCTTATAAGCGTCATTACCTTTATTATGTTTATTACCGTTATTCTTGTTATTATCGTTAGTATCGCTATTATCGTTACTAGTTTTATAATTATCGTTATTGTCGTTATTATCGTTATTTTTATTATTATAATCGTTGTAACTTTTTATCGTTATTACAATTATTATCGTTATTATCGTTATTACCGTTATAATCTTTACTATCGTAATCGTTATTACTGTTATTCTCGTTATTAACGTAATTATCGTAATTATCGTCATTATTATTATTATTACTGTCATTTTCATGATTACCGTTATTATCTTTATTACCGTTAATAACGATATAATCGATATTATCGTTTTAATCGTTGTAGATACTATCGTTATTATCGTTTTATCTTTATTACCGTTAATATCATTATTATCCTTATTAACGATATTATCGTTATTACCGTTATCACCGATATTTCCTTTATTATCTTTATTATCATTATAATCGATATTATAGTTTTTATCGTTACTGTTAGCGTTATTATCATTCTCATCGTCTTAACGTTTTATTCTTATTATCGTCTTATTGGATATTACCGTTCTTATCGTTATAATCATTATAATTGTTATTATGGTTATTATCACTACTATCGTTATTATCGTTATTATCGTTATTATCGTTATTATTATTTGTATCGGAATTATCGTTATTATCCTTATTACCGTTATTATCGTTATTATCGTTATCGTTATTACAGTCATTATCGTTATTGTTGTTATTATTGCTATTATCGTTCGTATCGTCTTATCGTTAATATCGTTGTTATAAATATTATCATTATTATGTTAATTATCGATATTATTATTATTATTGTCTTTATCATCGTCTTAATGTTTTATCGTTATTAGCTTTATATCGTTATAATCGTTATTATTATTATTATTATCGTTATTTACGATATTATTGTCATTACCGTTATTATTTTCATAATAGTTATTACCTTTATTATCGTTATTACCGTTATTATCCTTGTTAAAGTTGTTATCGCCATAATGATAATTTTCGTTATTATCATTGTTACAGTTATTATCGTTATTATCGTTATCGTTATTATCGTTATTACCGTTATTATCGTTATTATCGTTTTTATCGTTATTTTCGATATTTTCGATTTTATCATTCTTTTCTTCTTATCGTTATTATCAATATTTTCGCTAATATCATTATTATCCTTATTATTATTATAATTATCGTTATACCCCTTATTATCGTTATAATCGTATTTATCGTTTGTATCGTTATTGTCGTTATTATTGTTATTATTATTATTATAATCTTTTTATCGTTATTATCGTTATTATCATTGCTAACGTTATTATCGCTATAATCCTTATTATCGTTATTATCATTATTATCGATATTATCATTATAATATTTATCGTCGTTACTATCGTTTCTACCGTTATAATCGTTATTACTGGGATCGTTATATATGTTGTCGTTATTACCGTTAATACAGCTATTATGGTTATAAAAGTTATAATCATTATTATCGTTTATGTCGTTATTATTGTTCTTATCATAATTATCTTTTCTCCCGATGTAATCGTTATTATCGTTTTTGATATTATCATTTTTTTTCGTTATTATCGATATTATCGTTATTATCTTCTTTATCGTTATTATCATTATCAGCGTTATAATCGTTATTATCGTTATTACCGTTTTTATCGTTTTAAATTGTTATTATAGTTATAATCGTTAATATCTCTTTTATCGGTATTATCGTTATTACTCTTATGATCATTACTATCATTATTTTCGTTATTATCGTTATTGTTATTTTTATTATGATTATTATTGTCATTACCGTTATTATCGTTATTATTATGATTAATAACGTTATTATCGTTATAATCTATATTATATTTAATCCTTATAATCTTTATTATCGTTGTTACAGTTAGTATAGTTATATTCGTTTGTATCGTTATTATCGTAATTATCATTATAATTGTTATCTTAGTTATTATTATTACTAACGCTATAATCATTATTATCCTTATAGTTATTATCGTTATTATCTTTAATATAATTAATATTGTTATAATTCTTATTATATTTATTATCATTATTATCGTCATTATCCGTAATATCATTATGATTATTATTATTAGCGTTATTAATGTTATTATCGTTATTATCATTCTTTTCGTAATTTACGTTATTATCGTTATTATCGTTATATCCGTTAATAGCGTTATTATAATTTTTATTATATTTATTATCATTATATTCTTTTATATCTTTATTTTCGTCATTATTATTAAAATCGTTATAATCGTTATTATAGTAGTCTTTACTGTTGTTATTGTCCTTATTACCGCTATTGTTGTTATTACCATTATTATCGATATAATCGTTATTTTTATTATTATAATCGTTATTGTCCTAATTACAATTACTATCATTATTAATATTATTATTATCGTTATTCACGTTATTATAGTTATTTCCGTTAATATCGTCATTATCCTTATGAACATTACTATCGTTATTATTGTTATTGTTATTACCTTTATTACCGTTATTATCGTTATAATCGTTATTATCGTTATGTATACTATTTGTCGTGTATATCGTTATTATCGTTATTGCCATCAAACCGTTATTATCGTTATTATCGTCATAATGGTTATTACCGCTATCGATACTACCGTTATTATCGCTACTATGATAGTTATTATCGTTATCCTTATTTTCGTTAGTATCGTTATTACCGTTACTACCGTAAATATCGTTATAGATATAATCGTTATTATCTTTTAAACTTTGTTACCGTTATTATCGTTATTATCGTTATTAACGTTATTGTCGTTATTATTTTTATTATTGTTATTTTCATTATTATCGTTAATATCGTTATTATCGTTAGTATTATTGTAATTATCGTTATAATCGATATTATCTTTATTAACGTTATTATCCAAATTAACGGTATAATAGTTATTATCGTTATTGTCATTATCGTTATTGTCATTATCGTTATAATAGTTACTACCGTTATTATGGTTATTGCCGTTACTATCGTTATTATATTTATTATAATTGCAATCCTTATAATCGTTATTACTGTTATCGTCTTTATCGTTATTATCGTCATTATCGTTATATTCGTTAATATCGTTCTTATCTTTATAATCGCGATTATTGTAATAATCGTTATTTTCGTTATAAACGTAATCGTTATTATAGTTATTGTTATTATCGTTATTGTTGTTATTATCGTTATTATTGTTCTTATCATCTTACCGTTATTATTGTTATTATCGTTTTTATCATTATTATCGTTAAGATTAATATTATTATAAATCTTCCCGTTATTATCGTTATTATATTTTTTATCATTATTAACGTTATGATCGTTATTATTATTATTATTATTATCGTTATTAAAGTAATTACCGTTATTATATATATTATCGTTATTATCATTATTTTTAGAGTTATTATCGCTTTTATCGTTATTATCGTTATTATCGTTATTTCCGGTATAATCGTAATTATCATTATTACTTGGATAAACGTTATTTTCGTGATCGTTATTATCGTCATCCTTATTATAGAAATCGTTATTATAGTTACTTTTGTTATAATCGTTATTGTCGTTAGTATTATTATTATAATCGTTATTAACGATATTATCGTTATTATCGTTATTACCGCTATTATCGTTACTACCGTTATAATAGTTATTATCTTTATCTTTATTATCGTTACTACCGTTTTTGTCGTTATTATCTTTGTTTTCGTTACAAACGTTATAACCATTATTATCGTTATCGCTGAAATCGTTATTACCGCTCCTATCGTTATTAACGTTATTATCGTTATTATAATTAATATCGGTAATTCCGTTAAAATAGTTATTATCGTTATCGTTATTATTGCTATTATTTTTAATATCGTTATTATCGTTATTGATATTATTATTATTATTTTCATTATTAACGTTATAATCTTTATTATCATCTTAGCGATATTAATCTCAGTATAGTAATTGACGTTATGACCGTTATTACAGCAATTATTGTTAATATCACCATTATCGTTATTTTCGTTTTTACCGTTTTAATCGTTATTACCGGTATCGTTATTATCGTCATCATCGTTATTACCATTATTACCGTTAAAATTTTTATAATTATTATCGTTATTATCGTTTTAACTTTATTATCGTTTTAACTTTATTATCGTTATTAACGTTGTTACAGTTATTATCGTTATTATCGATATTATCTATATTAAAGCTATTCTCGTTATTATCGTTATTATCTTTATTAACATTATCTTCGGTATTATCGTTATTACCGGTATAGTCGTTTTTATATTCATCGTTATTACCGTTATTATGCTTATTGTCGTTTATCATTATTACCGTTATTACCGTTGTTTCAATTATTATCGTTATAATCCTTATTATCGTTATTATCGATATTATCGTTATTATCGATATTATCGTTATTATCGATATTATCGTGATTAACATTACAATCGTAATTTTCTTTATTACTGTTACTAGTGTTATATTCGTTATTATCGTTTTCGTTATTAACGTTATTTTCTTTATTATCCTTATTACCGTTTTTATCCTTATAATCGGTATTATCTTTATAATCTTTATTATTGCTATTATCGATATCATCGTTATTATCGTTATTAACGTTTTTATTTTTATTATCGTTTTTATCGCTATTGTTGTTATTATCGTTATTATCGTTTTTATCGTTATTTTTATTATTACAGCCATTATTAATGTTAATATCCTTATTATCGTTATTAACGTTATTATCGCTATTATAATTATTGTCCTTATTACCGTTATTATCGCTATAATCACTATTATTGTTATAACCTTTATTATCTTTATAATCATTATTATTGTTATTACGGATATTATCTTTTTTATCGTTATTATTATTATTATTATCGTTATTAATGTTATTATCTTAATTATCGTCCTTATCGCTATTATCTTTAATATTTATTACCGTTATTACCGTTGTTACTGCTATAATCGTTAGACCTTTATATCTGTTATAATCATTATCGTTATTATCGTTATTATCGTTAGTATCATATTTATCTTTATTACCTTTATTATCGGTATCACTGTTATTATCTTTATTATAGTTATTATTATTATTAGTATCATCCTTATTATCGTTATTATCGTTATTACCGTTATTATCGTTATTATCTTTATTACCGTTACTACCGTTATAATCTTTATTATCGTTACCTTTATCATTATTATCATCGTTAAAATTGTTATTATTATTGTTGTTATCGTTATTATCTTTATTGCTGTTACTACTGTTATAACCGATGTTATCGTTATTAATAATATTATTATTATTATCGTTATAAACGTTATTTTCTGTATTAACGTTATTTTCGATATTATCTTTATTATCGATATTATCGTTTTTATCCTATTAGATATTATAGTTATTATCGTTATATTCGATCTTATCGTATTCGTTATCATCGTTACTATCGTTTTTATCATTATTATCGTTATTATCGCTATTATTACTATTATTATCGTGTTTATCGTTATTTTTATTATTACCGTTATAACGTTTTTATAGTGATAGATATTATCGTTATTGTCGTTTTTCCTTTACTACCTCTATTATCGATATTATCCTTTCTAACATTATTATCGTCATTATCTTTATTCTCGTTATTCTTGTTATTATTGTTAGTATCGTTTATTACCATTCCTATTATTATAATTATCGTTATATTCGTTATTATCGTTATTATTATTATTATAATCATTATAAACTTATTAACATTATTATCGTTTAGTCATTATTATCGTTATTATCGTTATTATCGTTTTTGTCATTATAATCGTTATTAACTTTATAATCGTTATTATCGATATTATCGCTATTATCGTTATTATCATTGTTATCGTTATTATCGTTATTACTGTCGTTTTCGTTATTATCTTTATTATCGTTAAAACCGTTATAATAGTAATTATAGTTATCGTTATTATCGTTATTATCGTTATTGATATTATTATTATTATTTTTCTCGTTATAAACAATATTAAATATATTACTATTATTAACGTTATTATCGTTATTATTGTTATTATCATTATAGTCGTTATTATCGTTATTATAGTCCTTATCTTCTTATCGATATTACCTTTATTGTCGGTACTACCGTCATAATCGTTATTATCGTTATCGTTATTATCGTTATTACCGTTATTATCGTAATTATCTTTATTATCGTTATTATTGTTTTTATTGTCGTTATTATCATTATTATCGCTATTATCGTTATTATCGTTATTATTGTTATTATTGTTATTATTATCGTTATTATCGTTGTTCTCGTAGATATGGTTACTGTAATTATTATGGTTATTAATATTTTTATTATCGTTATTCCCGTTATTTCATATTTCATATATTTATAACATTATCGTTATTGTCGTTGTTATCGTTATTATCGTTATTATTGTTATTATCGTTATTATTATAATTATAATCGTTATTATCTTTCTTAACATTATTATCGTTATTAACGTTATTAGCGTTAAAATCGTTATTATTGTTATCGTTATTACCGATAATATACTTATTATCGTTATTCTTTATCACCGTTATTATCGTGGTTACCGTTTTTATCATTATTATCGATATTATCGTTATTATCCTTATTACCGTTATTATCGTTACCTCTTTATTATCGTTATTATCGCTATAACAGTTATTATCGTTATATTTATTATCATTATTATCGATATTATCCTTAATACCGTTATTATCGATATTCTCTTTATTATCGTTCCTACCGTTATAACAGTTATTATCGTTATCGTTTTTATCATTATTATCGTTTTTATCGTTGTTACAGTTACTATCTTTATTATTAATATTTTTTTCGTGGTCATTGTTATTATCGTTATCGCCTTTATTATCATTACTATCGTTATCGTTATTATTGTATTTATCGTTATTTTCGTTTTTGTCGTTATTATGGTTATTTTCGCCGCTATCGTTATTATCGTTATTGTAATTATTATCGTTATCACCGTTAATTATCGTTTTTTTCGTCGTATCGTTATTATCGTTATTATATTTTTTATCGGTATTACCGCTATTATCATTATTCTCATTATTTTCGTTGTATCGTTATTATCGTCATTATATTTATTATCCTTATTTTTATATTTATATACGTAATTGACGTTATTATCGACGTTATTGTTATTATTATTTTTATTATCGTTATTATCGTTATTATGCTTATTATCGTCATAATAGTAATTATAATAGTATACCGATATTATCGTTATTATCGTAATTACTGTTATAATCGTTATTATCGTTATTACGGTTTTTATCGTTACTGTCGATATAATTACTATTATTATCGTTCTTCGCGTTATTATCATTATTATCGTTATTATAGTTATTATCGTTTTTAGCTTTATAATCGTTATTATTATTATTATCGATATTATTATTATTAGTATCGTTTCTATCTTTATTATCGTTACTGTCGTTAAAATTATTATTATTGCCGTTATTAGCGTTGTTATCCTTATTATCGTAATTATCGTTATTATTATTATTATTATCATTATTATTGTTATTCTCGTTATTATCGTTATTACCGTTATAATCTTTATTATCGTCATCCTTATTATAGTTATTATCGTTATTTACGTTGTTGACGTATTGTCGTTATTTTTGATCATATCGTCTTATCGTTGTTATCGTTATTATCTTTAGTATCGTTTTTATCCTTATTACCTTTATTATAGTAATTATTTTTATAATTGTTATTATCGTTGACATCATTATTATTGTATTTATCGTTATTATTATTATTATTAATGTTATTGCAGTTATTATTGTTATTATCGTTAATATAATTATTATTTAAATTATCAGTATTATTATTACTGTTATTATCGTCATTTTCGTTATTATAGTTATTATCGTTTTCTTCGTTATTATCGTTACTATTATTATTATTATTGTTATTATCGTTATTATCGTCATTATCGTTATCAACGTTATTATCACAATTACCGTTATTATCGGTATTACCGTTATTATCGTTATTATCGTTTTAATCGCTACTATCTTTATTATCTTTACTGGAGCTATTATCGTTTCTATTGTTATTAACTTTATTATCGTTATTATCGTTATTATAATTATTAATGTTATTATCGTTATTAACGTTATTATCTTTATAATCTATATTATTATCATTATTAGTTTTATTATCGTTATTATCTCTATTAACAACATTTTTGATATTATCGCTGTTATTGTTTTTAACGTTATTAGAAGTTATTTTTGTTAAAATCGATATTATCGGTATTCTCGTTGTTACCGGTATAGTCGTTTTTATCGGTATAATCGTTGTGATCGTAAGTATATTTATTATCGTTATTATCTTTATTAGTGTTAATTCTGCTATTATCTTTATTATCGTTATTAGTGTTATTATTACCGTTCTTACCGTTATTATTGCCATTATCGTTATTATAGATATTTTCCTTTTTATTGTTATTACAGTAAATATCGTTTAAATCCTTAGTATATTTATCGCCATTATCTTATTGGTATTATTATTATTATAATCGTTATTAACGTTAGTATCGTTTGTATCATTTTTTCCGTTATTACCGTTATTATCGTCATACCGATATAAAAGTTATTATCGCTATCGTTATAATCGTTATTATCGTTATCATTTTTATTATCGTTATTACCGGTATTATCGTTATCATTGTTATTATTGTTATTATTATTATTATTATTATTGTTATTATCGTTAGTATCGTTATTACCGTTATTATCGTTATTACCGTTATTATCGTTATTATTATTATTATTATCGTTTTTAACGTCATTATCGTTATTATCGTTATTATCGTTTTTATTATTATTATTATCATCATTAACGTTATTATCGTTATTAACGTTATTATTGTTACCACCGTTATTACGATTAATACTCTTATTTTCGTTATAATCGTTATTATTGTTATTATCGATTACTTCAGTTGTTAACGATATTATCGTTATTATCGATATTATTATTATTATTATCGGTATTATCGACATTGTCGTAATAACCGTTATTATGGTTGTAATCTCTATTACCGTCATTATCTCTATTATTGTTAATATTATCATTAAAATCGTTTTTATCGTTCTTATCGTTATAACCCTTATTATCGTTATTATCGATATTATTATTATTATTGTGCTTATTATCGTTATTATCGTTACCCTCGTTATTATCTTTATTATCATTATTACTGTTATTACAGTCATTATCATTATTATAATAATTATTGTCGTTATTGTCGTTATTATCGTAATTACCGCTATTATCGTTATTAACAGTATTAACGTTATTATCGATATTAATTTTATTATTTCCTTTATTATTGTCAATATCGTAACTATTGCTATTATCGGTATCATTTTTAGTATGGTTATTTGCATTATTTTCGTTATTATCGGTATTCTCGTTATTATCGGTATAATAGTTATAATCGTTATTATGGATATTATCGTTTTTCATTATTATCGTCTTTATCGTAATTATCGTTATTATCGTTATTATTGTTATTATTGAAATTACTGTTATTATTGAAATTACTGTTATTATTGAAATTACTGTTATTATCGTTTTAATCATTTATATCATAGTTACCGTTATAATCATTATTATCGTTATTATGGTTATAATCGTTCTTATCGTTATTATCGTTATTATAGTATTATCAATAACTAATAATAAGTTATTATAATTATTACAGTTATTATCGTTTTTATTGATATTATTTCTTATATGGTTATTATTGTTATTACCGTTATTACCGTTATCTTCGTAATGACAGTTGTTATATTTATTTTCGTTATAATCGATTTTACCTTAACAATCGTCATTTTCGTTACTAGCTTTATTATCGTTATTATCGTTAATATCCTTATTACGTTTATTATCGTTACTACCGTAATTATGATAATTGACGTTATTATTATTATTTTTGTCGTTTTAATCATTATTATCGTTATTACCGTTATTATCTTTATTGTAGTTATTAGACTTATTATTGTTCTTATTGTCATTATCGTTATTATCGTTATTGTCTATATTACCGTTATTAGCGTTATTTTCGATATTATTATTATTATTATCGTTATTATCGTTATTAAAGTTATAACCTTTATTAATGGTATTATCGTTATTTTCGTTATATTCATTATTATCGTTCTATCATTTTTATAATTATTATCGTCATTGTCGTGATAAGTGTTATTTTAGATATTATCGTGATTACCGTTATTCTTATGAGTAACTTTACTATCGTTATTATCTTTAATATCGTTATTAGTGTAATCTTCGTAATTAATACTATTATTTTCGTCATTATTATTATTATTATGGTTATTTACGTTATTATCATTATTAACGACATTATTATAATTATAATCGTTTTTAAATTCATTATCGTCATCATCGTTACTTTCGTTACTATTATTATTATTATCATTATTATCGCTTTTTCGTTATTACCGTTATCATCGTTTTTATCGTTATTATCGATATTTTCTTTATCATCGGTATTTTCGTTATTACCATTATTATCTTTGTAATCTTTACTATTATTATAATTATTGTAATTATTGTTGTTATCGTAATGACCGTTATTATCGTTATTATACCTATTATTATCGTTATTATCGTTATTATCGTTATTATCGTTTTAGTCGTTATTATCGTTATTATGATTATTAGTGTTATTGTCATCACTATTGTTATTACTGTTATTTGTGTAATTTTCGTTATTATCTTTATTCTTTATATTAGTACCGTTTTTATCATTTTTATCGTCATTATCGTTATTAATGCTATCCTCGCTTTTAATATTATTATTAGAATTATTATCGTTACAATCGTTATTATTGTTATTATTATTAATAATATTTCGTTTTTATCGTTATCATCGTTATTATCGTTATTATCGTTATTACCGTTATTAAAGTTTTTACAGCTATTTCAGTCATTAACATTATTATCGTTAATATAGATATTATCTTTTTTATCTTTATTATCGTTAATAACGTTATTATCTTTATTATCGTTATTATTGTTTTTACAATTAATATCGTTATTATCGTTATTATCCTAATGATCGTTATTATAGTTATTATCTTCATTATTTTCCTTATCGTCTTGTCGCTACTAGCGTTATTGTCCATATCAACGTTATTATATCGTTACTATTGTTATTATAGGTATTATTGTTATTATGGTTAATGATAATTTTATTATTACTATTACCTTTAATAACGGTATTATCTTATTATCATTATTATCTTTATTAACGTTTTATCTTTATTATCGTTATTATCGTTAATATTGTTATAATAGTTACAATCGTTATCGTTACAAACGTTATTAGCCTTATTATCGTTAATATATATTTATCATTGAAATAATCTTTATTATAGTTATTATCGGTAAAATAGTTATTATCGCTATTATCAGCATAATGGTCATTATCGTCATTATCGTTATTATCGTTATGATCGTTATTATTGTTATTATCGTAATTATCTTCCCCATTGTCTTATAGTTACGAGCGTTACTACCTTTATTATCTTTATTATTATTATTATTTTCGTTATTATCGTTATAATCGATATTATTGTAATTATTATTATTATTATCGTTTGTTTCGTTATATTGTTATTATCGTTATTATCGTTATTATCGTCATTGATAATATTTATTTTAGTACTATCGTTAATAACAATATTATCTGTATTATCGTTTTTATCGTTAATAATGTTATTATCTTTATTGTTGTTATTATCGCTTTTACCATTAATATCATTATTACCGTTATTATCGTTAATATAATTATTATCGTTATTATCGTTATTACCGATATTTTCGTTATATTTGTATTATTATTGTTATCATCGTTATTATCGTTATTATCTTTATAATCGTTTTATCGTTACAATAGAAATTATCGTTGTTATCGATATTCCCGTTATTATCGTTATTATAGTTATTAACGTTTTTATCGATATTATCGTTATTTTCATTATTATAATTATCGTTATTATCGTTAACATCGTTATTACCGTCATTATCGTTATCGTTATTATCGTTTTAGCCATTATTATCATTATTATCGTTATTATAACTTTTATTATAGTTATTATCGTTATTACAGTTATTACGTTATTATTGTTTTTATCTTTATTATTGTTATTATTATTATTATTATTATCGTGATAATTGTTATTATCGTTATTATCTTTATTGCTGTTATTATCGTAATTATCGTTAATACAGTTACTACCGTTATTATCGGTATTGTCTTTATCGTTATGATCCCTATTGTCGTTGTTATCATTATCTTCGTTATTATCGTTATTATCGTTATTTTCATTATTATTATTAGTACAATTATGACCGTTATTATCGTTATTACCTTTATTATCGTTATTATCGTTATTATGGTTTTAATCGTTATTATACTTATTAACGTTATTAACGTTATTATCGTTTATATCGATATTATCATTATTACGGTAATTACGGTTTATATCATTGTTACCTTTACTATTGTTACTACTGTCAATACCATTATTATCGGTATCTTTATTATCGTCTTTATCATTATTATCGTTATTATCGTTATTATTACTTTTATTATCTTTCTTACCGTTATTATCGTTATTATCGGAATAATATTTATTATCAAAATTACCGTTATTTTTATTATTATGGACATTATCGTTATTATCGTTATTATCGTTTTCGTTATTATAGTTATTACCGTTATTACCGATTTTGTCGTTCTTATCGTTATTATCTTTATTATACTTATTATTATTATTATTATTGTTATTATCGATATTGTCTTTATTATCGTTATTTATTTTATATTCGTTATTATCGCTATTAATAATATTAGTATCGTTATTTTCGCTATTATCTTTTTTATCTTTATTCTCGTTATTATTATAATTATTATCGTTATTATCTTTATTATTGTTATTATCGTTATTATAATTTTAATATCGTTATTCTCGTTTTTATAGTTATTATCGTTCTACAGTTATTATCGGTTTTTACCGTCATTATCGTTAATCTTTATATCAGTATTTTAGTTATTACAGTATTACAGTAGTTACCGTTATTATCGTTATTAATTTTATTATCGTACTTATCCTTATCGTTATAATCGTTATTATCGTTACTACCGTTATAATCGTTGTTATCTTTATAGTTATTAATGTTATTATAGTTATTATCGTTATTATTATTATTATTATCGTTATTATCCTTATTAACGTTATTCTTGTTTTTATCGCTATTATTATTATTATTACCGTAATTACCATTATTACATTTTTTATCGTTATTATCGTAACTATCGATATCGTTATTATTATCGATTTTAACGTTGTTATCTTTATTATTATTATTATCTTTATTTTCTTCATTTTTATTTTTATTATCATTCTAATCGTCTTTATCGTTATAATATTTATTAACGTTATTATCGTTGTTATAGTTATTATCGTTATTATCGTTATTATATTTATCTTCGTTATTATAGTTAGTATCGTTAGTACCGTTATTATCGTTATTTTCGTTACTGTCGTTCTTATCGTCTTATCATTATTATCGATATTATCGTCATTATCGTTCTATCGTTATTAAAGTTATTATTGCTCTTATTATTAATATTGTCGTGATTATCGTTAATTTCGATACTACCTTTATAATCGTTATTATCCTTATCGTTATTATAGATATTATCGTTAATATCGTTATTGTCGTTATTATCGCTATTACCGTTAATAGTTTTTTTATCGTTATTGTCATTACCCTTAATATCCTTATTATCGTAATTAACGTTAATATCGTAATTAGTGTAATTTCTGATACCATCGTTATTATCGTTATTATATTTATTATTGTAATCGTTTTTGCCGTTATTATCGTTATTATAGCTATTATTACTTTATTATTTTTTTTATCGTTAATATCGTAATTACCGTTTTTATCGTTATTAATTTTATTATCGTTATTATCTATATAATTATTATTATTGTGATTATTATCGTTATTATCGCAATTATCGTTATTATCCTTAGTATCGTTATTAAAGTTAACAGTTTTATTATCCTTTTTAATGTTATTATAATTATTATTAATTTTTTATCGTTATTTTCGTTATAATCGTCATTATCTTTATTATTTTCATTATCGTTATTATCATTATTACCTTTATAATAGTTATTACCGTTATTATCGTCACTGACGTAATTATTATTATAATCATTATCGTTATAATCATTATTATCGTTATTATCTTAATTATCTTTATTATCCTTGTAACCGTTACTATCGTTTTATCTTCATAATAATTATTATAGTTATTTTCGTGGTTAAGGTCATTATCGATATTATCGTTATTATCGATATAACCGTTATTATCGTTATTATCGTTGTTGGAATAATTTTCATTGTAATCGTTAAAATCGTTATTAGTATTATTATAATCGTTTTTATCGTTATTTCGGTTATTTTCATTATCATCATTATTAATATTATATTTTTTAACGTTACTCACGTTACTATCGTTATAGCCGTTATAATCGTTATAACATTTTTTATCGTTATTATCGTTATTATTATTATTATTATTACCTTTTTTATCATTATTATCGTTATTATTGTAATTATCATTATTATCGATATTATCGCCATATTTGTTTTTATCATCATTACCGTTAATATTGTTGATGTCGTTATTAAAGTAATTATCGTTATTACAATTATTATTGTTAATAAGTTCATTATTATTCTTTTTATCGTTATTATCGTTATAATCGTTGATATCTTTTATTCGAATTTGCTATTATTACAGTGATTATTATCGTTATTATCATTATTATTTTCATTATCGTTATAATAGTTATTATCTTTATTATAATTATTATTGTTATTATCGTTATTATCCTCTTAATTGTTATAATCGTTATAACCGTTATTACCGTTCTTATGGTTATTACAGTTGTTTATATAATAATCATCGTTATTATTGTTATTATCAATATTATCGTTAAATTCGTTATTATGATTATTATCGTTATTACATTTATTATCGTTATTATGGTTATTATTATTATTATTACCTTTATAATCGTTATCATCGTCAGCATCGTTTTTATTGTTATTATTAATGTTATTATTGCTATTATCGCTATAATCGTTATTATTATTCTTAGCGTTATTATCATTATTTTCGTCATTATCGTTACTATTATTATCGTTATATTCGTTGCAATCGTTATAATCGTTAACGTTATCGTTATAAATGTTATTATCGGTATTATGGTTATTATCGTTTTTAACGATAGTATCGTTATTATTATTATAATTTTCGTCATTATCGTTATTCTCGTTATTAAATTAATTATCTTTATTATCGTAATTATTATTATTATTTTCGTTATACTCCTTATAATTACTGTAATCGTTATTGGCGTATTATCTTTAATATTGTTATTATCGTTATTGTCATTATTATCGTTATAATAGTTATTATAGCTATCATCGTTGCTATCGTTATAATTGCTATTATCGTTATTATCATTATCATCGTTATTATCGTTATTATTGTTATTATTATTATTATCATTATTAGTATCGTTATTACCGTTATAATCCTTATTCTAGTTATCCTTATTATATTTACTATTGTTATTATCATTATTAACGTTATTAGCGTTATTATCTTTTATATCGTTACTAACGTTATAACCGTTATTATAGTTATTATCTATATAATCGTTATTTACGACATTATCCTTATTATTAATTTTATTATCGTTTTTATGGTTATTATCTATATTATCTTTATGACGTTATTATCGTTATTATTGTTATTATTTTCGTCCTTTTTGTTATTATAACTATTATCGTCATTTTATTATTGTATTTATTATCGTTGTTATTGTCCTATCTTTATTATCGTCACTATTATTATTATAATAGCTATTAACATTATTATCGTTATATTGGTTATTATCGTTATTTTCGATTGTTATAGTTATTATCGTTATTAGGTTCATTGTCTTTATTACCGTTTTCGTTATTAGTTATTATCGTTTTTACTGCTTTTGTCGATATTATTGTTATTATCGCTATTATCATTATTATTAATATTATAATCGTAATTATCATTATATTCGTTATTATCGTTATTTTCGTTGTAATCGTTATTATCGATATAGGCGTTAATATGGATATAATCGTTAACATCGTTATTATCTTATTATCCTTTTTATCGTTTATATTATTATTATTATCGTTTATCTTCATTATCGTTATTATTAATATTATTATCGTGATTATAGTTATTGTCGTTATATTTGTTATTATCGTTAAAATTGTTATTATCGTTATTATCGTTATTATCTTTGCTATTATTATCTTTATCGTTATTATCTTCATCTTCGTTATTATTACGATTGTTATTGTTATTAACGTTTTAACTGTTATTAATATTATTGCAGTTATTTTCATTAATTTCGGTTTTAACGATATTATCCTTATAATCGTTATTGTCTTTATAAACGTTTTTATCGTAAATATAGTTTTTATTATTATTATTTTTGTTATTATAGTTATTATCGTTATTGTCGTTATTATCTTTAGTATCCTTATTGCCGTTATTATTATTATTATTATCGTTATAATTGCTAGTATAGTTATTATCGTTATTATCATTATTATTAATTCTATTATTGTTATAATCGTTATTGTCGCTGTTATCGTTATTATCGTTAATATTATTAATATTATCGTTATTATCGATATATTCGTTATTATAATTAGTATTATCTTTATTATCGTTATTATGGCTGTAATAGTATGTACCTTTATTATCGTTATTATTATTATTATTATAGTTATTAACATTATTATTATCATTATTATCGTTATTATTATTTCTATTATCGTTATTATGGAGATTACCCTTATTACCATTGTTACAGTTATTATAGATATTCTGCTATTGTTATTAGTATTACCGTTATTATCGTTATCGTTATTATAGATATCTTTATTATCGTTAATATCTTTATTATCGTTATTACTATAATTACCATTATTTTCGTGGTTATTGTGATTATCGATATTACCGTTATTATCGTTTATTTCTTTTCGTTATTAGTATTACCGCTATCATCGTAATTATCACTTTATTATTATTATTTTCGCTATTATTGTTATTAATGCTATAATATTAATTACCGTTATTATCGTTATTATTATTACTATTACAGTTATAGTCGTTATTATTATCTTTATTGTCGATATTATTAATATTATTATCGTCATTATCGAGATAATCGTTATTACCGTTATTACCGTTATTATCGTTATCGTTATTATATTTATCGATATAACCTTTATTATCGTTATTACCGATCTTATCGTCATTATTTTTATTATTATCGTTATTATCGTTATTGTCGTTATTATCTTTATTTACTTTATTATCGTTATTCTTATTATTTTTGTCGTTATAATCGTTATTATCGTTAATATCGCTATTATCGTTAATACCTTTATTATCGTTATTTTCATTATTATCGTTATTATTATTATTATTACCGTTATTATCGTTATTATCGTTATTATTATTATTCTTCTTATCGTTATTTTCGTTACTATCGTTATTATCGTTATTTACACTAATATCGATAATATCGTTATTATCATTATTATCGCTTTTATCGTTATTATAGTTATTAACTTCATTATCGTTATAATCGTTATTATATTAATTATTATCGTTATTATCGTTATTATCGTTATTATTATTATTGTTATTGTCAATAAAGTTATAGATACTGCCGTAATTTTCGTTGATATCGATATTACCTTTATTATAGTTATTATTATTATTATCGTTATTGACCTTATTTTCGTTGTTATATTATTAACGTTATTATAGTTATTTTCTTTATTTTCGTTACTACCGTTATTATAGCTATTATATTTACTAACGTTATAATAGCTATTATCGTTATCGTTATAAACGTTATTAACATTACTATCTTTAATATAGTTATCATTGTAATAATATTTATTATCGTTATTATGGTTACTATCGTTTTTCTCGTTATTCTCGTTATTATCATTATTACCGTTATTATCATTATTACCGTTATTATCGTTATTACCTTTATTTTACTTATTATTACTAATATTATAGTGACTATCGTTATTATCGATATTGTCGTTATTGTCGTTATTTTCCACGATATCGTTATTATCATAATTATCGTTATTATTGTTATTATCATTATAATAGTTTTTATCGTTATTAGCGTTAATATCGTTATTATCTATATTGCCGGGATAATCATTATTATCGTTATCCTTATAATATTTAGTATCGTTATTACAGTTACTGTCGTCATTATCGTTATTATCGGTCTTATTGTCACATCGTTATTATCGTTATTATTTATATTATGATTATTATCGTTATGGTTATTATTATTATCGTTGTTAATATTATTATCTTTATTATAGTTATTGTCGTATTTTTCGTTATTATTGTTATTATCGTTATAATAGTTTCTATCGTTATCGTTACAAACGTTCTATTCGTTATTATCATTATTATCGTAATTATCTTTCATATCTTCTCATCGTTACTACCGTTATTATCTTTATTATTATTACTATTATCGTTATTATCGTTAATATAGTTATTATTGTTATAATCGTTATTACCATTATAATCGTTATTGTCGTTATTATCGCTATTGACCTTATTATCGTTAGTCGTTATTATCGTTATTGTCTTTATTATCGCTATTATCGTTATTATCGTTCTCATAGACTGATCTATATAATCGTTATGATCGTTATAATTGTAATTGGTAATATAGTTAACGTTGTTATCGTTATTATCGTTATTGTCATTTTTTTCGATGTTAACGTTTTTATCGTTATTATTGATATTATCGTAATTACCGTTATTATCGTTATCATCGTTCTTATCGATAGTATCGTTACTATCGATATTATCGTTACAATCGATATTATCGTTTTATCGTAATTGCCGTTATTAATATCATTATTGTTATTACTGTTACTATCGTTATTATCGATATTATAGAAATAATCGATATTATCGTTATTATCAATATTATTGTTATTATCGTTATTATTATTATTATTATCGTTTTATAGTTATTACCGTTATTATCGTTATTATCGTTATTATTATTATTATTTTTAGAACTATTATTATTATCATTATTAAAATTATTGTTGTTATTATTGTTATTGTCGTAATTATCGCTATTATTATTGTTATAATCGTTATTATGTTTATATCCGTTACTATCGCTAATATCGTTATATCGTTATTATTATTATTATTATCGTTATTATCGTTATTGTTGTTATTATTATTATTATTATTATTATTCTTATTTCCTTTATTAACGTTTATATCGTTATAATAGTTAAAATCGCTATTATTGTTGTTAACTTTATTATCGTTATTTTCATTATTATCGCTATTATCGTTATTATCATTATTATCGTTATTATTATTATTAGTATCGTTATTATCGTTCTTATCATCTTATCGTTATTATCGTTATTATCGTCACTATCGCCATTATGGTTATTAATATTATTATTATCGTTATAATCGTCTTTATCGATATTACATATGTTATCGTTTATGTCTTTTTTATGGTTACTACATCTAAATCGTTATTATTGTTATCGTTACAATCGTTATTATCGATTTATTTCGTCATTTTCCTTATTATCATTCTTACCGTTATAATCCTTATTATCGTTATCATTAATATATTTAACGTTATTATCGTTATTGTTGTTATTATCTTTATTTTTGTAATTATCGTTATTACATTATTAATATTGTTAGTATCGTTATTATCGTAAATATTAATATTACCGTTATAATAGTAATTGTCGTTTTCGAAATTATAATTATTGTCATTATCACTATTATCGTTATTATCGCTAATATCGTTATTATTATTAATATTATCGTTATTAACGTTATTATCATCACTATCGTTATTATCGTTATTATTATTAATATTAAAGATATTAACGTTATTATCGTTACTATCGTTATTATCGTTATCTTCGTTGTTATAATTATTATTGTTATAATCTTTATTATCGTTGTTCCCGTTATCGATATTATAGCTATTGTCGATAATACCGTTATTGTCGTTATTATCGCTATTATCGTTATTATAACTATTATTGTCGTTATTATCATTACTATAGTGATTAATATTATTATTATCGTTATGAAATTTATTATCGTTCTTACCGTTATTATCGTTATAATAATTATTACCGTTATAATAGTTACATTCGTTATTATCCTTACTAATGTTATTTTCTTCATTATCGTTATTAATATTTTACATTATTATTAGTATCGTTATTATCGTTATTATCTATATTATTACTCTTATTTTCAGTACTATCGTTATTACCGTTATAATCGTTTTTATATTTATAATCCTTTTTATTTTTATTATTTTTATTATCGTTATCAGAGTTATTACTATTATTATTTCCGTTATTATCGTAAATATTAATATTACCGTTATAATAGTAATTGTCGTTTTCGAAATTATAATTATTGTCATTATCACTATTATCGTTATTATCGCTAATATCGTTATTATTATTAATATTATCGTTATTAACGTTATTATCATCACTATCGTTATTATCGTTATTATTATTAATATTAAAGATATTAACGTTATTATCGTTACTATCGTTATTATCGTTATCTTCGTTGTTATAATTATTATTGTTATAATCTTTATTATCGTTGTTCCCGTTATCGATATTATAGCTATTGTCGTTAATACCGTTATTGTCGTTATTATCGCTATTATCGTTATTATAACTATTATTGTCGTTATTATCATTACTATAGTGATTAATATTATTATTATCGTTATGAAATTTATTATCGTTCTTACCGTTATTATCGTTATAATAATTATTACCGTTATAATAGTTACATTCGTTATTATCCTTACTAATGTTATTTTCTTCATTATCGTTATTAATATTTTACATTATTATTAGTATCGTTATTATCGTTATTATCTATATTATTACTCTTATTTTCAGTACTATTGTTATTACCGTTATAATCGTTTTTATATTTATAATCCTTTTTATTTTTATTATTTTTATTATCGTTATCAGAGTTATTACTATTATTATTTCCGTTATTATCGTAAATATTAATATTACCGTTATAATAGTAATTGTCGTTTTCGAAATTATAATTATTGTCATTATCACTATTATCGTTATTATCGTTAATATCGTTATTATTATTAATATTATCGTTATTAACGTTATTATCATCACTATCGTTATTATCGTTATTATTATTAATATTAAAGTTATTAACGTTATTATCGTTACTATCGTTATTATCGTTATCTTCGTTGTTATAATTATTATCGTTATAATCTTTATTATCGTTGTTCCCGTTATCGATATTATAGCTATTGTCGTTAATACCGTTATTGTCGTTATTATCGCTATTATCGTTATTATAACTATTATTGTCGTTATTATCATTACTATAGTGATTAATATTATTATTATCGTTATGAAATTTATTACCGTTCTTACCCTTATTATCGTTATAATAATTATTACCGTTATAACAGTTACATTCGTTATTACCCTTACTAATGTTATTTTCTTCATTATCGTTACTATCGTTATTATATTTTACATTATTATTAGTATCGTTATTATCGTTATTATCTATATTATTACTCTTATTTTCAGTACTATCGTTATTACCGTTATAATCGTTTTTATATTTATAATCCTTTTTATTTTTATTATCTTTATTATCGTTATCAGAGTTATTACTATCATTATTTCCGTTATTATCGTTATTATCATTTTTTTCGTTATTATCGTTCTGATCGTTATAATCGATATTATTGTTATATTCGTTTTTATAGTTATTATCGTTATCGTTATTATAGTTATCATTATTATCGTTATTGTCGTTATTATCGTCAATATCATTATTATCGTTATTCTTATTATTATTGTCGTTCCTCCCGTTATTACCGTTATTATTGTTATTAACGTTATTAACGATATGATAATTATTATCATTATTATTATCGTCGTTATTATCCGTTATTATCGTTATAATTTTTATTATTATCTTTTTTATAGTAATTATCGTTATTATCGTTATTATCATTATCCTTTATAACCGTTATTACTGTTGTTACCGTTATTATCGTTATATTTGTTACTATCGTTATTATCGTTATTATCGTTATTATTATCGTTATTATCGTTACTGTAGTCATTATCGTTTTTATTATTTTCAGTATCGTTATTATCGTTATAACAGTTATTGTAGTTATAATAGTTAATGTAGTTATTACCTTTGTAATCATTATTAATGCTATTATCGTAATTATCTTAATTATCGCTATTAACTTTATAATCGTTATTATCACAATTAATTGTATTATTATCGTTATCCTCGTTATTATCGTTGTTATGGTTGGGATCGTTATTATTATTTTTATTATCGTTATTGCCGTTATATTCGTTATTACCGTTATTATAGTTATAATAGTAATTATATTTATTATCGATATTATCGTTATTATCGTTATAATCATTAATATCTTTGTTAATGTTATTATTATCGGTATTATAGTTATTTTCGTTATTAGCGTTATTATCGTTATTATAATTATTATTATAGTTATTATCATTATTATCGCTAATATCGTTATCATCTTTATTTTCGTTATTACAGTTAATATCTTTATTATCGTTATAATCGTTTTTATCGCTATGATCTTTATTATCGTTATTATAGTAATTAACGTTATTATCGTTTTAATCGTTATTATCGTTTTTATCGTTATTACATTTGTAATCGCTACTATTCTTACTATTTTAGTTCTTGTATTTATTATTATTTTAATAGTAATTATCTTTATTATCGTAATTACTGTTCTACTCGTTATTGTCGTTATGGCTATTATAGTTATTATAGTTATAATCGTTATTGTCATTATTATCGTTATTATCGTTGTTATTACTATTATTATCGTTATTTTCGTTATTATCTTTATTGTCCTTACTTTCGCTATTATCGGTCGTATTGTTCTTAGAGTCTCATCGTTATTATCGTTATTAACTTTATTATTGTTATTATCGTTATTACCATTATAATAATCATTATGGTTATTATCGTTATGATCGTTATTATCGTTATTATCGTTATTATCATTAAAATCGTCATTATCATTATTTTCATTATTACGTTTCTTATCGTCTTATCGTTAATACCGTTATTATCGTTATTATCGTTATTATTAATATTATTAACATAATTTTCGTTAGTATCGTTATTTCCGTTTTTTTCGTTCTTATTCTTATTACCATTATTATCGTTATTATAGTTCTTATCGTTATTATAGTTATTATCGTTACTAGAGTTGTAATAGTTACTACTCTAGTTACTACTCTAGTAACTATTACAACTCTAGTAACGATTCCTTATCGTTATTAACAATAAGATCGTTATTATTGTTAATATCGTTATCAATGTAATAATATTTCTGCTCGTTATTAATATTATTATCGTTATTATCGTTATTATCGCTGTTTTCTTTATTATTAATATTATTATCGTTATTATCGTTATTATCGATATAATCATAATTACCGTTATTATCGTTTTTTCGTCATTATCGTTATTATCGTTATGACGGTTATTATCTTCTTTATAGTAATTATCGTTCTATCGTCTTATCGCTACTACCGTTATTATCATTATTATCGTTATTATTATTACTATTGTCGTTATTGTCGCTATTATTGATATTATTGTTATTATATATTATTATCATTATTATCGTTATTATCGTTATTATCGTTATTACCGTTATTATCATTATAATCGCTATTATCGTTATTATTTTTATAATTACCGTTATTAACGTTATTATCGTTTTTATCGTTATTATCGGTATCATTATTATTATGATAGATATTAACGTTATTATCGTAATTATCGATATTATCATTATTACCGTTCTTATTACTATTATTATCTTTATTAATATTATTATCGTTATTATCGTTATTATCGTTATTTTCATTATTATCTTTATTATTGGAATAGTTGTTATTTCCGTTAGAATAGTTATTTTCCTTATTATCGTTATTATCACTATTATCGGTATTATTATTATTTTTACCGTTATTATCCTTATTATCGACATTATCGCTATTATCTTTATTATCGTTATTATACTTTTTGTTATAATTATTATCGTTATTGTCGATTTTACCATTATTATCGTTATTATCGTTGTTAATATTAATAATATCGTTATTTTCGTTATTATCTTTATTATCATTAATAACGTTATTTTCGTCGTATAACGATATTTATCGATAATAACGTTATTATTAACGTTATTATCATATCGTTATTTTCGTTATTATCATTTTTATCATTATTATCATTATTATTATTATATCCATATTCTGGTTATTATCGTTATAATAGTTATTATCATCGGCATTCCAAATATCGTTATATTAGTTTTTATCGTAATTATTGTCATTGTAATCGTTATTATCGTTATAAACTTTATTTTCGTTTTTATCGTTATTATGGTTATATTCTTTATTACTGTTATTATCGTTATTATCGTTATTCCCGTTATTACCGAATTATCGTTATTATCTCTATTATTATTATTATTATTATTATCGTTATGGTCGTTATTATTGATAATACCATTATAATCGTTAAATTTGTTTTTATCGTTATTACTGTTATTGTCACTATTATGTTAATTTCGCTATTATCTTTTCTACCAATAAATTAGATATTATCGATATCTTTATAAACGTTACTATCGTTATTATTTTTAATTTAGTAATTATTGTTATAACATTTATTATCGTTATTATCGTTATTACCTTTATTAGAGTTATAAACCGTATTATCATTATTTTCGTTATTATCGTTATTTTTAATATTATAATTGTATTGGTTATTATCGTTATAATCGTTCTTATCATTGTCGTTATTAACGTTATTACCGTCATTATCATTATTATCGTTATTATCGTTATTATCGTTATTATCGTTATTATTACCATTATTTTCTTCATTATCGTTATTATTGTTATTACAGTTATTATGTATATAAATGTTATTATCGTTATTATCGTTATAATCTTTATTATTGTTATTACCCTCATAATTTTAATTATTATTATTATCGTGAATATCGTTATTGACGTTTACACCGTTATTATCGTTATTATTGTTATTATCGTTATTATCGTCAATAAACTTTTAATCGTTATAAACCTTATTATTACTATTATATTTATTATCGTTCCAATTATTTCTATTATCGTTATTATCGTTATTATCGTCATTAACGTTATTGCGGCTAATATCGCTATTTTTATTATTATTATCTTTATTCCCGGTATTAGGGTTATTACCGTTATTAACATTATTACCGTTATTATCGTTATATTTATTATCGTTATTATCATTTATCTTTATTTACCTCTTTGTTGTTATAAAAGTTATTATCGTCATTAACGTTATTATATTTATTATCGTTATTTTCGTTATTATCATTATTATCGATATTATTATCGTTATTATTATCGTTATTGTTATTATTATTATCGTTTTTATCGTTTTATTCTTTATGACAGTTATTATCGTTATTATCGTTATTCCCGTTATTACCTAAATTATCATTGTTACCATTATTATCTCTATTATTATTATTATTATCGTTATTGTCGTTATTATTGTTAATACCATTATAATCGTTAAATTTGTTTTTATCGTTATTACCTTTATAATCCTTATTATCGTTATAATCGACATTATCGTTATTATCGTTGTTATTATCGTTATTATCGTTATTATTACTATTATTTTCCTCATTATCGTGATTATAGTTATTACTGTTACTGCCGTTATTATCGATATTATTATTGTAATTATCTTTATTATCGATATTATCGTTACTACCGTTATAATCGTTATCTTCTTTAATATCATCATTTACGTTATAATCGTTATTATGTTTATAATCGTTATTATCGTAATTATCGCAATTATTATTATTATCGTTATTATTGTTATTATCGTTATCATCATTTTTACCGTTATTATCGTTACTACCGTTATTATCGTTATAATCGTTGTTATCGTTATTATTGTTATTATGGTTTTTATCGTTATTGTTATTTTTATTACCTTTTTTATCGTGATTATCATTATTATCGTTATTATCGTTAAAAACGTTATTACCTTTATTATCGTTAATATTGTTATAATCGTTATTATTGTTATTATCGTTATCGTTATTATAGTTATCGTAATTACCGTTATTGTTGCTATTATCGTTATTACCGTTATTATCGTCATTATTATAATTAAAATCGTTATTAACATTATTATCGCTATTTTCATTATTATTGTTATTTACGTTATTATCGTTATAATAGTTATTATCGTTATTATCGTTGTTATCCACATTATCGTTATTATCGTTTTTATTTTTATTACCGGTATTATCGTTATTATCGTTATTATTATTGTTAGTATCGTTATTATCGTTATTATCACTATTACCGATATAATCGTTACTGTCGTTATCCTTATTACATATATTACCGTTATTATCGTTATTGCACTTATTTTCGATATTATCATTCTTTTCCTCTTATCTTTATTACCGTTATTTGCGCAATTTTCTTTATTAAAGATACTACCGTTATAACCGTAATTACCGTTTTCTTCATTATCGTTATAATCGTTTATATCGTAATTATCGTCCATAATATTATTATTATTTTTATCGTTTATAATGATATTATCCTTATTACCGTTTTTATCGTAGTTATCGTATTATCGTTATCGTTTTTAACGTTAGTATTGTTATTATTATAATTATTATCGTGATAATCGTTCTTATCATTATTACCTTTATAATCATTACTATCGTTATCGTTATTATTGTTATTATCGCTATTATCGTTATTGTCTTTATTATCTTTATTATCGTTAATACAGTTACTACCGTTATAATCGGTATTATCTTTATCATTATGATCTCTATTGCCGTTGTTATCATTATCATCGTTATTATCGTTATTATCGTTATTTTCGTTATTATAATTATTAGTACAGTTATTACCGTTATTATCGTTATTACCTTTATTATCGTTATTACCGTTCTTATGGTTTTAATCGTTATTATACTTATTAACGTTATTAACGTTATTATCGTTAGTATCGATATTATCTTTATTACGGTAATTACCGTAAGTATCGTTATTATCGTTATTACAGATATTATCGTCGTTATCGTTATTATCGTTATAATCGTTATAATCATCATAATTGTTACAATTTGTTATTATCGTTTTTATTATTATTGTCGTTATTATCATTATCGTCGCAATTATAGTTTTTGTCGTTATTATCGTTTTTATCGTTATTATCTTTATTATTATTATTGAAATCTTTATTAATGTTATTATCGTTATTATTACTATTTTCGTTATTATCATTATTATCGTTATTAACGTTACAATCGTTTTTATCGTAATTATTTTTATAATTATCGTTATTTTCATTATTATCATATATTATTTTTATTTTCGATGTTATCCTTATTATCTTTATTATCGTCATTATCGTTTTTGTCTTCATAATCGTTGTTGTCGTTAGCGTTATTATCATTGTAATCGTTTTTACAAGCATTACCGTTATTTTTTATCGTTATTATCGTTTTTGCTCTTATTATCGTTATTATCGTTCTTATCGACATATCATTATTATCATTATTGTCATTATTTTCGTTATTAATATTATTATTACATTTATAGACATTATTATCGTTATAATAGTTATTATCGTTATTTTCGCTATCATCGTTATTATCGTTATTCTCATAATTATCTTTATTATCGTTATTTTCAATATTTTTGTTATTGTTATTATTATTATCTTTATATCGTTATTATCCTAATTGTCGTTGTTATCGTTATTGTCGTTATCGTTAATATTGTTATTACCGATATTATCTTTATTATCGTTATTTACGTTATTATAGTATTTAACGTTAATATTATCTTTATTATCATTATCATTACTATTACTATCGTAATTATCGATATACCGTTATTACCGTAATTAACGTAATTATCGTTATTATTGTTATTGTCGTTATTATCGATATTAATACTATTATTAACGAGATTATCGTTATTATCGTAATTACCTTTTTTACCGTTATTATCGTTATTACCGTTATAACCGCGAATATCGTTATTGTTATAATCGTCATTATCGTTTTTACCGTTATTATCGTTATTATTACTATTATTATCGTTATTATATATATTATAGTTATTACAGTTTTACCGTTATTATCGTTATTGTTATTATAGTTATTATGGTTAATATCGTTATTATCGTTATCGTTATTACATTTAATAACTTTATAATGGTTATTTTCTTTATAATCGCAGTAATAGTTACTAATGTTATTATCTTTATTATAGTTTTTATCGTTATTATCGTTATGACCGTTATTATCGTTATGACCGTTATTATCTTTATGACCGTTATTATCGTTATTATCTTTATTATTATTATTATAGTTATTATAATTATTAGTATCTTTATTATCGTTATTGCTGTTATTATCGTTTCATCAATCTTATGGTCTTATCGTTATTATCGTTATTATCTTTATAATCGTTTTTAACGCATTTATCGTTATTATCGTTATTACCGTTATTAAAGTTATTAACGTAATTATCGATAATATCGTTATTATCGATATTATCGTTATTACCGTTATTGATATTATTATTATTATCGTTATTAACATTATTATCGTTATCGTTATTATCGTTATAACCGTTATTATCGTTATAACTTTGTATTCGTTTCTATCGTTTTCGTAATTATCGTTATTATAATCTTTAACTTTAATATCGTTGTAACCGTTATAGTAGTTATTAAAGATATTATCGTTGCTTCCTTTATTATCGTTTTTATCGATATTACCGCAATTGGAGATATCATAATTTTTAGAGTGGTTATTATCGTTATTATTTTATTACCGTTATAATCTTTTATATTGTTTTCCTAATTATAGTTCTTATCATTATAATAGTTATTGTGTTTATTAACTTTGTTAACGTTCTTATCGCCTTATCGTTATTATCGTTCTTATCTTTATTATCTCTATAATCATTCTTATCGTTACTATCGCTATTATCGTTATAATCGTTTTTGGCTTAATAACCGTTACTGTCGTTATAGTTATTATCGTTATAGTAGTTATTATCGTTATTATCTTTGCTTTCGTTATTATCGTTTTCATTTGTTTTTACCGTTATTATAATTATTATTATTATTAGTTTGGTTATCGCCGTTATTATCGTTAATATCGTTCTTATCGCTTTATCGTTATTATCGATATTATCGATTTTATCGTTATTATCCTTATTTCTGTAATAATTGTTATTATCGTTATCGCTATTACAGTTATTTTCGTTATTATCGTTATTGTTGTTATTACCTTCATTATCTTTATTATCTTTTTTATCGTTATTATTGTAATTATCGTTGTAATCGTTTTTAGCGTTATTAGAGTTATTATCATTATTACCGTTATATTCGTTATTATCGATATCATTAATGTCGTTATTATGATTATTATCGTTAATTCTTATCACTGTTAATACCGTTGTTTCCGTTACTATCGTTATTATACTTATTATCGCTTTTATCGTTATTATCATTTGTAAAATTATAATTGTTCTTTTCTTTCTTATCGTCACTACCGTTATAACCGTTATTATTAGTATCGTAATAAATGGTATTATCGCTATTGTCTTTAATATATTTTTTATGGCTATAAATTTATTATCTTAATTATCGTTTATATCGCTATTTTCTTTATTACCGTTATTATCTTTATTATCGTTACTACCGTTATAAACGTTCTTAACGTTATCGTTATTATTGTTATAATCGTTTTTATCTTTTTATTGTTATTGTCGTAGTTATCATTTTTAACGTTATTACCGTTATTACAGTTATTATTGTTAATATCGTCATAATCTTTATTATCATTATTACCGTATAATCGTTCTTAACGTTATCGTTATTATTGTTGTATCGTTATTATCGTTATTATCTATATTATCGCTATTAGCGTTACAATGATATTATTATTATTATTATTATTATTATCGTTATTATAGTTATTATCGGTATTATCATCGTTATTATTGTTAATATCCTTATTATCGCTATTACCGTTATTACCATTATTATAGTTATATTAGTTATTATTGTTATTATCGTTATTATCGTTAATATCGTTGTTCTCGTTATTGTTGTTATTATCTTTATAATCGTTCTTATCGTCCTATCGTTATTGTATTTATCATCATTATTATCGTTTTAATCTTTATTATCGTTATGGTCGTTGATATCGTTATTTACCTTATTATCGTTATTATCTTTATTATTGTAGTAATAGTGATTATCGTTATTATTATTATTAGTATCGTTATTATCCTTGTGATAGTTATTACCGTTAGTATCGTTATTGTTGTTATTACGATTATTATCGTTACTATCATTTTTATCGTTTTTATCGTTATTACCGTATTTATCGTTATTATTATCATAATTATCTTGATTGTCGTTATTATCGTTATTAACTATATAATCGTTATTTTCGATATCGTTATTATATTTATTATATTTATTATCGTTATTATTGTTATTATCGTCATTAACGTTAGTATTATTATTTATATTATTATTAATACTATTATCGTTATTATCGTTAATGATGTTATTATCGGTATTGACCTTATCATATTTATTAAACTTGTTATCGTTATTATTATTGCAATCGTTATTAATATTATTATTATCTATGCTACCGTTATTATCGTTATAATCGTTATCATCATTATTTTAGTAATTACAGTTATTATCAATATAGTCGTTATTATCGTTATTATCATTATTATAGTTATTATCGTTACTACTATTAATATTATCCTTATTATCGTTATTGTATTTGTAATAATTAATATCGTTATTATCGTTGTTATTGTTATTATCGTTATTAACGTTATAATAGTTATTATCATTATAAATTTTATTATTATTTTTATTCCCCTTATTATCGTTATAATTTTTTTATATTATCGTTTTTGCCGTTATTATCGTTATTACCGTTATTATTGTTAAAATAGTAATTAATTTTATTATTGTTATTATCGTTATTTTCGTTATAACCATTTTTATCGTTATTATTATTATTATCGGTATTGTATCTATTATCTTTATTATTATCATTATTACCGTTATTATCGTTCTTATCGTCATTATCGTTATTAACGTAATTACCGGTAAAATCGTTATTATCGTTAGTGGTATTATAGTTATTAAAGTTATTATCATTAACATTTATGACCGTTATTACCGTTTTTAACTTTATTTTCGTTATAAAAGCTATCGATATCGATTTATCTTTACTATCGATATTATCAATATAATCGTTACATTCGTTATAATCATTACTATCGTTATAGTAGTTATTCTTGTTTTCGTTATAAACGGTATTATCGTGAATATCATTATTATAGTTGTTAGTGTTCTAAACGTTATTACATTTATTATGGTTATCATCGTTATTATCGATATTACTGTTAATATCGTTATTATATTTATTATTGACATTACCTTTATAAACGTTATAATCATTATCGTTATTATCGTTATTATCGTTATTATCGTTATAAACGTTATTGCCCTTATAGTCGTTATTGTCGTTATAATCGTTATTATCGAAATTATCGTTATTATCGTTATTATCTTTATTATCGTTTTTATCGTTATTACCGTTATTATCGATTTTATTATTAATAATATCGTCACTATCGTCATTATCGTTATGATCGTTAAGATCGTTATTATTATTACTAGGAACGTTATTATTGTTAATTCCGTTATAATCGTTATTATCGTTATCCTTATCATACTTATCGTTATTATCGTTCTTATCGTCGTATTATTAATATCGTTATATCGTTGTTATCAATATTATCGTTATAATTATTATTATTACCGTTACTCCCGTTATTATCGTTATAATCGTTATTATATTTGGGATCGTTATTAAAGTTATTGTAGTTATTGTAATTATTACTATTATTATAATCGTTATTATTGTCATTATTGTTATTATCGTTATTATTATTATTAGTATCGTTATTATCGTTATTAATGTTATTATCGTTCTTATCGTCTTGAATTTATTACCGTTATTATCATTATAATTGTTATAGTTATTATAATAGTTATTAATATTATTGTCGTTATTATTGTTTTTGTCGTTATTTTCCTTATTATCGTTACTATCGTTATATTATTTATTATCGTTATCGTGAATATCGTTATTATCGTTATTATCGTTATTATTATTATTATCATCGTTATTTTCGTTAATGTAGTTATTATCATTATTATCGTTACATTAGGTATTATCGTTTTTATCGTTCGTATCATTATTATCGTTACTATCCTTATTATGGTTATTATCGTTATAATCGTTAATATCGTTATCGTTATTACCGTTATTATCGTTAATATCCTTATTTCAACTATTATCGTTACAATAGTTATTATCTTTATTATCGTTGTTATTGTTATTATAATCGTTATAATGTAATTATCTTTATTATTGTAATTATCGTAATTATCGTTAATCCTCATAACCGTTATTACAGTCGGTGCTGATATTATTGATATAATCGTTATTATCGTTATTATATTTATTATCGATATTATCATTATAGTCGTTATTTTCGTTATTATCGTTACTGCCGTTATAATCGTTATTATCCTCTCTTTATTATCGTTTTTACCTTTATTATCGATATTATTTTTATTATTGTTACTATCGTAATAATCGTTATTATCATTATTATCGTTACTGCCGTTATAACCGTTACTATCGTTAACATTATTATCGTTATTATCGTTAATATCGTTATTATTGTTATTATCGTAATTATCATTATTATCGTTAATATCGTTATAAGAGTTAATATCATTAATATCGACATAATCTTTATTATCCTTACTACCATTATAACCGTTATGATCGTTATCGTTCATACCGTTATTATCATTATTATCCTTATTGTCTTTATTGCCGTTATAATCGTTATATTATTATCGTTATTACCGTTATTAACTTTATCTTCCTTATTGAAGCTATTATCGTTATAATAGTTATTATCATTATAATAATTATTATGGTTATCGTCGTTATTATCGTTATTATCGTTAGTATCGTTATTAACGTTATTACCGTTATTATCAATATTATTATTATTAATATCGTTATTATCGTAAACATAGCTATAACCGTTATAATCGTTATTATCGTTACCCTTATTATAGTTATTATCGTTCATACCGTTATTGTAGTTACTATCGTTAATTTCGTTCTGAATTTCTTATCGTTAATATCGTTATTGTCGTTATTATTAATAACTTTATCTTTATTCTCGTTATCATCGTTATTATTCTTATTATTATCATTATTTATTTAATTATCGTTATTATCGTTATTATCGTTATTTACGTTATTATCGTTATTACCTTTATTATTGTTTTTTATCGTTATCTTTATAAACGTTAATGTCTTTATTATCGTAAATACAGTAATTTTTGTTATCATCTTTATTTTCGTTGCAACCGATATAATCGTTATTATCCATATTATCGTTATTATCGTTATTATCGTTAAATCACTTATTATTGTTATAATCGTTATTATCGTTATCGTTACTATCTTTATTACCGTTATTATGATTATTATCGCTTTTATCGTTATTACTACTATTATTAACGTGATAATCGTTATTATCGTTAATACAGTTAGTAATGTTATAACTCTTATAACCGTTATTATCGTTATTATGGTTTTATAGATATTATTATTATTATTATCGACATTAACGTTATTATCGTTATTAGCGATATTACCGATATTACCGATACTATCGTTATACTATTTGAACCGATAATATCGTTATCGTTATGATCGTTTTTAATGTTATTATCGTTAGAACCTTTATTATCGTTATTACCGTTATTAGCGCTATAATCGTTATTACCGGTATAATCGTTATAATCTATATCGTTGTTATCGTTATTATAGTTATTATCATTAATCTTCATGACCGTTATTCCAATTATTATCGTTACTATTATTATTATTATCATTATTATCGTTTTTTTCGTTATTAACGTTATAATCTTTATTATTGATATTATTGTTATTATCTATATTATGTTTATAATAGTTATTATATTTTTATCTTTGTTATCGTTATTATCATTATTATCATTAGTATCGTTCTAATCGTTATTATCGTTGTTACCTTCATTATTATTACTATTATCTTATTAACGTTATTATCGTTATTTTCGATATTATCATTATTACTGTTATTATTACAATTCATATCGTTCTGCCCGTTATTATCGTTATTATCGTTTTTATTGTTATAATCATTATTATCTTTCTAATCGGTATTATTTTTATTATCGTTATTATTATTATTATCCTTATTATCGTTAGAACCGTTATTATCATTATTATCCTTATTATCGTTAGAACCGTTATTACCGTAATTATTGTTACCATCATTATTATCGTTACTATCGTTTTTACCGTTAGAAGGTTTATTATCCTTACAGTTGTTATTGTTATTATCGTTATTACCTTTATTACCGTTACAACCATTATAATCATTATTATCGTTATCGTTTTTATCTCTTTTAAAAGTATAATCGTTATTTTCGTTATTATCGGTTTACCTTTATAACCGTTATAATCGTTATTATCTTTATTATCGTTATTGTCGTTATTATCGTTGGTATCGTTATAATCGTTATTGAAGTTACTATCGTTATTATTGTTATTATTATCGTTATTATTGTTATTATCGTTATTATCGTTATTATTTTTATTATTGTTGTTATTATCATTTTTATCGTAATAATCGTTATTATTGCTAGTATCGTGGAAATTATCAATATTATCCGTATTACCTTTTTTATCGATGTTATTGTTATAATCGTTTTTATCTTTATAATCGATATTATCATTTTTATTTATTATTATTATTATCATTATTATCGTTAATATCGTTATTATCGTTTTTAACTTTATAATCGTTATTACCGTTTTCGGTATTATCGTTAGTATCGTTATTACCGTTGTTACCGTCATTATCGTAGATATTATCGTTATTATCGTCTTATCCTTATAATCGTTATTATTATTATTATAATAGTTATTAACATTATTATCGTTATATTGGTTATTATCGTTATTTTCGATTATTATAGTTATTATCTTTATTATATTCATTGTCCTCATTATCGATTTCGTTATTATAGTTATTGTCGGTATTACTGTTTTTATCGATATTATTCTTATAACCGTTATTATCATTATTATTAATATTCTAATCGTTATTATCATTATATTCGTTATTATCGTTATTTTCGTTGTAATCGTTATTATCGATATAAGCGTTAATATGATTATAATCGTTAACATCGTTATTATTTTATTATCCTTTTTATCGTTAATATTATTATTATTATCCTTTATCTTCATTATCGTTATTATTAATATTATTATCGTGATTATAGTTATTGTCGTTATTTTTGTTACTTTCGTTGTAATATTTATTATCGTTAGTATCGCTCTTATCGTTATTATTGTTATTATCGTTATTATCGTTATTTTCCTTGTTATCTTTATTATCGTTATAATCGTTATTATAGTTATAATTGTTATTATCATTATTATCGTTATTATCGTTACTATTATTATTATTATCGTTATTATCTTCATCTTCGATATTATTACTATTGTTATCGTTATTAACATTATAACCGTTATTAATGTTATTGCAGTTATAATCCTTAATTTCGTTTTTAACGATATTATCCATATAATCGTTATTATCTTTATAAACGTTTTTATCGTAATTATAGTTTTTATTATTATTATTTTTGTTATTATTGTTATTATTGTTATTGTCGTTATTAACTTTATTATCCTTATTGCCGTTATTATTATTATTATTATCGTTATAATTGTTAGTATCGTTATTATCGTTATTATCATTATTATTATTTCTATTATTCTTATAATCGTTATTTTCGTTATTATCATTATTATTAATTCTATTATCGTCATAATCGTTATTATCGTTATTATCGCTATTATAGTTATTATTGTTATTATCGTTATCTTCGTTATTATCGTTATTATTATTAATATTACCGTTATTATCGATATTATCGTTATTATTATTAGTATTATCTTTATTATCGCTATTATCGCTATACTAGTATGTATCTTTATTATCGTTATTATTATCATTATTATAGTTATTATCGTTATTATATATTATCGTTATTATCGTTATTATCTTTTTTTCCGTCATTATCTTTATTATAGTTATTATTATTATTATTATCATCATTGTTATCGGTATTATCGTTATTGTCGTCATTATCGTTATTGTTGATATTACCGTTATAATCGTTATAATCGTTAGCGTTAATATTCTTATTATCGCTATTAGTATTATTATTATCATTAATCGAGTTATTATCGGTATTATCGCTTTATCGTTATTATCGTCATTAACGTTATTATTATTATTTTTATCGTCATTATCGTTATTACCGTTATTATCGTTATTATCGTTGATATTTTTATTAACGTTATTATCGTTATTATGATTATAATTATCGTTATTCTTGATATTAACGTTATTTCCATTATTACAGTTTCTAACTTTATTGTCGTTTTTATTGCTATTATTATCGTTATTATCGTTATTATCGTTATTATCGTTATTATAATTATTATCGTTAATACTGTTATTACAGTTATTATCGTTAATATCTCTATAATTTTTATTATCGTACTAACCGTTATAATCGTTATTATAGTTATCGTTAATACCGCTATAATCGTTATTATCCAAATTATCGTTATAATCGTTATCGTTATCCTCATTATTGATATTACTGTTATTATCATTATTATCGTTATTATCGTAATTGTTACTACTATTACCGTTATTATCGTTATTTTCGTTATAATTTTTATTATCGTAATTATTTTTATTATCGTTATTATCGTTATTATTATTATTAATGTCGCTATTATCATTATTATCATTATTACCGTTATTATCGTTTTACCTTTATTACCGTTATTATCGATATTACACTTTTTAACGTTATTATCGTTATTAACGTTTTTATCGTTAATATCCTTATTATCGTTATAATCGTTATTATCTTTAACGTTATTATCTTTATAATCGTTATTATAGTTATTATCGTTATTATCCTTATTAGCGGCATTATTATTAATATTATTGTTATTATTGTTATTATCGTTATTATAGTTACTATCCTTGTTATCGTTGTTAACGTTTTTATTATTATTATTTTCGTTATTCCCGTTATTATCGTTATTATCGTTATTATTATTATTATTATCGTTATTATTATTATTATCGTTTTTAACGTATATTCGTTACTGTCGATATTATTATTATTATAATCGTTAGCGTAGTTATTATGGTTATTATCATTATTACCGTTATATTCGTTATAGTATTTATTATACTTCTTGTCGATGCTTTCTTTATTATCATTATTAACGCTATTATCGTTTTTTTCGTAATTATCGTTATTATCGCTTTGATGGTAATTTATTGTAATTATTATTATTATTATCGTTATTAATGTTATTACCGTTATTATCCGTATTATTGTCATTTTGGTAATTATTATCATTATTATTATTATTATTATTATTATTATTATTATTATTATTATTTTTGTAATATCTTTTTTATCGCTATATACGTCATTATCGTTATTCTCTTTATTATACTTATTAGTATCGATGGTATCATTTTATTCGTTATTTCCGTTATAATTATTATTATCGATATTGTTTTTACAGTTATTTTCGTTATTATCGTTATTGTCGATATTATTGTTCTTGTCGTCTTACCTTAATTATTGTTATTATCGTTATTACCGTTATTACTGTTATTATCGTTATAACTTCATATCGTATATATTATACGTTTGTTATCGTTATCGTTATTATCTTTATTATTGTTATTATCTTTAATATCGTTATAACCGTTATATTAGTTATTATCGTTATTATCGTTGCTTTCGTTATTAGAGCTTAAATTCTTATTATCATTGCTTTCGTTATTAGCGTTTAAATCGTTTTTATCGCTATTATAATATTATTATTTTTAGTATCGTTTTATCGTTATTATTGTTATTACCGTTATAATCTTTAATATCGTTTTCCTTATTATAGTTCTTATCGTTATTATCGTTATTGGCGTTGTTAACGTTATTATCATTCTTATCGCCGTATCGTTATTATCGTTGTTACCTTTATTATCGTTATAACCATTCTTATCGATATAATCGTTATTATCGTTATAATCCTCATTATAGTTATTACCTCTATTAGTATTATAAGTAATATATATTTTTTTATTATTATTATAATTATTATCTTTATTCTCTTTATTATCGTTATAATAAATATTTTCGTTTTTATCTTTATTATCGTTATAGTAGTTATTATCGTTATTATCTGTGCTTTCGTTATTATCGTTTATATTCGTTTTTATTGTTATAATGATTATTATAATTATTAGTTTCGTTATTGCCGTTATTATCGTTGATATCTTTTTTATCGTCTTATCATTATTATCGTTATTATCATGATTACTGTTATTATTATTATTATCGTAATTAATGTTATTATTGTTTTATCGTTATTACTGATATTATCGTTATTTTCGTTTTTATCGTTATTATCGTTATTACCGTTATTATAATTATAAGTGTTATAATTGTTATTATCGTTATCGCTATTACAGTTATTTTCATTATTATCGTTATTGTCGTTATTACCGTTATTATGGTTATACCGTTTCGACTTTTATTATCGTTATCGTTATAATCGTTATTATCGTTATCATCGGTATTATCCTTATTTTCGTTTTTTTGTTATTATCGTTATTATCGATTTTATTGTTATTATGGTTATTATCGTTATTTGTACTATTAGTATCGTTATTATCATTATTATTATTATTAGTATCGTTAGTATCGTTAATATCGTTATTATAGTTATTACCTTTACTATCGTCATTATAGTTATTATCGTTGTTAGTATTAATATTAATATATATTATTTTTATTATTATTATTATTAATATTATTATTATAGTTATTATCGTTATTACCGCTATTATCGTTGTTATCTTTATTTTCTTTATTATCGTTTTATCATTATAATCCTTATTATCGTTACTATTATTATTATTATCGTTATTACCATTATCTTTTTTATGGTAATTATTGTTATTATCGATATTATTAGCATTATTGTCATTATTATCGTTACTATCGCTATTATCATTGTTTCGTTATTTTTGTTATTATTATTATTTATATTTTTAATATTTTCGTTATTGTCGTTATTATCTATATTAACGTTATATTCGCTAATGTCGTTATTATCATTATTATTGTATTATCATTAATTGTGTCATTATCGTTATTGTAGTTATTATTGTTACTATCGTTATGATAGTTATTATCGCTATTATTGTGATTATCGTTATTTTCGTTATTGTCATTATTATCGTAAATATCGTTATTATCGTTATTATTATAATTATTATCTTTATTATCATTATTATCATTTTTAACGTTATTATAATTATTACCGTTATTATCGTTATTATCGTTATCGTTATAAACGTTATTATTGTTATCACAGTTAATATGGTTATTATAGTTATTATCTTTTTTATCGTTATTAACGTATTTTCCTTTATAATCGTCATTATCTTTATTATCGTTACTACCGTTATAATAGTTGTTAATGGTATCGTTAATTCTCTTTATGATCATTATTATCGTTATTATTGTTTTCATCGTTTTTACAGTTTTAATCGTTTTTTCGTTGTCGTTAGTACCATTAATGTCGTTAATTCTGTTATTACCGTTATTATCGTTATAGTTATTACCCTTATTATAGTTTGCCTTTATTACCGTTATTATTGTAATTATCGTTCTAATCGTTATTTTCGTTATTATCGTTACAACCAATCGAATCATTATTATCTTTATCATTATTAACGTTACTATCGTTAATATCGTAAATATAGCAATTATGGTTAAAAGCCTTATTATCGTTCTTATCGTTGCTATCGTTATTATCGTTAATATAGTTGTAGAATTATTATTATCGTAATTGACGTTATTATCGTTATTATAATTATTATCGATATTTTCGTTATTATCGTTATTATCGTTATAATCGTTATTACCGTTATAATCGTTATTACCGTTATAATCGTTATTATCGTTATCTTATTCATAGTTATTATCGTTATTATAGTTACTGTCGTTATAATCTATATTATCGTTCGTGTCGTCTTATCGTTATAATCTTTATAATCTTTATTATCGTTACTACTGTTATAATCATTATTAATGTTATCGCTATAATCTTTATAATTGTTATTATCGATTTTGTCTTTGTAATCGTTATTGTCGTTATCATTATTATCATTATAAATGTTATTACCTTTTTGACCGTTATTATCGTCATCGTTATAATCATTATTCTCGCTATCATCGTAATTATGGTTAATACCGTAAATATGGTTATTATTATTTTTATTTTCGTCATTATCGTTATGAACGTTATTATCGTTACAATCATCTAATGATAACGGTAATTCGTTATTATTATTATGATTATTATTATTATTATTATTATTATTGTTACTATTATCGTTATTATCGTTATTATCGCTTTTTTCTTCTTTACGATAGTACAGTTATGATCATTACTATAGCTATCGTTATTATCGTTTTTATCACTATTATGGTTTTCATCGTTATCAACGTTATAATCGTTATTATCATTATCTGCATTATAGTTATTATCGTTCTCACCGCTGTTGTAGTTATTATCGTTATTATCAATATTATAATTATTATTATCGTTATTACCATTATAAACGTTATTTTCGTTTTTATCGATATCATACTTTTAATTGTTATTATCTTTATAATCGTTATCGTTATTACCGATATTAACGTTATTATCTTCATTATCATTGTTATCGCTATTATTATTATTATTATCGTTATTATTGTGATTTTCGTTATAATTATTATTAGTATCGTAATTAACGTCAATCTTTATTACCTTTATTACAATTGATACCGTTATTATCGTGTTTATCGATATTATCACTTTTATAGTAATTATCGTTATTATCGTTATTATTGTTATTATAATTATAACCGTTATAATCCATATTTTCGTTATCCTTATTATATTTATTATCGTTATTATCATTATTGTCGATATTATCGTTATTGTCCTTATTAATATTTTTATTACCTTTATTATCATTATTATCGCTATTATTGTTATTATTATCGTTTTTGTCGTGATTACCGTTATTTCCGTTATTACCATTATAATCGTTACCGTTATTATAGTTGTCTTTATTATCGTTATTGTCGTTAATTTCGTTATTAATGTTATTATAATTTTTATTTTTACTATAATCGTCATTAACGGAATTATCGATATTATCGTAATTATCGTTATTTGCGTTATCATTATTATTATTATTATTGCCGTTATTATCATTATTATAGTTATTATTATTATTATTATTGTTATTATCGTTATTATCGCTATAATAGTAACTATCGTCATTCTCGTTATTATTTTTATTTTTATTATTATTATTATAACTATTATCGTCATTTTCGTTAATGATGTTATTATCTTTATTGTCCTTATAATCGTTATTATCGTAATTATCGTTATTTTCGATATTATCGCTTTTATCTTTATTATGGGTATGATCGTTATAATTATTTTCATTATCGTTATTATCGTTATTATCGTCATGAGCGCTATTATAAATATTATATTTATTATTAAAATTATTATCGTTATTATTACTATTATTATCGTTACTATTGTGATAATTGTTATTAAAGTTATTACCGTTTTTATCGTTGTAGTTGTTATTACCGGTCTTATCGTTATTTTCGTTTTTATCGTTAGTACCGTTTTTATCGTTATTACCGATATTAGCGCTATTATTGTTAATATTATTACTATTATTGCTATTATCGATGTAACCGTTATTATCCTTATAATTGTTATTATCGTTATCGTCGTTATTATCGTTATTATCGTTATTATTACAATTATTATAGTGAGTATCATTATAATCGTTACTACCGTTGTTACTGTTATTGTGTATATTACCATTATAACAAATATTATCGTTATCTTTATGCTTGTTTTTATCGTTATAATAGATATTATCGTAATTATCGATGTCATAGTTATTGTGGGAAATTATCATTATTAACGTTAACATTATTATCGTTATTGCCATAATTATTGTTATTATCTTTATTATCTTTTTTATTACAATTATTATCATGAATATCGTTACTATCGTGAAGATCGTTATTATCGCTATTGTTGTTATTACAGGTATTATTTTTATTATCGTTATTATCATTATTATTATCGTTGTTAACGTTATTATCGTTAATAATATTATTATTATCATTATTCTTGTTATTTACGATATTTCCGTTATTACCTTTACCAACGTTACAATTCATAATTATCGTTATTATCGTTATTTTCGTCATCGTTATTACCGTTATTACAATTATTATCGTTATTACCGTTTAGTCGTTATAATCGTTATTAGCGTCATTACGTTATTATAGTTATTATCGTTATTATCGTTATTATCTTTATAATTATATTGTTATGGTTATTATCGTTATTATCGATATTATCTTTAATACCTTTATTATCGTTATTATCGTGAAAATAGTTATTGTTGATATTATCGTTATTACCGTTATTATCTTTACTTTCCTTAGTATCGTTATTGTCGTTATTATCGTTATAATCGTTATAATCGTTATTATTATTATTATTATAGTTATAATCGGTATTATCGATTTTATCGTTATAATCGTTAATCCTTCTAACCGTTATAACCGTTGTCACCGCTATTATAGTAATTATCGTTATTATCTTTACTATAGTTATTATCATTATAATCGTTATTTCCGTCATTATAGTTAATACCTTTATTATCATTATTTCCTTTATTATCCTTTCTACCGTTATAATCGTAATTATTGTTATCGTTATTATCGTTATTACCGGTATAATCGTCATTATCGTTATCGTTATTACCGTAATTATTGCTATTATCCTCAATCTTTAACACCGTCATTACCGTTGTTACCGTTATTAACGTTACAATCCTTATAATCGTTATTATCTTTTAATAACTGTTTTTTATCGTGATTATCAGTATTATCGTTAATAAAATTAGTACCGTTATTATCGTTATTAACGTTATAAATGTGATTATCTTTATCGTTATTATTGTTATTATCGTTACTATCATTATTATCGTTATTATAATTATTATCTTTAGAATGATTATTATTATCGTTATTAATATTATTGTTGTTATTATTGTTATTATCGTAATCACCGAAATTATCGATATTATAGGTATTACCGTGCTTATTATAACTATCCTTATTAATGTCATTTCCGTTATTATTGTTTTTACCGTTACTATCGTTATTATCGTTATCGTATTTATTGTTCACATAGTTATTAATATTGTTACCATTATTATCGATAAAGTTATGTTCGTTATTATCGTTTTACCTTTATTATCGATGCAATCGTTATAAACGTTATTTTTTTTATTATCTTTTCTGTTGCTATTATCGTTGTTATCTTTTTTATCGATATTATCGATAATATTATTTTTTTGTCGTTGTTATCGTTATTACCTTTTTTATTGTTATTTTCGTTATTATCATTAATATTGTTATTATCGTTATTGATATTATTATTATCATTATTATCATTATTATCGTTATTAACAATATTAACTTTATTACCGTTATTAACATTATAATCGTTAATATCGTTATTTTCGTTATAACCGTTATTAACGTAATTATTATTACTACCGATATTACTATCGTTTCTACCGTTAAAATGGTTATTATCCTTATCGTTATTATGGATATTATCGTTATAATTATTATTATTATAATTATTATCGTTATTATGATTTTTATCGTTTTTTACTTAATTATTTTTATTATCGTTATCACTATCATTATTATTATTATGATCTTTATTCCTTTACTTAATAGATATTATCGTTGTTAGCGTTATTATCGTTTTTATCCTTATTTTCATTATAATCGTAATTTCCTTTATTATCGTTACTACCGTTATAAACGTTACTATCGATATTTTTATAATCGTTATTTTCGTTATTATCGTTAATATTGTTATTATCGTTATTTTCGTTATAATCATTACTATTGTTTTTATCGTTATTACAGTTATTATTGCTATTATTGTTATTATTATCGTTGTTATGGTTACAATCGTTAATACCGTTATAATCGTTATTATCGTTATAGTTATTATAGTTATTCGCGTTATTATCGCTTTTGTAGTTATTATCGTTAAAATCGTTAATATAGTTATTATTATTATTATTATTACATTAGTTATTAACGTTATTATCGTTGTTATCGTAATTTTCGTCATTTTCGGTGTTATAGTTATTATCGTTATAATCGTTATTACCCTTATAACCTTTAATATCGTTATTATCGTTATTATTGCTATTATCGATATTATTACTAATACTATCGTTATTATCGTAATTTTCTTTATAAACCTTAGTTCCCTTATAACCTTAATTATCGTTATAATCGTTATTATTATTAATATTATCATCATTATCGTTATTATCGTTATTGCAGTTATAATAGTTATTATCGTTTTTATTGTTGTTATCATTATTATCGGTATTATCTTTTTTTTCCTTACTATCATTATTAACTTTATAATCGTTATTATCATTATAATTTTTATTATTATCGTTATGCACGTTATTATCGTTATTATCGTTATAAATTTTCTAATCATTATTATCGATATTATTATTATTATTATCGGTATTATAGTTATTATTGTTATTATCGTTATTATCGTTATTATTATTATTATTATCGTTATTTTCGTTATTATCGTTATTATCATTATTAAATTTATAATAGTTATTATCGTTATTATCGTTGATATCGTTATTATCCTTATTACTGTTACTATATTAATTAACGTAATAATCGTTATTATCGTTATCATCATTATTACCGTTTTCATCGTTATTACCGTTATTATCATTATTATTATTATTATTATCGTGATTATCGTTATTATCGTAATTACCTTTATAATTATCGTTATTATCGTAATTACCTTTTAATCGTTATTTTCGTTACCGTTATTATAGTTATTAATGTTTTTATCGTTAGTACCTTTATTATCGTTTTTTCGTTATTATTTTTAATATAATCGTTATCATCTTTATTATCGTAGTAATAGTTATTATAGTTATTATTATTATTTGTATCGTTATTATCATTATTATCGTTTTTATCTTTATCTTTATTGTAGCTATTATCGTTAGTATCGTTACTGTTTTTATTATCGTTATTATCGTTCTCATCGTCCTATCGATATTATCGATAATATCGTTGTTTTCGTATTTTTCGTTTTTACCGTTAATATCGTTATTATTATTAGAAGTATCTTGATTATCGCTATTAACGTTATAAGCTTTATAATTGTTATTCTCGTTAGAGTTATTAAAGTTATTATCTTTATCATCGTTATTTTCGTTTCTGCGTTATTATTATTATTTAATCGTTATTATCGTTATTATAGTTATTCTAGTTATGATAGTTATTCTCGTTATCATCGTTGTTACCGTTATTATCGTTAGTATCGTTATTCTCTTTATTATCGTAGTAATCATAATAAACGTTATTATTATTATTAGTATCGTTATTATCGTTATTATAGTTATCCTTATTATAGTTATTATGGTTGGTATCGTTGTTGTTTTTATTATCGTTACTATCATTCTTATCTTCCTATAGCTATTATCGTTGCTATCGTTTTTTCTTTATTACCGTTATTATTGTTATTTTAATTATAATTATCTTGATTTTCGTTATTATATTTATTAGCCTTATAATCGTTATTTTCGTTATCATTATTATTGTTACTTTCGGTATTATCGTTATTTGTCGTTATAATCGTTTTTATCGTCATATCGTTATTATCGTTATTGTCGTTATTTTAGTTATTACTCTTATTATCATTTTAATCGTTATTATCGTTATTTTTATTTGTTATCGTTATTATAGTTATTATAGTTATTATCGTTATTATCGTTATTATTGTTATTATCGTTACTTTTATTTACTTTATCGTTATTAACGTTATTATGGTTATTATCGTTATAATTATTATGATTATTATTATTATTAATACTATCATCGTTATTATCGTTATTAACGTTATAATCGTTATTATTATTTTTATTAACGTTATTATAAATATTATCATGAGTATTGTTATTATCATAATTATCGCTATGATTATCAATATTTTCGTTATTATCGTTATAATCGTTATTAAAATTATTCCAGTTGTAATTGTTATTATCATTATTGTCATTGTTATCGTTATTATTGTTATTAACGATATTATATTTATTATCTTAATAATCGTTATTATCGTTATTACAACTTTTAGTACCGTTATTTTCGTTATTATCGCTTTTACAGTTTTAATCGTTATTATCCTTACTTTTATTATAATTTCTAACGTTATTATTGTTGTTGACGTTATTATCGTTATTATCTTACTTATCGTACTATCGTTATTATCGTTATTATTGTTATTATCATTATTATCGTTATTGATATTATTATTATTATCACTTTATTAACATTATCTTTATTACCTTTATTATCGTTATTATCGATATTATTCTTATTAATATTTTTATTGTCGTTATTATCGTTATAATAGTTATTATCGTTATCATCGTTGTTATTGTTATTAATGTCATAATCCTTATTATATTTATTCTTGTAATAGTTATTGTCGTTGTTATGGTTATTGTTGTTATTATTGTTATTATCATTCTTATCGTCCTATCGTTATTATTTGTTTTTATCCTTATTATAATTTTTATTATCCTTATTTTCGTTAATATCGTTATTTTTGTTATTATCGTTATAGTAATAATCTTTATTATCGTTCTTATCGTTATTGTCGTTATAATCTTCATTATCGTTATAATTGTTATTATCGTTATTATCGTTATTATCATTATTATCATTATTGATATTATTATTATTATTTCGTTGTTAACGATATTTTCTTTATTATCTTTATTTTCGTTATTATCGTTATTATCTTTTCTATTATTTTTAACGTCGTTATTATCGTTATAATTGTTATTATCGTCATTATCGTTGTCATTGTTATTACTGTTTTAATCCTTATTATCGATATCCTTATTATAGTTATTATCGTTATTATTATTATTGTCGTTATTTTCGTTATTATCGATCTATTCGATCTATCGTTATTATCGTTATAATCGTTATTCCAGTTTTTATCGTTATTACTGTTATTATCGTTATTATTAACATTATTATCGTGATTATCGATATTATCGTTATGACCTTTATTATCGATATTTTCGTTATCGTTGGAAAAGTCATTATCGTTATTATCGTGATTGTGGTTATTATCGTTATAATCAAATATTCGTTATTATTACAATTATAATCGTTATAAACAATATTATCCTTATTAACGTTATTATCGTAATTTTCGTTGTTATCGCTATTACCGTTATAATTTTTAATATCGTTATTATCGTTGATATAATTATTGTTATTATTAACTTTATTATCGTTATTATCGTTATTACCGTTATAATCGTTAGAAATGTTATTATCGTTATTATTGTTATTATCGTTATTATGGTTATTACCGTTATTATTATTTCCACTATCGTTGTTATCGTTATAATGGTCTTTATCTGTATTATCATCATTATTGTTATTATTATAATTACTTTTAGTATTATTAATACTATTATCGTTATTACCGATATTGTCGTTATTTTTATTTATATTATCGATATTATCGTTATTATCCTTATTTTAGTTATTGCGATTATAATGGTTTTAACTCTCGTTATTGTTATTATTTTTATTATCATCTTTACCGTTATTACACTTATTATCGTTATTATCATTGCTATCGTTATTATTATTATTATTACTGTTACTAACGTTATTATCGCTATTAACGTTATCATCGTTATTTTCGTTATAACCGCTATTTTCGTTATAATCTATATTATCCTTGTTATCATAATTGTAGTGACAATCGATTTCTTATATATTTTCTTGTAATTATCCATATAATCATTATTATCGTTATTATTGTTATTATTATTATTATTATCGTTATGATCGTTATTCTCGTTATAATCGTTACAATTGTTGTTTTTTTTGTTATAGTTATTACTGATATATGTCTTATTATCCTTATCCTTATATTAGTTAATAACGTTATTATCGTTATGTATGTTATTATCTTCATTATCGTTATTATCGTTCTTATCGTCATCTCGTAGATATTGTTTTAACGTCAGTATCGTTATTATCATTATTATTATAATTATTATCATTATTACACTTATAATCGTTAGTTTTGTTATTATCGTTATTATTGTCACTATCTGTTATAATTATTATTATTTATATTATTATCGTTATTATCGTTATTATCGTTATTTTTATTTAAATCATCGTTATTATCGTTATTATCGTTATTTTAGTTATGACCGTCATAATCGTTATAATCTTCGTTTTCGTTAATATCTTTATTATTGTTTTTACCGACAATACAGTTATTATCGATATTATAATTATTATCGTTATTATCGTTATTATTGTTATTTTATCGTTATTATCGTTATTATAGTTGTAATAGTTACTATCATTATTATGGTGGATAAAATTATTACTGTTCTAATCCTTAGTATCGTTATCTTTATAAATAGTTATTAATGTCATTATCGTTATTGTAGTTATTATCGTTATTATCGTTCTTATCTTCCTATCGTTATTATCGTTATAATCGCTTTTATTGTTTTTATCGATATTACCGTTATTATCGTTAATACAGTTATCATTGTTATAACTTTATTATCGTTATTATCCTTATTAACGTTATTATCATTATTATTATTTTTATTATCGTTTTTTTCGTTATCAACGTTATTACCGTTAGTATCGTTATTATCGTTATTATCAACATTTTCGTTATTAATATTATTAATGTTACTATCTTTATTACTATCACCGTTACAATCGTTTTTATTACAATTATCGTTATTATCGTTATTATCATTATTACCGTTATTATAGTTATTATCGTTATTATTATCGTTCATATCGATATTATTACTATTATTATCGTTATTATCGTTTTGTTGTTATTATCGTTATCATTATTGTTTCGTTGTTATCGTCTCTATCGTTATTACCGTTATAATCGTTACTTTCGTTATTGTTTTATCACTATTGCCGTTATTATCGCTATTATTATTATTAATATCATTATTATCGTTATTATCTTTATTACCGATATTATTATTATTATTATCGTTATTATCATAATTGTCGTTATTATCATTTTTAACGTCATTTCCGTTATTATTATTATTATTATGTTTTCTATAGTTATTACTGTTATCGTTATATCTTTTTTATCGTTATAATCGTTATTATCATAATTACCGTTGTTATAGTTATTATCGTTATTATTATCATTTTTATCGATATTAATACTTTTATTATCGTCTTATCGTTATTATCGTTATTACATTTATTATTGATATACCTTTTTGACTGTTATTATCGTTATCGTTATAATCGTTATTATCGTGGTTATTGTCATTATCGTTATAATCGATTATCCTTTATTAACGTTAATATCGTTATTATCGTTATTACCGTTATTATCGTTATTACCGCTATTATCGTCAACATCGTTATTTTCTTTATTATCGTTATTATCCTTATAATAGTTATTATCGTTATTATTATTATTATTATTGTTATTATCATTATTATCGATCTTATCGTAATTATTGTTATTATCGAAATTATTATTATTATCGTTATTATCATTGTTTCGTTATTTTGTTATTATCGTTATAGTAGGTACTATCGTTATTGTCGTTGCTTTCGTTATTATCGTTTTTATCGATATTATGGTTATTATAGATATTATTATTAGTATCGTTATTATCGTTTTTATTGTTATTACAGTTATAATCGTTAATATCGCTTCCTTTTTATAGTTCTTTTCGTTATTACCGTTATTATAATTTTTATCATTATTATCGTTATTATCGCTAGTTTTATAATTATTATCCTTATTCATGTTATTTTCGTTATTATCGTTATTATCGATCTTATTGTTATTACCGTTACAATCGTTACTATTTTTATTATCGTTACAACCGTTGTTATCGTAATTATAGTTGCCGTTATTATCGTTATTATCATTGATATCTCTATTATCGTTATTGATAATATTATTTTTATTATTATCGTGATTATCGTTATTACCGTTATTACAGCTATTATCGTTTTTATCGTTATAATAATTATTACTATTATTATTGTCAATATCCTTTTTATCGTTATAATCGCTATTACCCATATTATAGATATAATCGTTGCTATTATTGTTGTCTTTATTATCATTGTTATTATTATTATTATTAATATTATCGTTATTACCGTTATTACCGTCAACATCGTTATTACCGTTATTATAGTTATTATCGTTATTGTCGTTATATTCGTTATAACCGTTATTAACAATTTTATCCTTATTTTTATTATTATCATCTTTATTATCGTTATAATCGTTATTATCGTTATTGCCGTTATAATCTTTATTTTTGTTTTTAACGTTATTATCCTAATTATCGTTATAATCTTTATCATTTTATTATCGTAATTATCATATTGTTATTTTTACTATCGTTATTAACGTTATTATCGATATTGTCGTTATAATCTTTATTATTTTGTTATCGTTATTATTACTATTATTATCGTTATATTTGTTATTATCGTTATTATTCATTATTATAGTTTATTATTATTACTATCGTTATTATCGTTATTGTAGCTATCATTATTAATATTATCGTTATTATCGTTATTATCGTTATTATTATTAACAATATCGCTATTACCGTTATTATTATAGTAATTATCGTTTTTAAAATTATTATCGTTATTACCGTTATTATCGTTATTTTCATTATTATCGTTATTATTATTATTATCATCGTGATTATCATTATTATCGTCATTACCGTTATTACCGTTATTTTCGTTATTGTTATAAACGTTATTATCTTCATTATCGTTTATATTATTATTACTGTTATAATCGTTATTAACGTTATTATCGTTATTGTCCTTATTATCGTTATGGTCGTCATTATCGTTATTATCATAATTATCGTTATTATTATTATTAGAGTCGTTAATATCATTATTATCGTTATTTCCATTATAATAGTTATTAAAGTTATCGCATTATAGTTATTACCGTTTTTCTCGTTATTATCGTAATTATCTGTCTTATCGTCTTATCATTATTAACGTTCTTATCGAAATTATCGTTTCTATATTTATTATGTTTTTTATCGTTAAAATCGTTATTATTAATATAATTATTGTTACTGCCGTTATTGTCGTTATTATTGCTATTATCTTTATTATAGTGATTATCGTTAATGTTATTATTTTTGCCGTTATTATCGTTATAACAGTTATTATCGTTATTATCTTTATTACCAGTATCATTATTATCGTTACTACCGTTAGAATAGATAATATTCTTATCGATATTATCGTTGTTATCGATAATATCGTTAATATAGTTATTATTGTAATAATCTTCATTGTCGTTCTCATCGATATTGTTGTTATTATCGTTATTAACAATATTTTCGATATTATCGTTATTAACCTTATTATCTTTAATATCGTTATTATCGGTATTAGCATTTTTATCTTTGCTACCTTTATTATTGCTATTACCTTTATTATCGTTATTACAGTTATTAACGTTATTACCTTTATAACCTTTATTATCGATATCGTTATTTTCGTTATTATCACTATTATCGGAAGTATCGTACTTATCGTTATCGTTTATATAGTTTTTACCGTTATTATCGTTATTATCGTTATTATCGTTATTATCGTTGTTATTATTATTATTATCGTTATTATCTTTGATATTTTTTATAATGTTATTATTGTTTTTATCGTTGTTATCGTTATTATCGTCAAATCATTATTTTCGATATTATAATTATTATCGTTATTATTATTATTATAATCGTTATTATCCTTTTTAACTTAATTATCGTTATAAACGTTTTTACCTGTATAATCGAAATTATCGTCATCGTTATTACCAATAATATACTTATTTTCGTTAATCTTTATCAGCGTTATTATTGATTTTACCGTTATTATCTTTATTATCGTTATTATCGATATTATCATTACTACCATAATTTCGTTATTCTATTTATTATCGTTACCTTCGCTATAGCAGTTATTATCGTTACCTTTATTATCGTTATTATCGCCATTATCCTTATTAACGTTATTATCGTTATTCTCTTTATTATCGTTACTACCGTTATTGCAGTTATTATCGTAATCTTTATTATCGTTATTATCGCAATTATTGTTATTTTCGTAACTATCCTTATTATCGTTTTACCGTTATTACAATTATTATAGTTAATATCGTCATAAACTTTATAATTGTTATTAACTTTATAATCGTTAATATTGATATCGTTAATATCGATATTGTCATATTCCTTATTATGATCATTAACGTTATAATCGTTAATATAGTTATCGCTATAACCGTTATTATCGTTGTCATTGTTATTGACGTTAATATCGTTATTATCATTATTACCGTTATTATAGTTATAATCCTTATTATCCTTGTTATCGTTATTATCATTATTATTATTATTAGTATCATTATTATCGTTAGTATCATCTTATCGTTATTATCCTTACTATTGTTATAATTAATATTTTTATCGTTATTATTGTTATTATAGTTATTATAGTTAATGTCGATATTTTAGTTATTATCGTTACTAACGTTATAATTGTTATTAACGTTATTATCGTTTTTATCGTTTGAAAATTTATTATCGACATTACTTTTATTATCGTTATTATCTTTATTATCTTTATTACCGTTTCTGCCATCGTTATTGTTATTATAGTTTTCATCGTTATTATAGTTATTATAGTTATTATTATTTTTATTACCGTTATTATCGTTATTACAATTATTATTATCGTTATTATCGTGATTTTCGTTATTACAGTTATTAGCGATATTATATTTATTTTTGTTATTATAGTTATTACCTTTATTATCCTTAATATCTTTGTTATCGTTATTATCGTTTTTATCGTTTCTACCGTTATTATCTTTATTATCCTTATAATTGTTATTAACGTTATTAGCGTTAATATCGTTATCGTAATTACCGTTATTAGCGCTATTATCATTATTTCAGCTATTATCGTTACAGTAGTTATTATCGTTATTATCGTTGTTAAAGTTATTATAATCGTTATTAACGTAATTATCGTTATTATTGTTAATCCTTATAACCGTTATCACAGTTGATGCCGAAATTATTGTTATAATCGTTGTTATTATTATTATATTTTTTATCGATATTATAATTATAGTCGTTATTTTCGTTCTTATCCATACTGCCGTTATAATCGTTAGTAACCTTTCCGATAAAATCGTTATAAACGTTATTATCTATAATGTAGTAGTTCCTGTTACAATCGTCATTACATTTATTATCGTTATTTTATTTATTTACGTTATAACCGTTATTATCGTTATTACCTCTGTTATTGATACTACCATTATAATCATTATTATCCTCTCTTTATTATCGCTCCTTACCGTTATTATCGATATTGTTTTTATTATCTTTACTGACGTAATAATCGTTATTACCTGTATTATCGTTATAATTACCATTATTACCGTGATTATCGTTACTATCGTTATTACAGTTAGTACCGTTATTACAATTATTACCTTTAATATCATCATAATTTTTGTTATCGTAATAACCGTTATAATCGTTATTATCGTTATCGTTAATACCGCTATTATCGTTATTATCCTTATTATCGTTAGAATTGTTATTATCGTTATCGTTATTATTGATATTAGCGATATTATCATTATTATCGTTACTATCTATATTATTATTATTAATGACTCTATTATCATTATTATCGTCATTAGCGTTATTATTGATATTATCGTTATTAGCGTTATTATTGACAATATCGTTATTGACGTTATCATCCTTACTATCGTTATTATCGTTATTACCAATATTAATGTTATTTTCGTTATTATCGTTATTATCGTTCGTAACGTTATAATAGTTATTATCATTGTCCTTATTATCCTTATTATCTTTATTAACACTTTAATGTTAATATTGTTATTAATGATAATATCGTTATTACCATTACTGTCGTTATTACCGTTATTATCGTTATTATCGTTATTAACTTTATTATCGTTATTATCGTTATTATTATTATTATTATCATTATTCTTTCATTATCGTTATAATCGTTATTAACGTTTGTAACGTTATTGTCGTTATTATAGTTTTTATTCTTATTATAATTATTATAATCTTTTAATCGTTATTACCTTTATTATCGTTGTTAACGTTATTATAGCTATAAACCTAATTATCGTTATTATAGTTATTACCGATATTATCATTACAATCTTAATTGCCGTTATTATCGTCACTACCGTTATTATCTTTATTACTGGGTTCGTTATATATGTTATCGGTACTACCGTTAAAATAGCTATTATGGTTATAAAGGTTATAATCTTTATTATTGTTTATTTCGTTATTATTTTTATTATCGTCACCGTTATTATCGTAATTACCGTTATTATCATTATTATCGTTATTATAGTTATTGTCATTATTATTGACATTATCGTTATTATCTTTATTATCGTTACTTTCGCTACAATTATTAATATTAATGTTATTATTATTATTATCGTTATTATTGTAATTTTAGTACTTTTCATTATTATCTTTATTATCGTTACTATTATTATTATTATAGTTATTATCGATATTATCATTGCAATAGCAATTATCGTTATTATCGTTCTTATCGTTATTAATAAAGTTATTATCGTTGTTATTACTATTATTATCTTTATTAATGTGATAAACGTTATAATTTTTATAAACCTTATAACCGTTATTATCGTTATTATTGTTATTCAAGTTATTATCGTTATAATTATTCTTATTACTTTAATATCGTTATAAACGTTATAATCGATATTATCCTTATAATCGTTATTATAGTTATGGGAGTTATTATCGTTATTAACGACATTATTATTATTATTAACGTTATTATGTTTAATATCATTATTATAGTTATTATATTTGTTGTCGTTGTTAACGTTTTTAATATGATTATTTTCGTTGTTACCGTTATTATCGTTATTAGCGTTATTATCGTTATTATTATTATTATCGTTATAATTATTATTATCGTTATAATTATTATTATTATCGTAATTTTTATTATTATCGTTATTATTGTTATAGCCGTAATTACCGTGCTTATCGTTATTATCGTTATAATCGTTAATATCCTTATAATAGTAATAATCGTTATTATCATTATTAAGTTTATTATCGTTATTTTCATTATTAATATTATTATTATTACCTTAATTCTCGTTATTATCGTTATAATCGTTATTATCCTTATAAACGTTATTATCGTTATCGTCGTTATTATCGTTATTATGGTTATTATCGTTATTATACTTATCATCTTTGTTATCGTTGTAAACGTATTTAATACTGTTATAATCGTTAATATCGTTATTATCATTATAATCGTTATTATCGTCATGTCGTAATTTCCGTTATTATCGTTATTATTGTTATAATTGTTATTATCGTTTTTTTCGATATTGTTATAATTAAATAGTTATTATAGTTATTATCGTTATTATCGTTAATGTAGGTATTATCGTAATTATCGTTAATATCATAATTATCGTTATTATCGTTATTACCGTTATTACAGTTATTATCGTTATTATTATTATTATTATTATTACATTTATCATCGTTATTTTCGTTATTAATGTTATTATTATTATTGTCGTCATTATCGTTATTATCGTTAATATAGTTGGTATTGTTATTACCTTTATTATTATCTTTATAATCCTTATTATCCTTATTTTCGTTATTACCGTTATTATCGTTCTCGTTAGAATCGTTATTATCGATATTATCGTTATTATCTTTAATATCGACATTATCGTTATTATCGTTATAATTGTTATTATCGTTATTACCTTTATTACTATTATTATCATTAATATCGTCACAATCTTTGTTCTTTTTATAACCCTTATAATCGTTATTATCGTTACAGTTATTATCGTTATAATCATTATTATATTCATTATCCGTATTTTCATTACTACCATTTATATCGTTATTTTCGTTATTTTAGTTTCATTTATGAACGTTATTATCAATATTATATTTAATATAGTAATTATTGTTGTAATATTTATTATCGTTATTATCGTTAATACCGTTAATACCGTCATTACCTTTATTACCTTCATTCTCGTTCCTTCCGATAAAATCGTTATTATCGTTATGGTTATTATCGTTATTTTCGTTATTATCGTTATTGTTATTATTATTATCGTTGTTATAGTTAGTAGTGTTATTATCGCTGTTTTCTTCATTACCGTTATTATCGATATTATTGTTAGTATTATCCTTATTGTTATTATCGTTATTATCGTTATTACCGTTTTATAGATGTTATCGTTATTATCGTTATTATCTGTATTAACGTAACTATTTCTAGTATTATTGTTATTCACGTTATCATCGCTATTACCGTTATTACCTTTATTAACGTTATAAATCTTTATTATCGATATTGCCTGTATAATCATTATTATCGTAATCGTTATTATCCTTATAATCGTTATGATCGTTTATCAATATTACCGATATTACCTTCGTTTCCATAATTTTCTTCATTATCGTTATTATAGTTTCACCGTAATTATCGTTATTACCTTTGTTATCGTTACTACCGTTATAATTTTTATTATCGTTATTATCGTTATTAACGTTAATATGGTTATTTTCTTTAATATCGTTATTATCGTTATTATTATTGGTAGTTTCGTTATTATTGTTATAATCGATATTAACTTCATCTTTATTATTGATAATATCAATATTATCTTTATTATCATTAATATCTTCATCGACATTATCGTTATTACCGTTATTATCATTATTATCATCATACCGTTATTATCGGTACCGTTTTTATCGTTATTATATTTATTATCTCAGTTATATTTATTATTATTATTATCGTTTTTATCATTAGTATCGTTACCATCGTTATTATCTTTATTTTCGTTAATATCGATTAAAGTTATAATTTTTATTATCGTTTTATCATTATTATCGTTATTATCGCTATTATTATTATTATTATCGTTATTATTGTTATTATTATTATTATTATTGCTATTAGTATTATTAATATTATTCTTATGAATTATAAACTAATTACAGTTATTATCGATATTATCTTTATTATCGTTAATAAGGTTATTAAGTAATTGCAATTATTAACGTTATCATCGTTTTTATGTTTATCATCGTCATTATCGTTATTGTGTAATTATCGTTATTATCGTTATCGTAATTATCGCTGTTATCGCTTTTATCGTTATTATTATTAATCAAGTTGTAATCGTTAATTTCGTCTTATTATTTATTATCGTTATAAACGTTATAATCGTTATTATCGTTATCGCTTTTACCGTTATTGTCGTTATTATCCTTATTACCGTTATTATAGATATGAATCGTTAATATCTTTATTATCGTTATTATCGTTAATTTCGTTATAATTTTAATAATTGTTACTATCCTTATTATCGTTATTTTCGTTATAATCGTTATTATCGTTATAATTGTTGATATCTTTATTATCGTTATTATCGTCAATACCGTTATTATCGTTATTATTGTTTCATCGTTATTACCGTTATTATCGTATTCATTATTAATATTATCGTTATTACCGTTGTTATCTTTATTATCTTTATTATCTTTATTATCTTTATTATTCATATTAGCGATACTATAGTTATCGTTATTAACGTTATTATAGTTATTATCGTTAACCTTTATAATCGTTATTACGTTATTATCGTTATTATTGTTATAATATTTTTTATCTTTTTATCGTTATTATATTTATTAAGGTTATTATTATTATTATCGTTATTCCCGTTATTGTCGTTATAATCGTTATTATCGTTCGTATCGTTATATCCGATTTTATAGTTGTAATCGTTATTATTATTATTATAATCGTTATTATCGTTATTATAGTTAATATTCATATTATCGTCATTATCAGTATATTCGTTATTATCCTTATTATCTTTATAATCATTACTATCATTACTGTTATTATCTATAATACTGTTATTACCGGTACTTTCGTTATTATCCTGATAACCTTTAGTAATGTTATATTCGTTATTATCGTTAATATCGTTATTATTGTTATTATCGTTAATATTATTATTATTATAGTTATTATTGTTGTTATCGTTGTTATCGTTATTATCTTTTTTTCGTTATTATTATAACTATTACCGTTATTATCGTTCTTATTGTTATTATAGTAGTTACTGTTACTATCCTTATTTTCGATATTTTTATCATTAGTATCGTTACTATCGTTATTATCTTTATTACCGTCATCATGGTTATTATCGTTATCCTTATTATAGTTACTATCCTTATTATCGTTCTTGCTATTATTATCGTTATTTTCGTTCTTATCGTCTTATGGCTACATAGTTATAATCGTTATTATCATTATTATCGCTACTATCGTTATTATTACTATTATTATCGTATTTATCGTCATTATTGTTATTTCAATTAGTACCATTACTATCGTTATTATCGTTACGACCGTGAATATCGTAAACGTTATTATCGTTATTATCGTTATTATCGTTTTTATAGATATAATCGCTAGAATCGTTTTTATCCTTATTATGGTTATTATCGCTTACCATTATCACCGTTCTTACCAATGTTACCATTATTATCGTTATAATATCTATATTCGTTATTATAGTCATTATCGTTAATATCATTGTAATCGTTATTTTCATTTATATCGTTACTACATATTATTATCGTTTTTTTCGTTATGGTAATAAACGTTATTATCGATATTATTGTTAATATATTTCTTATGGTTATAATCGTTTTTATCTATATTATCGTTTTTATCGTTATTATTACTATTATTAACGTTATTATCGTTATTACCATTATTATCATTATTACCGTTATTATTAATTTTATTATCGTTATATCCGTTATTATTGTTATTATAGTTATTATCGTTTTTAATGATTATAACGTTATTATTATTATTAATATCGTTATTATCGATATTACCGTTAATGTTATTAAAGATATAATCGTCATTTTCGTTTTTATAGTTATTACCATTTTAACTGGTATTATCGTTATTACCGTTATTGTCATTATTACTATTATTATTGTTATTATCGTTATTACCGGTAAAATCGTTATTATCGATATCGTTATTATCGTTATAATGGTTATTATCGTAAATCTATATTTCCGTCATTACAGTTGTTACCGTTATTATCTATATAAACTTTATTATCCCTATTATCGTTATTACCGTTATTATCATAATTATCTTTATTATCGTTAATATCGTCACTTTCGTAATTGATATTAACATTATTATCGTTATAATGGATATTATCTTTATTATTGTAATTGTCGTGTTTACACTTATTATCGTTAATATCGCTATAATCTTTATAACCGTAATTAATGTTATAATCATCATTATTGTTAATATCTTTACTATCGTTATTCTCGTTATTATCGTTCGTATCGTTATTATCGTTGTTAATATTATTATTATCGTAATCATCGTAATTATCGTTATAACCTTTATAATCGTTATTAACGTTATCGTTATTATAGTTATTATCGTTACTATTGTTATTATCGTTGACAATATTAATATATTAATTATTAGAGTTATAAACCATTATTATCCTTATCCTTATTAACTTTATTAAAATTATTATCGTTATTACAGTTATTATCGTTACTTCCGTTATAATTTTTGATTTCGTTAACGTTAAAAATGTTATTACCGTTATTATCGTTAATATAGTTATTATGAGTAAAAACATAATTATCTGTATTAACATTATTAACGTTATTATGGTTATATCCATTATTATCGTTTTTATCTTTATAATCGTTACTACCTATATAATTATTATTATAGTTATTATCATTATATTATTTATTATCGTTTTTTTATAATTATTATAGTTATTCTCGTTATTCTCGTTATTATCGTTATTATCGTTATTACTAGTATTATTATCGTTATTATCGTTGTTATCGTTATCGTTATTATAGTTATTCTATTCTCGTTATTGTCATTATTATAGATTTTACCGTTATAAACTTTTTTATCGTAATCGTTATTATCGTTATAATAGTTATTGTCGTAATTATCGTTATTATTATTATAACCGTTATTTTCGTTATTATCGATCCTACCGTTATAATCGTTATTATCATTATCGTTATCATCGTTATTACCGTTATAGTCGTTATTAATTTTATTTTTATCCATGTTATCGCTATTATCATTGTAATGGTTTTAATCGTTATTATTGTTGTTATCGTTATTATCGCTAGTATCGTCATTATCGTTAATATCGTTATAATTGATATTAATGTTATTACCTTTCTTATCGTCATATCCTTATTATCTTATTTTCGTTATTATTAACATTATAATCGTTATTAACGTTAATATCACTATTAACGGTACTGTCGTTACAAGCGTTATTATTGTTATTATCGTTAATATAGTTATAACTGTTATAATCTTTAATATCGTTATCATCGTTATTATCGTTATTACCGTCATTACCGTAATTGTCGTTATTAACTTTATTATCGTTATTACCGTTTTTATAGCTAATATCGTTAATATCGTTATTATCATCATTATTATTATTATGAACGTATTAACGTTATTATAGTTATTGTCGTTATTATCGCTGTTAATATTATTATTATCGTCATTATCGTTATTATCGTTATTATATTTATTATCGTTACAATCGTTATTATCGTCATTATATTTATAATCGTTATCATCGTTATTATTATTATTATTATTATAGTTATTATCGTTATTATCGCTATCACCGTTATTACCGATATATTCGTTATTATCGATATCGTTATTATCGTTATTATAGTTAATACCATTATTCTTTAATTCTGTTATTACCGTTGTTACCGTTATTATCGTTATAATCGATATTATGGCTATTATCGTAATTATCGTTATTATCGTTAGTAAAGTTATTATCGTTATTATAATTATTAATATCTTTTTATCGTTTTTATCGTTATTGTCGTTAATATTATTATTATTATCGTTATTATCGTTATTATTTTTATTGTCGATATTATCTTTATTTCCGATATTATCGTTATTATTATTGTTATTATCGTTATGAACGTTATAATCATTACTGTTGTTATCGTTATAATCGTTTTTATGATTATTATGGTGAATCATTATCCCCGTTTTTACAGTTATAACAGTTATAATCGTTATAAACTTTATTATCGTTATTATAATTATTATCGATGTGAACATTATAATTGTTGTTCTCTTTATTATCGTTACTAACTTTAGAATCGTTGTTTTCGTTATCGTTATAAACATTACTATCGTTATTATGGTTAATATAGATATTTTGATTATAATCATTGTTAACTTTATTATCGTTATTTTCGTTATTATCTTTATTATCGTTATTATCATTATTATCGTTATTATAACTCTTATTATAATTACTATCGTTATATTCTTTTTTATCGTTATTACTGTTATTATCGTTATTAATAATATTATTATAGTTTTTATCGTTATTGTCGTTATTATCGTTTTATCTTTATTTTCGTTATCGTTACTATAGTTACTGTTATTGTCGTTATTATCGTTATTATCTTCATTTTCGTTATTAATATTATTATTACATTTATTATCGTTATTAATGTTATTATCGTTATTGTCGTTATGTTCGTTATTTTCGTTATTTCCGTTATACAGTTATAATCTCTTTTATCTTTATAATCTTTCTTATGGTTATTATCGCTACAGCTATTATAATTATAGTTATTGTCGTTATTATTGTTATTTTCGTTATTAACGTTACTATTATTATTATAATCGTAATTATAGATATTATCGTTATTATCGTTATTTTCGTTATTGATACTATTATTATTATTAACTTTGTCAACGTTATTATCTTTATTATCGTTATTATCGTTTTTGTCTTTTTACCGTCATTATCTTTATGATTATCATTATTATCGTTCTTAACGTTATCATCGTCATTTTCTTTATTACTATAATTACCGTTATTAACGTTATTATTTTAAATATAGTTATTATCGTTATTATCATTAATATAATTATTATCTATATTATCGTTATTATCGATATTATCGTTTTTATCGTTATCGTTCTTATCGCTAAAAGACTAATTATCGTTATAATTGTTATTATCGTTAATATCGTTATTAACTTTATTGTTGTTATTACCGTTTTTATTATTTTTATTAACATTATACTCGTTATTACCTCTATTATCGTTATTATCGTTATTATCGTTATAATTGCTGTAATAGTAGCTATCGTTATTACCGTTATTTTCGTTATTATAGTAATTATTGTTATTATTATCGTTATTATAGTTATTATTACTACTATTGCCGTTATTGTCGTGATTATCGTTATTACCGTTATTACGGATATTATCGGTATTATCTTTAATATCGTTATTAACGTTATTAACGTTATTACCGTTATTTTCATTTTCATCGATTTAACGTTAATATCGATATTATTATCATTACTACCGTTCTCATCGTTATTATAGTTATAATCGTTACTATCGTTATTTTTATTATAGTTATCGTTATCATCGTTACTATTGTTATTATCGATAGTATTATTATAACAATCTTTATGAACCTTATTATCGTTATTATCGTCATTATCGTTCTTTTCAATATTAATGTTATTATTGTTGTAAACGTTATTATCATTATAATCATTATTATCGTTATAATCGTTATTATCGTTATTATCATTTTTATCGGTATAATCGTTATCTTTATTACTTTTATTATAGTTACTATCCTTATGATCGTAATTATCGTTATCATTATTATCGTTCTTATCGTTATTATCGTATTTATTACTTTTAACTTTATTATCGTTATAACAATTATTACAGTTATTATGCTTATTATCGTTAAAGTCAATATTATTTTTATTATTATTATTTTCGTTAGTAACGTTAAATTCATTATTTTATTTATTTTCGTAATAATAGTTATAATCGTTAATATCGTTATTATCTATATTACCGTAATTACCGTTATTACAGTTATTATCTTTATTATCGTTTCTGTCCATATTGTTATTATTATAATTATTAACGTTATTTTCTTTATTATCGTTGTTATCATTATAATTATTTTCATTATCGTTCTTATCGTTATTTCTGTTATTATCGTTATAATATTTATTATCGTTATTATCGTTATTACCGTTCTTATGATTTATCGTTATTAACATTTTGTCGTTTATATCGTTATTAGAGTTATTATCGTTATTATTGTCATTTTCGTGATTATCTTCATTATTGCTATTACCTTTATAATCGTTATTATCGCTAACGTTATTATACATATCATCGTTATAATCTTTATTGTCGTTATTATCGTTTTTATCGTTATTATCTTTATCACCGTTACTATCTTTATTATTATTATTATTATTATTATTTTTATCGTGATTGTCATTATTATCGTTTTTATCGTCATTATCTTTATTACCGTTATTATCGTTATAATCTTAATTGTCGTTATTACCGCTATAATCCTTATTGTCGTTATCGTTATTATCGTTATTTCCGTTATTATCGTTATTTCCGTTATTATCGTTATTATTGTTATGGTAGTTTTTATAGTCATTACCTTTTTTTCCTTATTGTCTTTATTCTAGTTATTAGCGTTATTATCGTTATAAACTTTCTTATCGTTATAATCGTTTTTATCGTACAATCGCAATTATCGATATTATTTTTATTATAATCGTTAATATAGTTATAATCGTAATTATCATTATTACCGTTATTATCGTTAATATCGTTATAGTAGTTATTAAACTTAATTGTCGATGCTTTCTTTATTATCTTTTTTAACGTTATTATCGTTTTTTTCGTAATTATCTTTATTATCGCTTTTATTGTAATTATTGTTATTAATATTATTATTATCGTTATTAATGTTATTATTATTATTAACTGTATTTTAGTATTTATTAATATTAGTATTATTATTATTATTATTATTATTATTGTATTATCGTTTTTATTGTTAGTTTCGACATTAACGTTATTATCGTTATTACCGTATTATCATTATTAACGTTTTTTTCGTTATTATCGTTATAGTCGTTATTATCGTTAAAATCGTTATTACCGTTATTATCATTAAAATCGTTATTGTCGTTATTATTATAATTATTATCTTTATTATCGTTATTATCGTTATTACCGTTATTATCGTTATTATTGTTATTATCGTTATCATTATAATTATTATCGGTATTAACGTTATTATTATTATTATTAACTTTATTCTCGTTATTATCGTTAATATCTTTATTATCATTTTATGGTTATTGTCTTTATTATCGTTATTATCGTTTTTATTATTAATATTATTATTATTCTCGTTATTATCGATATTATTGATAATATCTTTATTATCGTTTTTTTCGTTATTATTATTATTATTATCGTTATCATCGTTATTATCGTAATTATAGTTACTATCTTCATTATTGTTATTATCGTTATTATCGATTTTAAGGATATTATCATTATTATATTTATTATCGTAACCACCGTTATAATCGTTATTAACGTTATCGTTATAATCGTTATAATAGTTATTATCGTTATTACCGTTATATCAGAAATTTTCGTTCTTATCGTTATTATAGAAATTATCATTATTATTATCGTTATTATCACTATTATTACAATTACTTTCGTTATTATCGTGATAATCGTTATTACCCTTATGTCCCTTATTACCGTACTTACCGTAATTACAGTTATTTACCTTATTATCGTTATTATCTTCAATATCGTTATTGACGTTATTATCCTTAGTATCGTTATTATCGTTATTACCAATATTATCGTAATTTTCGTTATTATCGTTATTATCGTTCGTAACGTTATAATAGTTATTATCATTGTCCTTATTATCCTTATTATCGTTATTAACACTATAACGTTAATATTGTTATTAATGATATTATCGTCATCATCATTAATGTCGTCATTATCGTTATTATTATTGTTGATACCGTTATAAACTTTATTATCGTGATTATAGTTATTTTTGTTATTTTCGTTATTATCGTTATTATTGCTATAATCGATATTATTGTTATTATCGTTATTATCGTCATTATCTTTATAATTTTTATTATCGTTATTATTGTTATTATCGTTAATATCTTTATTATAGTTATTGCCATTATTATTCCAATATTATTATCGTTTTTATCGTTATACCTGTAATTATCATAATTGTATTATTATTATATTTATTTTCGTCAATATCGTTATTACACTTATAATAGTTATTATCTTTATTACAGTTGTTATCGTTATTATCGTTATTCTTATTAATATTATTATTTTTATTATTGTTATTAACGTTTATATCGTTTTTATTGTTATTATCGTTATTAACATTTTTATTGTTATGTCGATATAACACTTATTATTGTTATCGTTTCTATCGTTATTATCGTTACTACCGTTATTAACTTTATTACCGTTAATACCTTTATAGATATTATCGTTAATATCATTTTACCTTTATTACCGTAGTCATTGTTATTATCGTTATTGTTGTCTTATCTTTATTATCGTTATTATCGTCATTATCGTTATAATGGTTAATATTATTATTAATGTCGTTATTAATATTAATATCATTATTATTGTTTTTAACGTAATTTTCGTTATTATTATTATTATTGTTAAAATCTTTAATATTGTTTGTTCCTTTATTATCGTTATTATCGTTATTACCGTTTTTATCGTTATTCCCGTCATTACCGTTATTATCGTCATAATCGTATTTATAGTTATTATCGTTATTACGGATTTTATAATTATTATCGTTAATATCGTTATAACCTTTAATATCGTTATTATTGTTATAAACGTTATTATCGATATCGATAATACTGTTATTATCATTATTCTCCTTATTATGGTTATTAACGTTATTATCGTTATTATCCTTACCTATATTACAGTTATTATCATTATTATTCTAATTACAGCTATTATCGTTATAATAGTTATTATAGTTATTATCATTATTATTCTAATTACAGCTATTATCGTTATAATAGTTATTATAGTTATTATCCTTATTAATGTTATAACCGTTATTATCGTTATTATCATTATTAACGTTATTATAGTTATTATTGTTATTTTCGATATTATCATTTTTAACGTTATTACCGATATTATGGTTATTATTATTAATATTATTGTTATAATCGTTATTATCGTTATTATCGTTAATCCTTATAATCGTTTTTGCAATCGGTGCCATTATTATCGCTATAATCATTATTATCGTTATTATCTTCTTTATCGTTATTATCATTATTATCTTTATTTTCGTTTTTATCATTACTAACACTAAAATCGTAATTATCCTTACCGTTACAAACGTTATTATATTTATTTTCTTTAATATAGTTATTATTGTTATAATCGTTGTTATTTTTTTTACTTTATTATCGTTTTATCGCTATTACCTTTATAATTATTATTTTCTTTATTCTCGTTATTATCGCTATTGTATTTATTATCGTTAGTATTGTTATTACCATTATAATTATTATTATTATCGCTATTATCGTTATTACCGATAGTATAGTTATTATCTTTATAATTACCGTTATTATTGTTATTAATACTATTATTAAGGTTGTTGTCGTTATTACCATAATTATCATTATTTTTGTTATAATCAATATAATCATTATTTTCGATATTAGCGTTACTACCGTTATAGTAGTTATTATTGTTTTCGTTATAAACGTTATTATCGTGATTTTCGTTAATATAGTTATTAGGGTTATTAAAGTTATTACCTTATTTATGGTTATTATCGTTATTATCGTTATTACCGTTAATATCGTTATTATCGTTATTACCGTTACTACCGTAATTATCGTTATTTTTGTTATTATCTTTATTATTATTATTATTACAATTATTATGGTTATTATCGTTATTATCGTTTTTATTGTTATTACCGATATTACCGTTATAATAGTTATTATCGTTAGCTGTATTATTGTTATTATTGTTCTTATAGTCTTCCATTACGATCGTTATTACCATTATTAACGTTTTTCTCTTTATTACTATTATTATCATTATTACCGGTATAATCGTTATTATTGGTATCATTATTTCCGCATCATGGTTATTATCGTAAATCTTTATCACCGATTGTGTCGTTACCGATATTATCTTTATAATCGTTATTATCTTTATTATCTTTATTGACATTATAATCATTATTTTCGTTATTATCGTTACAAACTTTATAATAGTTATTATTGTTATTATTATAAACGTTATTAAAATTAGTTTTGTTTATATAGTAGTAATTGTTATAGTTTTCATTATCGTTATTATCGTTGTTACCGTTATAATTCTTATTTTCGTTATCGTTATTACCGTTATTATCGTTAACGTCGTAAGTGTCTTATTTATCGTTTTTATCGTTAATATAGTTATTATCGTTATCGATATTACTATTATTATTAACGTTAATAACGTTATTAACTTTATTCTCGTTATTATCGTCATAATATTTATTATCATTATTATCGATGTTATCGTTATTATCCTTATTATTGATATTAACGTTATTATTATTATCATAATCGTTACTATCGTTATTATCGTTATCGTTATAAACGTTATTATCGTCATTATCGTAGTTATATTTATTACCGTTATTATCGTTATTATCGTTATTATCGTCATATCTGTTATTTTCGTTATTATCGTTACTACCGTTACATTCGTTACTATCGTTATCGTTATGAACGTCTTTAACATTATTAACGTTCATATAATTATTATTGTAATAACCTTTTTTATCGTTATTATCGTTACTAACGTTATTATTATTATTATTAGCGTTATTATCGTTATTGTCGTTACTACTGTTAAAATCGTTATTTTCGTTATCGTTATAAATGTTATAATTGTTATAACGCATAAATAGTTATTATGGTTATATTCGTTATTATTTTTATTATTATTATCATTGTTATTATCGTTATTTTCGCTATTATCATTATGATCATTATAATCATTATTTTCGTTATTATCGTTATTATCGTTATTATTGTTAGAACCTTTAATATCGTTGTTACCATTATTACAGTAATTATCCTTATTATCGATACTAAGAAGTTATTATTGTTATTGTCTTGATTCTTGTTATTATCGTTATTATCGTTCATATCATCTTATCGTTATTACCGATATTAATTCTATTATCATTATTATTATAATTATTACCGTTAATATCTTTAATATCTGTATTATCGTTATTGTAGTTATTATCGTTTTTATCGTTATTACCATTATTACCGTTATTATTATTATCATTATCGTAGTTATCGTTATTATCGTTATTACCATTATAATCGTTATTATCATTACCGTGAACATCGTTTTTAACGTTGTTATCGTTATTATACTTATTATTATTATTATTACCGTTAAAATCATTAATATCGTCTTTATCGTTATTATCATTATAATAATTATTATCGTTGTTGCCGTTGTTAACGTTACTATTATTATTGTATGTCTTATCAATATTATGGTAACTTTCGTTATTAATGTTTTTATCGTTTTTATTGTTACTATCGTTACAATCGTTATTTTCATTACTATCGTTATTATTATTTTTATTATAGCTATTAGAGTTATTAACGTTAATATCGCTATTATCGTCATTACCGTTATTATCATTATTATCGTAATTATTTCTGTTTTTATAGCAATTATAGTTATTATCGTTATTACAGTTATTACCAGTATTATTATTATTACCGTTATAACCGTTATTATCTGCATCGTTATTATCATTATTTTTGTTATTATAATTAGAAACTTTATTATCGTTATTACCATTATTTCCTCTATATTCTTTATTATCGATATTACCGTTATTATCGTTACAATTATTATTATTATCGTTATTGATGTTATAATTGTTATTATCGTTATTGTCGCAATTTTCGTTATTATCGTTTTATCTTTATTATTATTATTAGTATCGTTATTATGGTTATTATATTTATTTCCGTTATAATTTTTATTACCGTTTTCCTTATGACATTTATTATCGTTATAATCGTTATTATCGTTATTATCGGAATTATTCTTATTTTTATTATTATCATCTTTATTATCGTTATTGCTGTTATAATCTTTATTTTCGTTTTTAACCTTATTATCCTAATTCTCATTATTATCTTTATCATTGTTATTATCGTAATTATCATATTCTTATTATTATTATCGTTATTATCTTTATTATCGATAATGTCGTTATTATCTTTATTATTGTTATTATTGTTATTAATATTATTATTATCGTTATTTCTATTATTATCGTTATTATCGTGATTATCGGTTTTACCGTTAATACCGTTATTATCTTAATATCTTATTCCTATTTGTACTACCGTTCTTATCGTTACTATCGTTATTATTATTATAATCCGTATTAACGTTACTACCGTTATTATCCTTATCGTTATTATCGTTATTAATGTTACTATCTTTATTTTAGTTATTATATCTATTATTGTTGTTATAATTATTATTATTTTTATTAACGTTATTATCTTCATTATGAATATTATCAGTATTATCTGTATTATTGTTATTATCTTTATTATTATTATTATTATCGTTATTCTCGTTATAAAAGTAATTATCGTTATTATCGTTATTATTCTTATTATCGTTAATCCATGTAACCCTTACTATCGTTGTTACCGTTATTATCGTTACAGACGTTTTTAACATATTTATGTTGCATACAGTTATTATTGTTATAACCGTACTTATGATTATTATCGTTATTATCGTTATTATCGCTCTTTCCGTTATTTTCCTTATTACCTATATTATCGTTACTACCATTTTAATCGCTATTATCGTTATCTCCATTAATGTTATTTTCGATATTATCGTAATTACCGTTATAATCGTAATTACCGTTATTATCGTTATTATCTTTATTATCGTTACTACCGTTATAAATGTTTTTATACATAACTATCGTTAATGATATTATTATTATTATTATCGATATTAACGTTAATATCATTATTATCGTTATTAACGTTACTTTCGTTAGTGTCGTTAATATCTGTATTATCGTTAATACCGTTATAATCGTTATTATCGGTATCGTTAAATAGTTATTATCATTATTACCTTTATTATCGATATTATCGTTATTAACGTTTTATCATTAATATCGTTATAATTATCATTATCGTTATTAATATTATTATCGCTATTATTGTTTTTATCGTAATTTTCTTTATTAAGGTTATTATAGTTATTATCGTTAACCTTTATAACCTTTATTACCGTTATTATCGTTATTATCTTTATTATCGTTACTACCGTTATAAATGTTTTTATCGTTATCGTTATTATTATTATAATCGTTTTTATCTTTTTATTGTTATTGTCGTAGTTATAATTTTTAACGTTATTACCGTTATTACAGTTATTATCGTTAATATCGTCATAACCTTTATTATTGTTACTACCGTATAATCGTTATTTTCGTTATCGTTAATACCGTTATTATCGTTATACCCATTTTATCTTTATTATCGTTATTATCGTTATTATCGTTATTATTTATTACCGTTATTGTCGTTGGTACTTTTATTATCGTCTTTGGGTTAGAACCGTTATTATCGTTGTCTTTATTACCGTTACTATCGTTATAATCGTTATTATCGTTAATACCGGTATAATCTTTATTAACATTAGCGTTATTGTCGTTATTATCGTTAATCATTACAATAGTTATTACAGTTGTTAACGCTTTTACCATTATAATCGTTATTATCGTTATTATCGTTATTACCGTTATTATCGTTATTATCGTTATTATCATTATAATCGTTAATTTCATCATTATCCTTACTCGGGTTATAATCGTTATTATCCTTAAAATTAAAACGTTATTATCGTAATTATATTAATATAGTTATTATTTTTATAAACATTAATAGATTTATTAACTTTATTATCGTTAATATCGTTATTACCGTTAGTATCGTCATTACCTTTATTATCGGTTTCACCATTGTAATCGTTATTACCGTTACCGTGGTTATCGGTCTTACCGTTATTATCGTTATTATCTTTATTATTGTTACTTCCGTTATAATCCTTCTTATCGTTATCGTTATTATCGTTATTAACGTTATTATCGTTATTATCGTAATTGTCGTTGTTTCATTTATTATGGTTATTATTATTATTATACTCAGTAATAACGTTCTTATCGTTATTATCGTGATTATCCGTATTTTCGTTGTTTCTTTATTATCGTTATAATCGTTATTATCCTTATAATCGTTAATACCGTTATTATCGTTATTATCGTTATTATCTTTAATACTACTATTATTATCGGTATTATCGTGATTATTGTTATTACCGTTATTACCGTTATTATCGTTATTATTTTTGTTATCGTTATTATTGTTAATATCGTTATTATCGTTAGCATTATTACCTTTATTATCGTTATTATTGCTAACCTTATAACTGTTAATTCCGTTATTACGGTTATTATCGCTATAAGCGTTATTATCATTATTATTAACGTTTTTAAAGATATAATCGTTATTATCGTTATCATCGATATTATCATCATTATCGTTATAAACGTTCTGAGTGTCATTATCGTTATTATAGTTATTATAGTTATTACCGTTAATATCGTCATTATCTTCATAATTGTTTTTATCGTTATTACCGTCATTATCGTTATTACCGATAGTATCGCTAATATATTTATTTCCCTTATTTTCGGTATTATTATTATTACCTTTATTATCGTTATTAACGTTTTTATCGTTATTGATATAATTATTATGGTTATAATCATTATTACCGTTATTATCGTTATTATCTTTAATATCGTTATTAGTGTAATTTTCGTTATCAATTCTATTATTATCGTTATTATTAATATTATTATGTTTATTATCGTCATTATCGTTATTATGGTTATTATTGTTATTGTTATTATAATTATCGTTATTATAGTTATTATTGTTATTATCGTTATTATGGTTATTATTATAATTATTATCGTTTTTAAATTCATTATAGTTATCATCGTTATTATCGTTACTATTATTATTATTATCATTATTATCGTTTTTTCGTTATTACCGTAATCATCTTTATTATCGTTACTGTTATTATAATTATTGTAATTATTGTTGTTATCGTTATTACCGTTACTTTCATTATTATATTTATTAATATCGTTAATATCGTTATTATCGTTATTATCGTTATTATCGTTACTAACGTTATAATTGCTATTATCCTTTTCATTGTAAACATTATTAACGTTATTATCGTTGTTATTGTTATTATCGTTTTAATAGTTATTGTCGTCATTATCGTTATTATGCTAGTTATTATCGTTATCGTTGCAAACGTTGCTATAGCTATTATCATTAATATAGTTAATATTGTAATAATCTTTATTACCGTTATTATCGTTATAATAGTTATTACCGCATTATCGTTATTATCAGTATTATCGTTATTATTACTTTTAGTATCGTTATTCTCTTTATTAATATTATTAGTATCGTTAGTATCGTTTTAATCGTTTTTTCCGGTATAATTGTTATTATCGATATCGTTTTTACAGTTATTTTCGTTATTATTGTTATTGTCGTTATTATATTTCTTATCGTCTTACATTATTTATTGTTATTATCGTTATTACTGTTAATGATATTATTATTATAATCGTTATTTACGTTAATATTGTTATTATCTTTATTACCGTAATTACCCTTTTTCTCGTTATTACGCTATAACCGTTTTTATCAGTTTTGATATTATCGTTATTTTAGTTTTTTCGTTAATACCTTTATAATCGTTATTATCGTTACAATCATAGTTATGGATATTATCGTTATTAGTAATAATATTAATATGTATTATTTTTATTATTATTGTTATTATTATTATTAATATTATTATTATAATTATTATCGTTACTATCGCTATTATCGGTATTATCGTTATTTCCTTTATCATCGTTATTATTCACATAATCGTCATTATCGTTATTATTATTATTATTATCGTTATTATCATTATTATCGTTCTTATTGTAATTATTTTTATTATCGAAATTATTGTCATCATTGTCGTTATTATCGTTATTATCGTTTTTCTCATTGTTTCGTTATTTTCATTATTTTCGTTATAGTAGGTATTTCCTTTATTGTCGTTGCTTTCCTTTTTATCGTTTTTATCGTTATTATGGTTATTATACCTATTTTCATTATTATTATCGTTATTATCGTTTTTATTGTTTTTAATGTCATAATTGTTAATATCGTTATCCTTATTATAGTTCTTATCGTTATTATCGTAATTATCGATATTATTATTATTATTATCGTTATCCACGTTATTTTCGTTATTATCGTTATTAACGTCATTTCCGTTATTACCGTTGTTATTGTTATAATCAATATTATTCTTATTATCGCTATTATCGATATTAAGGTAATTATCGTTATTAATATTATTATTAGTATCATTATTAATGATATTGTTTTTTATCCTTATTATCGTCATCATCGGTATTATTGTTATTATTATTATTATTATTATTATTAGTATTATCATTGTATCGTTTTTATCGCTATTATCGTTATTAGCGTTATTATCTTTAATACCGTTATTATCGTTATTATCGTTATTGTCGTATTTATCGATATTGTCGTTATTGTTCTTATTATCGTTCTCATCATTATTATCGCTATTATCGTTATAATCGCTATAATAGTTATTATTATTATTATTATCGTTATTATCGTAATTATCATTATTTCCGTTTTAAACGTAAATAACATTATAATCTCTTCTATAGTCATTATCGTTATTATTATTATTATTAATATTATTATTTTTATTATTATTATTATTTTTATTTTTATTATTTCCGTTATCATTATCATTATAACCGTTATTATCGGTATTATCGTTATTATTATGATTATCGTTATTAATGTTATTATCGTTAATATCGTCATTATATTTATTATCGTTTTTAACGTTATTATTATTATTATTACCGTTGTTCATGTTATTATCGATATTATAGCTTTATCGTTATTATCGTTATAATCATTATTACCGTTATTATCGTTATTACCGTTATTATCATTCTTATTGTTGTTTTCTTTAATAACGTAATTATCGTTATTAACGTTATTTCTTTTATAATCGTTATTACCTTTATTAACCTTACAACCGTTATAATAGTTATTAATGTTATCGTTATTCTCTTTATTATTGTTGTTACCGTTAACATTGTCATTATCGTTTTTATAGTTTTAATCGTTATTTTGTTTTCGTTAGTATCATTAATGTCGTTAATACCGATATTAACGTTATTCTCGTTGTTGTCTTTATCCTCATTATACTTTTAGCTTTGTTACCGTTATTTTTGTAATTACCGTTCTAATCTCTCTTATCGTTATTATCATCATAATGGTTATTATCGTTACAACTATTAAAATCGTTTTTTCAATATCGTTATAAACGTAATTTTCGTTATTATCGTTATTATCGTTATAAATATTATTATTATCGTAACTAACGTTATTATGGTTCTAAGCGTTATTATCATTATTTTATTATCATTATTACCGATATCTCCGTTATTACAGTTATTACAGTTATTGATTATCATTATCGAAATTATCGTTGTTATCGTTATAATCGTTCGTACCGTTATTATCGTATTATCATTATTATCGTTATTGATATTATTATAATTATTATTATCGTTATTAACGTTATTATCATTTTTATCAATATTACCGTCATTACCGTTATTATTGTTATACCGTTATAATCATTATTACCGTTGTCGCTATTACCGTTTATCAAAATTACCGTTATTACCGTTCTTACCGTTATTATCGTTACTATCGTTATTACCGTTATTATGTTTATTATCGTGAATATCTCTATTCCCGCTATAATCCTTATTATAGTTGTTATTGTTATTATCGTTTTTACAGTTATTATCATTATTACCGTTGTATTCGCTATTACTGTTATCGTTATAAACGGTATTATCTTGATTATCCTTAACAAACTTATTAGGGTTATAAACGTTAGTATGTTTATTATGGTTATTATCGTTATTATCGTAATTATCTATTTTATCATTTTTACAGTAACAATAGTTACTATGGTTATTATGATTATTATAGTCGTTATTAACGTTAATATCATTATTATTATTATTATTGTTATTTCCGGTATAATCGTTATTGTTGTCATCGTTATTCCCGCATCATGATTATTATCGTTAATCTTTATCACCGTTTGTACCGTTGTTATCGAGATTATCTTTGTAAATCTTATTATCGTTATTATCTTTATTAACATTATAATCCTTACCTTCGTCTTTATCATCACAAACTTTATAATAGTTATTATCGTTATTTTTATAAACGTTATTATAATTATTATTGTTAATATAGTAATAATTGTTATAATTATCATTAACATTATTATCGCTATTATAATTATTACCGTCATTATCTATATTATCTTTTTATCGTAACCAACGATATAATCCATTTCATCGTTATTGTTATTATCGTTATTATCCACATTATGATTATTTTCGTTATTATCGTTATTATTCTAATTATCGTTATAATCGTTATTATCGGTATTGTTATTATCGTTACTATCGTTTTTATCTTTATTTTATCATTATTATCGTCATTATCGTTATTATTACTATTATTATCGTGATTATCGTTATTTTAATCATTACCGTCATTAACGTTATTATAGTGGTAGATATTATCGTTATTATCGTTTTACCTTTACTACCTGTATCATCGATATTATCCTTATTAACATTATAATCGTCATTAACTTTACTCTCGTTATTCTTGTTATTATCGTTTGTATCGTTAGTATCGTTATTACTGTTACTATCATTACAATTATCGTTATAGACGTTATTATCTTTATAATTATTATTATAATCTTTATAAAGTTATTAATGTTATTATCGTTATTATCATTATTATTGTTTTTATTGTTATTAACATTATAATCATTATTATCTTTATAATCGCTATTATCGTTATTATCGTTATTTCCGTTATTGCCATTAATATCGATATTTTTCTTATTATTATCTTTATTCTCGTTATTAATGTTATTACCGTTATTATTGTTATAGTTATTTTCGTTATTATCGTTTTACATTCATCAACGTTATCATCGTTAGAATCTTTATTTTTGTTACTATCGTTATTATCCTTAAAATCATTATTGATCTCCTAAACGTTATTAACGTTATCATTTTTATTATAGTTATTATCGTTATTATCAATAATATAGTTATTATCGATATTATCGTTTTTATCGATATTATCGTTTTTATCGTTATTATCGTTATCGTTCTTATCGTTAAAGCACTAATTATCGTTATAGTAGTTATTATCGTTATTACCGTTATTAACTTTATTGTTGTTATTACCGTTTTTATTATTATTATTAACGTTATACTCGTTATTATACCTATTATCGTTATTATCGTTATTATTGTTATTATAGTAATTATGGTTATTATTATCGTTATTATTATTATTATCGTTAGTATTATTATAATTATCTTTATTAACCTTTTTATCGTTATTATCATTATAATCATTAATATCGTTGTAATTGTAATTTTCGTTATTATCTTTTTTATCCTTATAATCGTAATCTTTATTACCTTTATTATCTTTAATATCCTTATGATCGTAATTATCGTTATCGTTATTATCGTTCTTATTGTCTTATCGTTATTGTCGTTATTATCGTAATTATCGTTTTTATCGTTAAAACGTTATTATCGCCAATATTATTATTATTATCTTGACTATCGTAATTCTCGTTGTTACCCTTAGAAAAGTTGAAATCGTTATCGTTATTATAGATTTCATCGTTATTATTGTTTATGTCGTTACTATCGTTATTATTGTTATTATCGTTATTAGCTTTATTATCGTCATTATCGTTATTACCGTTAATGCCGTTATTACCGTTAATGCCGCTATTACCGTAATTATCTTCATTATCTTTATTAAATTTATTATATTCGTTATTAATGTTATTATACTTATTAATGTTGTTATTGTTATTTTCGTAGTTATCGCTACTTATTATCGCTACTCTCTTCAGTATCGTTAATATCGTTATTATCGTTTTCGTTACTATAGTTATTATCGTTAAGTCCGTTATTGTCGTTATTAACGTCATTATCGTTATCGTCGTTATTATTGTTATTACTATCATTATTGTCTTCATTATCGTTATTATTATTATTATTATTATAGTGATTAACGTTATTATTGTTATTATAGTTATTATCCTTACAATCGTTATAATAGTCATTATCCTTATAATCGTTACTCCCGTTATGACTATTTTTATTATCTTTATTATCGTTATAATCGTTACTATCACTATAATCGTTATTATCGTTATAGTTATAAACGTTATTATCGTTATTATCGTTATTAACCTTATTATCTTTGTTATCGTTATAACCGTTACAATTGTTATTATCATTATATATATTATCGTAATTATTGTTATTATCGTTATTATCTATAAAATCGTTATTATCTTTATTATTGTTATTATTATCGCTATTCTGGTTATTATCGACATTACCGTTATTATCGTCATTATCATTATTATTATTATTATTATTATAGTTATTATCGTTATTACCGTGAGTATCGTTATTGTCGTTATTTTCGTTAATATCCAAAATCTTTATTACCGTTGTTACCGTTGATACCGTTATTATGCTTATAATGATAGCGTTAGGTTATTAGCGTTAATATGGTTATTTTCGTTTATTTTTATCACCGTTCTTACCATTGTTACAGTTATTATCGTTATAATCCTTATTAACTTTATAACGATATTATCGTTATTAACATTACAATCGAAATTTTCTTTATTCTCTTTACTAGCGTTATAATAGATATTATCGGCATCGTTATAAAAGTAATCGTTATTATTGTAAAAATAGTTTTTATTGTCATAAACGTTATTATCATTATTATCGTTTATATTGTTTTTATCGTTATTACCTTTATTATCGTTACTACCGTTATAATTGTTATTAAGGTTTTCGTTATTAACGTTATTTTCTTTATTATCCTTATTACCGCTTTTAACGTTATAATCGCTATTATCTTTATAATCTTTATTATCGTTATTATCGTTATTATCATTTTTATCGTAATTATCGTTATTATCGCTATTGTTGTTATAATCGTTATTATCGTTATTATCGTTATTAGTGTTATTATACTTTTTATCGTTATTATAATCGTTATTAACCTTATAAATATTATTATCGTTATTGTCGCGATTATTGTTATTACCGTTATTATTGTTATGATCTTATTGTTATTAGTATTACCGTTATTATCATTATTATCGTTGTTATTATAATTATTATATTTATTATCGTTACTAGCGCTCTAATTGTAATCATTGTTATTATCGCTATTACTACTTTTATTATAATTACTATCGTTATTATTATTGTTTTTGTCGTTATTATTACCATTATTATCGTTATTATAGTTAATATTATTATTTTTATCGTTATTACTATTATTATCGATATTATCGTGATTATCGTTATTACCATTATTACCGTTATTATCGATATGATCTTATTGTTATTAGTATTACCGTTATTATCGTTATTATCCTTGTTATAATAATTATTATATTTATTATGGTTACTAACGCTATAATAGTAATCATTGTTATTATCGCTATTATTACTTTTATTATAATTACTATCGTTATTATTATTGTTATTGTCGCTATTATTACCATTATTATCGTTATTATCGTTAATATTATTATTTTTATCGTTATTACTATTATTATCGATATTATTGTGATTTTCGTTATTACCATTATTACCGTTATTATCGATATTACGTTATTGTTGTTAGATTTACCATTATTATCGTTACCGTTATTATAGTTATCGTTACTAACGTTATTATCGTTATTATCGTTACTGTCATTATAATAGGTATTACTGTTACTATCGTAATAATCGTTATTATCTTTATATTTATTATCGTTATTACCGTACTTATCGTTATCATTATTATAATTATCGTTATTATCTTCATTATCGTTATTATCTTTATTAACTTTATTATCTTTATTCTTATTATTATTGTCTTTATAATCGTTATTATACCTAATATCGTTATTATCGTTTTTATCGTTTTATAGTTATTATCGTTATTAATTCATTATTATCGATCTTATCGTTATTATCGTTACTATCGTTATAAATATATTATTGTTGTCGTTATTATATTTATTGTCGTTATTATCTTTATTAACGCAATTGTCGTTATTATCGTTATTATTGTTATTTTCGTTATTACCGTCTTAATCGTTATAATCGTTACTTTGTTTCTATCTTCATTATCGTAATTACATTTATTATCGATATTATCTTTACTTTCGATATTATTATTTATATTGTTAATAACGTTATTATCATTATTATTGTTATTATCGTTATTTTCGTTGTTATAGTTATTAGCGTATTTATCTTCTTTATCGTAATTAACGTTATTATCGTTTTCGTTATTACATTTATTACCGATATTACCGTTATTGTCGTTTATAACGTTATTACCTTTATTATACTTATTATTATAATTATAATCGTTAAGAACAATGTAATCGTTATTATCGTCAATATCGCTTTTTGTTATCATTGTTATAATCGTTATTATCTTTATTATCTTTATTATCGTTAATATTGTTATTGTATTTATTACTATCTTGATTTCGCTATTATCGTTGTTATCGTTATTTTCTTTATTACCGTTATGATCATTAGATTCGTTATTATCGTTTTGACTTTATTAAAATAATTACCGTTATTATAGTTATTATTGTTATTATCGTCACTATCATTATTGTAGTTATTATCGCTACTTTCTTTATTATCGTTCTTATTGTTATAACAGTTCATAACGTCTTGTTATTATTGTTATTGTTGTTAATATCATTATTATCGTTATTATTATAATTATTATCGATTTTAACGTCTTTTTCTTAATTATCGTTATTATCGTTATTATCACTTTTATCGTTATTATCGTAACTACCATTATTATCGTTACTAATATTATAATCGTAATTGTCATTATCATTATTATCGTCATAACATTAATTTCCGTTATAACTGTTATTATTGTTAATATCTTCATGATATTTATTATCGTTTTTACCGTTATAATCCTAATTACCTTTATTACCGTTATTATCGCTATAATCGTTCTTATCGATATTATCGTTATTATGGTAATTATCGTTATGATTATTTTTATTAACGTTATTATCGTTATTATCGTTATTATAAATATTATCGTCATTATCGCTATTATTATTATTATTGTTATTATTATTATTATTAATACTATTAACGTTATTATCATTCTTATCGTTATTATCCTTCATATCGTTATTAGCGTTACTATCGTTATTATCGTTATTATCGTTTTAATAGTTATTATTATTATTATCATTGTTATCGTTATTATGGTAATTTTCGATATTATCCTGGTTATCGTAATAAACGTTATTACTATTATTAATAACGTTATTATCTTTATTATCTTTATTTCCGTTATAATCGGTATTATCGTTCTCATTATTATGATTATTAACTTTTATATCGTTATTGTCTTTATTACCGTTATTATTGTTATTACCGTTATTATCGTTATTATTTTTATTATTGCTACAACCATTATAATCGTAATTATAGTTATCGTTATTATCGTTATTATCATTAATATCTTTATTTTCTTTTTTGATAATATTATTATTATTATTATCGTAATTAACGTAATATTAATTATTATCGTCATTATCGTTAATATCACTATAATTATTATTAATATCGTTATTATCGTTATAGTCGTTTTTATCGTTATTATCTTCCTTATCTTCTTATCGTTATTATCGTATTTATCGTTACTGTCATTATCGTTATTATCCCTTTTATAGTCTTATCGTTATTATTGTTATTGATGTAATTGTCGTTTTAATCGTTATTATCGTTATTATCATTATTATCGTTATTACCTTTATTATCGCTATTACCTTTATTATCGTTAATACCGTTATAATCGTTATTATCGTTCTCGTTATAATCGTTATTACCGTTATTATCGTTTTATCGTTATTATGGTTATTAATATTTGTATTACCGTTATTGTCATTATTACCGTTATTAATTTTATTATCGTTATTATTATTATAATTATTATTATTATCGTTATTGTTATAATCGTGATTATCATTATAATCGTTATTTTCTTTATTATCCAAATTATCGTCATAATCGTTACTATCGTTATTATCGTTTTTATAGTTATAGATATTATTATTATTATCTTCGTAATTAACGTTTCTATCGTTATTGTCCTTATTAGCGATATTACAGTTATTATCGTTATACTGTTATAACTGTAATTTTTCCTAGAGTAGTTATCGTTATTAACGTTATTATCGTTAGTATCGTTAATATCTTAATTACCGTTATTACAATTATTATCAGTATTATCGCAATTATCGTTATTATCGATATTATCGTTATTATTATCATTATTGTCCTCATTATCGCTATAATTTTTTTTATCGCTAATATCGTTATTATTGTTTTTATCGTTATTAACGTTCTTATAGTAATTATCTCTTTGTCGTGATTATCGCTGTTATCGTTATTTTCGTTATTATCGTTGTTATAGTTGTTATCGTTATAATGATAATTCTCGTTATTATCATTGTTACAGTTATTATCGTTATCGTAATTATCGTTATTACCGTTATTATCTTTATTATCGATATTATCATTATTATCGTAACTGATATTTATACCGTTATTATCGCTATCATCGTTATTATCTATATCATCCTTTTTATCGTTATTATCGTTATTACTATTATTATAATCGTCATTAACGTTATTATCGTCATTAAAGGGCTTAACGTAATTATCTCTATTTTCGATATTATCGTTATTATCGTCATCATTGTTATCATCGTTATTATCGTTATTACTATTATTATGAATATTAATATTGTTATTATTAACGCTATTATCGTTGTTATCGTTATATTCATTATTTCCGTTTTTTTCGTTGTTATCGACATTATCGTTATTATCGTCATAATCGTTATTATCGATTTATATTCATTTTCATTATTATTGTTATTATTATATTGTTATTATTGTTATTATTATTGCTATTAGTCTTATTATTATTATTCTTATGAATATTAACGTAATTACAGTTATTATCGATATTATCTTTTTTATCGTAATTAAGGTTATTACATAATTAACATTATTAACGTTATCATCGTTTTTAATTTTATTATCGTCATTATCGTTATTACGTAATTATCGTTATTAACATTATCATCGTTTTTATTGTTATCACAGTTATTCACATTGTTATCGTTATTATCGTTATTACGAAATAATCGTTATTGTCGTCATTATTATTATTAGTATCGTTATTATCGTTTTTGTCGTTATTATCGTTATCGTTATTATTGTTATTATAGCTTTTATCGTTATAAACGTTATTTTCTTTATTATGTTAATTATCGTTATTATCCTTATTATTTTTATTATCGTTATCAACGTTATTATCGTTGTTATCGTTATTAATGTTATTATCGTTGTTATCGTTATTAGCGATATTATCGTTACTATTGTTATTATGTTTCTCAACGTTATTAGTGTTATTATCGTTATTGTCGTTAGTATCGTTATTCTTATTATTATTAGTATTATTTTCTTTATTTTTAATCTTATTATTACTATTGTGATAGTTATTGTCGTTGTTATCGATATAATCGTTATAATCGACATCATTTTTATTAACTTTATTACCGGTATTGTAGATTTTATCAATATTATTATTTCTATTTTTATAGATATTGTCATCGTTATTATCATTTTTATCTTTATTATCGTCACTTTCGTCATTAACGATATTGTCGCTATTACTTTTGTTATTGTTATTATCGATATTATCGTTATTATCCTTATTTTCATTATTATCGTGAATTTTGTTTTTATCTTTAGTATCGTTATTACCGTTTTTATTATCATTATCGTTATTTTCGTTATTATCTTTATTATGGTTATAATATTCATTATCGATATCTTTACAAACGTTATTACCGTTATTATCGTTAAAATAGTAATTATTGTTAAAATATATATTATCTTCATTATAGTTATTATTGTTATTATCATTATTATTATTATTATCATTATTACCGTTATTATCGTTCTTATTGTCATTATCGCTATCAACATAATTACCGGTAAAATCGTTATTATCGTTATTGGTTTTATAGTTATTAAAGTTATTATCATTAACATTTACGACCGTTATTACCATTTTTAACATTATTTTCGTTATAGAAGCTATTATCAATATCTTTACTAACGTTATTAACAATATAATCGTTACATTCACTATAATCCTTATTATCGTTATAGTAGTTATTATTGTTATCGTTATAAACGTTATTATCGTGATTATCATTTATATATTTATTAGTGTTCTAAACGTTATTACATTTATTTTGGTTATTATCGTTATTATCGATATTACCGTTAATATCGTTATTATATTTATTATTGACACTATCTTTATAACCGTAATAATCATTATCGTTATTATTGTTATTATCGTTATAATCGTTATTGTCGTTATAATCGTTAATATCGAAATTATCGTTATTATCGTTATTATCGATATTATTATTAATATTATCGTCACTATCGTCATTATCGTTATAATCGTTAAGATCGTTATTATTATTACTATGAACGTTATTATCGTTATTATCGTTAATTCCGTTATAATCGTTATTATCGTTATCCTTATCATACTTATTATCGTTATTATCGTTATTGTCTTTATTATCGTTATTATCGTTCTTATCGTCGAATTATTAATATGGTTATATCGTTGTTATCAATATTATCGTTATAATTATTATTATTACCTTTATTCCAGTTATTATCGTTATAATCGTTACTATATTTGGGTTCGTTATTAAAGTTATTGTAGTTATTGTAATTATTACTATTATTATAATCGTTATTATCGTTATTATCGTTATTATTATTATTAGTATCTTTATTATCCTTATTTATTTTATTATCGTTCTTATCGTCTTGACGTTATTACCGTTATTATCATTATTACTGTTACAGTTATTATATTAGTTGTTAATATTAATATCGTTATTATTGTTATTGTTGTTATTTTCCTTATTATCGTTACTATCGTTATAATATTTTTTATCGTATTTTTCGTTATTACTCTTATAATTGTTATTATAGTTATTATTATCGTGATAATCATTATTATCGTTTTCTACTGTTATAATCCCTATTATTGTTATTGTGAAAATCGTTATTATCGTTATTATCGTTAATATCGTTATCATTATTATTATTATCGTTATTATCGTTAATATAGTTATTATCATTATTATCGTTACAATAGTTATTATCGTTTTTATCGTTGGTATCATTATTGTCGTTATTGTCATTACTATCATTGTTATTATTAATTGTATCATTATTATCGTTATTATCATTATTAACGTTAGAATCATTATTATCGTTTTCCTTATTATAGTTATTATCTTTATTATACTTATTGTCGTTATTGTAGGTATTATCGTTCTTATGTTCTTATCGTTATTATCGTTCTTATCATCTTATTATTATTTTCATTATTATTGTTATTATCGTTATTATTATTATTATTATTTTCGTTATTTCCGTTATTACCGTCATAATCGTTATTATCGTTTGTATCGTTATTATCGTTATTATTGTTGTTGGCGTTAATATCGTTATTATCATTATTTTCGTTATTATGATTATTACCTTTATTATCCTTAATATCTTTATTATCGTTATTATCGTTATTATCGTTATTCCTTATAACCGTTATTACAGTCGGCGCAGATATTATTGATATAATCGTTATTATCGTGTTTATATTTATTATCGATATTATCATTATAGTCGTTATTTTCGTTATTATCGTTACTTACGTTATAATCGTTATTATCCTTACCGTTAAAAACGTTATTATCGTTATTATCTATAATATACTTGTTATTGTTATATGTTTATTTTCCTTATTATAGTTATTATCGCTATATCCGTAATTATCGATATTAACTTTGTTATCGTTACTCTTATTATGATCGTTATTATCCCCTCTTTATTATCGTTTCTACCGTTATTATCGATATTATTTTTATTATCGTTACTATCGTAATAATCGTTATTATCATTATTATCGTTACTGTCGTTATAACACTTACTATCGTTATCATTATTATCGTTATTATCGTTATTATTGTTATTATTGTTATTATCGTAATTATCATTATTATCATTAATATCGTTATAAGAGTTAATATCATTAATATCGACATAATCTTCATTATCCTTACTACCATTATAATCGTTATGATCATTATCGTTAATACCGTTATTATCATTATTATCCTTATTGTCGTTATTGTCGTTATAATCGTTATTATTATTATAACTGTCATTTTCGTGATTACCGTTATTATCGTCATTACTCTTAATAACGATATAATCGTTATTGTCGTTATTATCGTTGTAGATATTATCGTTATTATCGTTTAATATATATTACCGTTAATATCATTATTATCCTTATTAAGGTTATTATCGTTATTACCGTTATCACCGATATTTCCTTTATTATCTTTATTATTTTTATAATCGTTATTATCTCTATCCATGTTAACTTTAATTTCCATATTATCCATGTTATCGTTAATAACGTTACCCTTATTTTAGTTATTACAGTTATTATCTTTTTTAATATTGTTATAATTACAGTTATTATCATGATTACCGTTTGTTATCGTTGTTTCCGATTTCTCCGTTATTACCGTTATTACAGTTATAATTGCGATTATCGTTATCGATAATATCGTTGTTATCGTTATAATCGTTAGTAACAGTATTATTGTTATTATCGTTATTATCGTTATTGATTTTATTATTATTATTATTATCGTTATTAACTTTATTATCATTTTTCTCAATATTACCGTCATTACCGTTATTATCGTTATCGTTATTATCATAATTAGCATTATTATCCTTATTATCGATATTATCGTTATAATCGTTACTACCGTAATTATCGTTATTATCGTTACTATTTTCATTATTATTATTATTATCGTTATTATCGTTATTATAGTTATCATCGTTACTAACGTTATTATACTTAGTACCGTTATTATCGTAATAATCATTTTTACCGTTTAATCTTTGTTAAAGTTCTCTTTAACATAGTTATTATCGTTATGGTCGTTATTATCATTATTATCGATCTTATAGTCTTATTGATATTATCGTTATTATCGGTACTATCGTTATTATCTTTATTTCGTCTTATCGGTATTATTATTATTACTATCGTTATTCTCGTTATTATCTTTATTATCTTTATTATAGTTATTATTATTTTTATTATCATTATTATGGTTATTATCGTTATTCTAGTTATTATTATCATTACCGTTATTTTCTTTATTATCGTTACTACTGTTATAATTGTTATTGTCGTTATTATCGTTATAACATTATTATGGTTATTTTCGTTAATATCGTTTTATCTTTATTATTGTGATTATTATCGTTATTCTCGTTATAATCGATATTATCTTTATTATTGTTACTATCGTCATTATGGTTACTATTATTATTATTATATTTATTTACGTTATTATTGTTAGAATCGTTATTATCTTTATCCTGATTATGGATAATGTCAATATTATCCTTATTATCCTTAATATCGTCATCGATATTATCGTTGATATCGTTATAATCGTTAGTATTGTTATTGTAGTTATTATCGTTATTATCGTTATTGATACTATTGTTATTATCGTTATTAACGTTATTAATGTTCTTACGATTAAATCCTTATTACTGATATTATCGTTATTATAGTTACTATCGTTATTATCGTTATTATCGCTATTATTGTGATTATTCTTATTTTCGTTACTTTCGTTATTAATGTTATAATCCGTATTATATTTATTATTATAATTATTATCGTCATTATCATTATTATTGTTTTTATCGTAATTATTGTTATTATTGATATTATTATTATTATTGTCGTTGTTATCTTTATTATCGCCATTATCGATATTACCTTTATCATCGTTTTGAACGTCTTTATCGTTATTATCATTATAATTATTATAATTAATATTATTGTTATTATCGTGATTATCGTTATTACTATTTTTATTTTCCTTAATCCCAATATTATAGCTATTATCATTATTACCTTTATAATTATTATTATTATCGTTATTAATGTAATTGTCGTTATTATCGTTATTGTCGTAATTTACGTTATTATCCTTATAACTAATATTATTATCATTATTAATATTATTGTCGTTAGTATTGTTATAGTCGCCATTTCCGTTATTATCGTTATTATCGACATTATTGTTATTAACCTTATAATCGTTATTATGTACATTATCATTTTTAACCTTATAATCGTTATGACCGTTATTATCGTTACTATCTTTATTATTGATATTATTATTAATATTATTGTTATTATCGTTATTATAGTTATTATCGTTAACCTTTATAATCATTATTAACTTTGTTATTGTAATTATCGTTATAATCGTTTTTATCCTTATTATTGTTATTACTATTATTAGTAACATTATTATCGTTGTTATCGTCATTACCTTCATAACAGTTATTATCGTTATCCTCATTATATTTATCATCCATAGTTTCGTTATTCCCGTTATTATCGTTATTATCCTTCTTATTACTTATCGTTATTTTCGTTATTATCGTTATTATCATTGTTAACGTTATTATCATTATTAGTACTATTATTATCGATATTATCGTTATTATTCTTATTACCGTTAGTACTATTATTATTGTTATTACCGTTATAACCGTGATTATCGTAATCGTTATTTTCGTTTTTATCGTTATTACCGTTATTATCGCTCTTATCGTTATTATCTTCATATGTGTTATTATAAATATTATTGTTATTAAAGTAATTATCGTAATTGTCGTTACAACAATTATTACCGTTATTATCGTCACATCGTTATAACAGTTATTATCGATGACATTATTATCGTTATTATAGTTATTATTGTTACTCTCGTTATTATCTTTATTACTTTTATTACCATCATTACCCTTACTATCGTTATTATCATTAATATCGATATTATCGTTATTATTATTATTATTAACATTATTACAGTTATAATCTTTATTATCGTTATAATCGTTATAAACCTTTTTATCGATATTAACGTTATTATCTTTATTGTCATTATTACCCCATCAATCATTATTATCGTTATCGTTATTATTATTATTATTATTATAGTTATTAACGTAATAATCCTTATTATCGTAATTATCGATATTTTCGTTGTTCCCGTTATTATCGTTATTATCGTTATTATCCTTATAATCGTTATAATCGTTACTATCGTTATTGTCGTTATCGTTATAGATGTTATTATCGTTATTATCGTTATTAACGTGATTATTATAATTGTTACCGTTATTTTCCTTATAAACGTTATTTTCGTTATTCTCGTAATGTACATTATAATAGTTCTTATCGTAATAATCGTTGTTATCTTTATTATCGTATTTATCGTTATTATCGTTATTTTCGTTATTCTCGTTATTATCGTTATACATCTCGTTATTATCGTTCAGATAGGCTTATCGTTATTACCGTTTTATCGTTATTACAGTTATTCTTGTTATTTCTGTAAATGACGTTATCATCGTTATTAACGTTATTACAGTTATTATTGCTTTTATTATCGTTTTACCATTATGATCGTTTTTGTCGTTATTATCGTTATTACCTTTGTAGTCGTTATTATCGTTGCCATCGTAATTCTAGTTATCGTCGTTATTATCGATTAACGTTATTATAGTTATGATCATTATTATCGCTATTATCGTTGATATCGCTATTATCGTTATTATCGTTGTTATCCTTATTTTTTTTATTATTGTTATCATCGCTATTATCGATATTATCTTTATTATCGTTATTATGGTTATTAAGTAATTACCATTATTAAGGTTATCATCGTTTTTATCGTTATTACAGTTATTAACATTATTATCGTTATTATTGTTATTACGAAATTATCGTTATTGTCTTCATTATTATTATTAGTATAGTTATTATCGTCTTTATCGTTATTACCGTTATAATCGTTATTATCGTTATTATCGTTATTATAGATATTATCGTTATAAACGTTATATTCTTTATTATGTTTATTATCGTTATTAACTTTATTTTCGTTATTATCCTTATAATTTTTATTATAGTATAAGTTATAATTATTAGTATTATTATTATTATTATTAATATTTTTAAAATTTTATTATCGTTGTTATAATTATTAGCGTTATGAAACTTATTATTGTTATTATTTTTCTCAACGTTATTAGCATTATTAACGTTATTATCGTTAGTATCGTTATTCTTATTATTATTAATATTATTTTCTTCATTTTGAATCTTATTATTAATATTATGATCGTTATTATCGTTATTATCGATATAATCGTTATTATCGATATCATTTTTATTAACTTTATTATCGATAATATAGATATTATCATTATTATTATTTCTATTATTAAAGATATTGTTATCGTTATTATCATTATTATCTTCATTATCGTCATTTTCGTCATTAACGGTAATATCGCTATTAACTCTGTTCTGGTTATTATCTTTATTACCGTTATTATCCTTATTTTCCTTACAATCGTTAATATCGTTATCTTTAGTATAGTTCTTATCGTCATTATCGTTATTTTCGTAATTCCCGGTAAAATCTTTTATATCGTTAGTGGTATTATCGTTATTAAAGTTATCATCGTAAACATTTATGACCGTTATTACCGTTTTTAACATAATTTTCGTTATAAAAGCTATTATCGATTTATCTTTATTATCGTTATTATTAATATAATCGTTACATTCGTCGTTATCGTTACTACCGCTATAGTAGTTATTATTGTTATCGTTATACACGTTATTATCGTGATTATCATTAATATAGTTATTTTCGTTATTATCGTTACAATCGTAATAATCGTTATTATCGTTATAGTAGTTATAATCGTTAATATCGAAATTATGGTTATTATCATTATTATCTTTATTATCGTATTTATCGTTATTAACGTTATTATCGATTTTAATATTAATATTATCGTTATTATCGTTCATTATAGTTTTTACCGTTATAATCGTTATTACCGTTATCGGTATCATGTGTATTATCGTTATTCTTGTTATTATTGTTAGTATCGCTATTATCGTTACTATTATAATAGTTATTGTTATTGTCGTTTTATCTTAATTATTATTATTATAATCATTATTGCTTTTTTATCGTTATTATTGTTATTATCGTTATTATCGTTATTTCCGTTATAATCGTTATTATCCTAAGCATTAGTACAGTTATTTTCGTGAGTATCGTTATTATCGTTATTATCGTTAATTAATCGTTATTATCGTTATTATCGAAATAGACATTTTCGTTATTGTCGTTTTATCTTTATTACCGTTAAAATCATTATTATCCTTGTTAACGTTATTAACGTTATTATCGTTATCACCGTTATTTCCTTTATAACGGTTATTATCATTGTAATCGTTATTAACTATATTATCGTAATTATCGTTATAATTGTTATTATTTTTATTATTATTATAATTATCGATATTATAGTTCTTACCGTTACTGTCTCTTTTATCGTTATTATCATTCTTATCGTCTTATCGTTTTCATTGTTATTATCGTCTTAATGGGTATTATCGTTATTACCGTTAACCTTCATTACCGTTATTACTGTTGTTACCGATAATATCATTATTAGCGTTATTATCTTTATTATTATTATTATCATTATAATTCTTTATATTATTATTATTAATATTATTATCATTATTATTGTTATGGCCGTAATTTCGGTAATTATTGTTATTAATGTTATAATCGTTATCATTCTTATAATAGTAATAATCGTTATTATCATTATTAAGTTTATTATCGTTATTTTCATTATTAGCATTATTATTATTACCTTAATTCTCGTTATTATCACTATCATCGTTATTACCGTTAATATTATGTTTATTATTGTTATTATTGTTATTATCGTTATAATAATAATCATCGTCATCGACGTTATTATCGTTGTTATAAATATCATCGTTATTATTAAAATTATTATCGTTATTATTACTATTATTAACGTTTTTATTATGATAATCGTTATTACCGTTATTATCATTATTATCGTTATAGATGTTATTACCGTAATTATCGTTATTGTCGTTAATATTGTTATTATCGTTATTTTCGTTATTATCGTTAGTATCGTTATATTATTATTGTAATCGTTATTAACGTTATTAACGTTGTTATCGTAATTATCGTTATTTTCGTTGTTATATTTAATATCGTTATAATCGTTATAATCACTATAACCATTATTACAGTTATTATTGTTATTATCGTTATTATCCTTAGAGTCGTTATTATCGTTATCGCCGTTATTATCGTTATTATAAGTGGTATTATTATTATTATTATCGTTGTTATCGTTATTATCATTATTATCTTTATTATGAATATTATACTTATTACCGTTGTTTTCGATAGTACTGATATTATAGTTATTATCGTTTTTTTTCGTTATTATCGTTATTATTATTCTTAGTATCGTTATTATCGTTGTTAACTTTATTACCGTTATAGTTATCTTATTTTATTTCTCGTTATCTTATTATAGTTATTTTAGTTATTATCATTATTGTCGTTTTAATCGTAAATATCGAAAATATCTTCTTAACGTTATTACCGATATTATCGTTATTACCTTTATGATCATTAAAAATATTATTATTAGTGTTATTATCGTTATTATTTTACTGTCCGAATTTACGTTATTATCGTTATTATCGTTATAGCCGTTATAATAGTAATAATCGTTATTATCGTTATTATCGATATTGTCGATATTATTTTTATTATTATCGTTATTATCGTTATTATTGTTATTATCTTTTTTCCGTTATTATCTTTATTATCGTTATTATTATTATTATTATCATCATTATTACCGTTATTATCGTTATTATCGTTATTATTGTTTTTATCGTAATAATCGTTAATATCATAATTATCCTAATTATCGTTATTACCGTTATTACAGTTATTATCGTTATTATTATTATTATTGCATTTATTAACGCTATTTTCGTTATTAATGTTATTATATTTATTATTGTCAACATTATTGTTATTATTGTTAATATAATTATTACTGTTATTACCTTTATTATAACCGTTATTATCGTTATTATCCTTACTATATTTATTACCGTTATAATCGTTGTCATCATTATGGTTTTTGCCGGTTTTAACGTTGTTATCCATATTACCGTCATTATCATTATTATCGTTAGTTACGTATTTCAATTTTATTACCTTTACTATCGGTATTATCGTTAATATTGTTATTACCGTTATTACTGTTATTGTCGATATTATCGTTATTACCATTGTTATCGTTATTATCCTTATTATCTTTATCTTCGATATTACCGACACTAGCGTTATCCTTATTATCGTTAATAACGTTATAATCGTTATTACTGTTAATATCTCTGTTATCGTTATTATCGTTTTTCCCGTTATTATTGTTATAAGCGTTATTATCGTCAATATCATTATTATCTTTATTATCGGTAATATTATTATTATTATTGTTATTATTGTTATTATCGTTATTATCGTTATCACCGTTAATATCATTATTACCTTTATTATCGTTATTACCGTTAAAACCGTTATTATCGTTATCGTTATTATCGTTATTATTGTTATTATCGTTATTATCGTCATTACCGTTATTATCGTTAAAATTGTTATTATCGTTGTAATCTTTATTACCCTTATTACCGTTATTATCGTTATTACCGTTATTATCCATATTCATGTTTGTATCGTTATTATCGTTATTATCTTTAATACAGTTATTATCGTTTTTATCGTCACTACCGTTATTACCCTTATTATTATTAATATTATCGTTATTATCGTTATTATCTTTATTATTATTATTATTATCGGAATTCTCATTACTAACGCTATTATCGTTATTATCGTTATAATTATTATTATTATCGTTATAATTGTTTTATCGTTATTACTCTTATAATCGTTATTATCGTTTTCCTTATTATCGTCATTATCTCTATTATCTTTATTATGATTATTTTCGTCATTACTATTATTATTATCGTTATTCTCGTTATTATCGTTATTACTGTTATTATCGTTATTATCGTTATTATCGTTGTAATAGATATTATCGTTATTATCGATGTCATCGTTTATATCGTTATTAGCATTATTAACGTTATTAATGTTATTATCATTATTATTATTATTATTTTTACAGTTATTATCGCCATCATCAGTATTATAATTATTATCGACATCATTATTATCGTTATGCCATTACAATCGTTATTATCTTTATTATCTTTATTATTACAATTATTATAGTGAGTATCGTTATTATCGTTACTACCGTTGTTACTGTTATTATGTATATCACCATTATAACTGATATTATCGTTATCTTTATTTTTTTTATCGTTATAATAGATATTATCGTTATTTTCGGTGTCATCGTTATTATCGGAATTATCATTATTAACGTTAACATTATTATCGTTATTGCCAAAATTATTGTTATTATCGTTATTATCGTTATTATTACAATTATTATCATGAATATCGTTACTATCGTGATGATCCTTATTACCGCTATTTGTTGTTATTACACGTATTATCTTTATTATCGTTTTTATCATTATTATTATCGTTATTAATGTTATGATCGTTATTATTATTATTATTATCGTCAATCTTGTAATTTATGATATTTCCGTTATTACCTTTACCAACGTTACAATCCATAATTATCGTTGTTATCTTTATTTTCGTCATCGTTATTACCGTTTTTACAATTTTTATCCTTATTACCGTTATTGTCGTTATAATCTTTATTAGCGTCATTACGTTATTATCGTTATTATCGTTATTATCTTTATTATCGATATTATCTTTAATACCGTTATTATCGTCAAAATAGTTATTATTGATATAATCGTTATTACAGTTATTATCTTTACTTTCCTTAGTATCGTTATTGTCGTTATTATCGCTATTGCCCATATTATCGGATTATCGTTATTATCGTTCTCATAGTCTCATCGTTATTATCGTTATGATCGTTATTAACGTTATTATCGTTATTATAGTTATTACTATTATTATTATCGTCAATAAAGATATTACCCTTGTTATAGATACTGCCGAAATTTTCGTTGAAATCGATATTATCGTTATTATCGTAATTTTCGGTCTCATCGTCTTATCATTATTATCGTTAATTCCGTTATTAATATTAATAATGTCGTTATTAACTTTATTATTATTATTATCTTTATTGACGTTATTTTCGTTGTTATGTTATTAACGTTATTATAGTTATTTTCGTTATTTTCGTTATTTTCGTTATTTTCGTTTCTACCGTTATTAACGCTATTATCTTTACTAACGTTATAATAGCTATTATCGTCATAGTTATAAAAGTTACTAACATTATTATCGTTAAAATTGTTATCATTGTAATAATATTTATTATCGTTATTTTGGTTACTATCGTTATTCTCGTTATTCTCGATATTATCGATATTACCGTTATTATCGTTATTATCTTTATTACCGTTATTATTAATAATATAATAGTGATTATCGTTATTATCGTTATTATCGTTATTGTCGTTATTGTCGTTATTGTCGTTATTTTTATTGTTATCGTTATTATCGTTATTATCGTTATTATCGTAATTATCTTTCTTATCTTCCCATCGTTACTACCCTTATTATCGTTATTATCTTTATTATTATTACTATTATCATTATTATCATTAATATTTTTTTTATTGTTATAGTTGTTATTATCATTATAATCGTTATTGTCGTTATTATCGTTATTGTCCTTATTATCGTTATTGGCGTTATTATCGTTATTGTCCTTAATATCGCTATTATCGTTATTATCGTTCTTATAGACTCATTATTATTATCGCTATGATCGTTAAAATCGTTATTTGTAATATAATTGACTTTATTATCATCTTTATCGTTATTGTCGTTATTTTCCATGTGAGCGTTATTATCGTTTTTATCTTTATTATCGTAATTACCGTTATTGTCGTTATTATCGTTCTTATCGATATTATCGTTGTTATTGTTATTATCGTTATTAACATTAATATCGTTATTATCGTTATTATTGTTATTATTATCGTTTTATAGTTATTAACGTTATTATCGTTATTATCGTTATTACCGTTATTACTGTTATTATCGTTATTATCGTTACAATCGTTATTATAGTTATCATCGTTGTTATCGTCACAACCATTATTATCGTTAAAATCGTTATTATCATTATTTTTGCAATTTTGTTGATAAAGTTATTATCTTTATTATCGTCATTAACGATATTATTAATATTGTTATCGTTATTACCGATATTATCGGTTTATCTCTATTATCTTTATTATCGTTATTTTCGTTATTGTCCTCATTATCGTTATAGTCATTCTTATATTCTTATTGTTATTATCGTTATTATCGTTATTATCTTTATTATCGTTGTTATAGTTGTAATCGTTATTATCGATATTTTCGTTATCATCGTTAATTTCGTTATTTTATTTATTATCGTTTTAATCGTTATTATCGTTATTAGACTTATTTTCGTTATCATCGCTATTTCCGTTATTGGCTTTGTTATCGTTATAATCTTTATCATCGTCATCATCTTAACTATCGACATTAAAGTTAATATCGCTATTATCGTTATTATCGTTTTTGCCGTTACGTTCGCTGTTATCTATATTAATATTATTATTATCGTTTTTATCTTTCTTATTGTTATTATCGTTATTATTATTATTATTATCGTTATTATCGATTTTATCATTATTATCGTAATTATCGTCATTATCGATATTTCATTATTATTGTTATTATCATTATTATCATTTTTATCTTCTTTACCGCTGTTATCCTTATTATCGATATTATCGTTATTATCGTTATTACATTTATTATTTTTAATATCATTATTATTATCATTATTATCGTTATTATTATTATTTTACCGTTATTATCGTTATTACCGGAATTATCGTTATTTACATTATTATCGTTATTTTCATTATTATCCTATTATTGTAAATACCGTTATTATAGTTATTATCGTTATTATCAATATTATTGCTATTATCGTTATAATCGCTATTACGTTATTCTTGTTATTATTAGCGTTATTAGCGTTATTATCGTTATTATACTTATTATCGTAATAGCCGTTTTATCGTTATTATCGTTATTATCGATATTATCGTTCTTATTGTTATTATCGTTATTATCGATATTATCGTTCTTATTGTTATTATCGTTGTTAATATTATTATCGTTATTATCGTTATTAATGTTACTACCGTTAATACAATAATTATCGTTAATTTCGTCATAATTTTTATTATCGTTATTACCGTTATAATCGTTATTATCCTTATCATTATTACCGTTTATATCGTTATTGTTCTTATTACCGTCAATTTCTTTATAATCGTAAATATCGTTTCAATCTTTATTAAAGTTATAATCGTTATTATCCTTATAATCGTTATAATCATTATTATCGTTATTATCTTTATTATCGTAATTATTATAACTATTATCGTTATTGTCGGAAATATCCTTATTATCGTTATTTTCTTTATTTTCGTTATTGACGGTATAATCGTTATTATCGTTGAGTTGTTATCGTTATTATAGTTATTATTGTTAACCTTTTTAACCGTTATTTCCGTTGTTAACTTTATTATCGTTATAATAGATATTACCTTTATAATCATTACTATCGTTACTATTATTATAATCGCAATTTTCATACTTAACGTTACTACCGTTATAATCCTTATAATCGATATCGTTATAAACGTAATTATCGTAATTATCGTATATATAATTATTAGGTTTGTAAGCGTTATTATCTATACTATCGTGATTATCGTTATAATTGGTATTACCGTCATTGTCGCTATTTCCGTTATTATCGTTATTATTATTATTATTATAGTTATTATCGTTAATATTACTATTATTGTCGTTATTTTCGTGATAATCTTTATTACCTATATAACCGCTATCATCCTTATATTTGTTATTATTATTATTATCGTAATTAACTTTAATATTACCCTTGTTATGGTTATAATCGTTAATACCGTTATAATCGTTATTATCTTTATTATCGTTGTTTTCGTTATTATCATTATTATCATTATTACCATTATGTTGGTTATTATTATTATTGTTATCGTTATTATCGTTATTATCGATTTTATTAATTTTATTATCGTTATTATAGTAATTAACGTTATTATCGTAATTATTGTAATTATTATTATTATTATATTTATTTTCGTTTTCATCGATATTAACTTTATTTTCGTTTTCATTGTTTCTATCTTGTTTATATAGTTATTATCGTTTTTCCCGTTATAAACGTTATTATAGTAACCATTATTTTCGTTATAATCGTTATTATCGTTATTATCGATATTTTTATTATTTTAATCGTTATTGTCGTTATTATCATTTTTATCATTATTATTAATATTGTTTTCGTATTTCCCGTTATACCGTTATAACCGTTATTATTGTTATCGTTATTACCGGTATTGTCGTTATTATCGTTATTATTGTTATTATCGTTATTATTATTATTATTACTATTATTATCGTTATTGTCCTCATTATCGTTGCAACCTTTTTTTCATTATTATCGTTATTATCGTCGTTTTCGTTATAATTATTATAATCTTTAATATTTTTATTATCGATATTATCATTACAATCGTCATTATCGTTATTATCTTTATGGTCTTTATTATTGTTTTTGTCGGAATTATCGTTCTTATCGTATTATCGTTATTATCGTTACTATCGTTATTATCTTTATTATAATAATTATTATCATTATTATCGTTATTATCGTCGTTTTCGTTATAATTATTTTATTATCCTTATTACATATATAATAATTATTATCGTTAGTGTTAATATGGTTATTATCGTTATTTTCGTTATTTTCATTAAAATAGTTATTTTCGATATTATCGTTTATATTGTTCCTGTCGTCTTATCATTATTATCATTATTATCGTTATTACCGTTGTTATAGATATTATCGTTATTATCGTTATTATTATTATTATTATCGTTATTATCTTTATTATCGTAACTATTTCTAATATTATTGTTATTCACGTTATCAACGTCATTACCGTTATTACCTTTACTAACGTTATAAACCCTATTAATAGTTATTATCTTTATTATCGTTATTTTCGTTATTATCGATTTTATTGTTATCAATGCTATTTACCTTTATTATCGTTATTACAGTTATTATCGTTTTTATTGTATTTATCTTTAATATCGCTTTATCGTTATAATTGTTATTACCGTTATTATCGGTATTAACGTTATTATAATTATTAGTATCGTTATTATAGTTGTTTTCTTTATTACCGTTACTACCGTTGTAATAGTTACTATAGTTATCGTTATAAACGTTATTATCGTTGTTGTCTTTTTTATTATTATTATATTTATCGTCATTATCGTTTTTATTACTATTATTATCATTATTATCCTTATTATGGTTATTACCGGCATAATCGTATTATCGCTCTTATCGTTATTATTATTATTACTATAATTATTAATGTTATAATCGTTATTAACTTTATCATTGTTATTTCGTTATTATCGTCAATATTTGAACACTCATTATTATCGTTATAATCGTTTATATCGCTATATCGTCATTATCGCTATTATCATTATTATTATAATTATTATCGTTATTACAGTTATTACCGTTATTATCGTCATTATCGTTATTTTCCTTAATATAGTTATTATCGTTATAAACTTTTTTATCGTTTTTGCCGATATTATCGTTATTATCTTTATTACAGTTATTATCCTTAGTATTGTTATTATTGATATTATCGTTATTTTCGTTATTATCGTTATTATCGTTACTACCGTCGCAATATATACTGTCGTTATCGTTCTAAACGTCATATCGTTATTGTCGTTAAAATGGTTACTGTTGTAATAATCTTTATTTTGTTATTATTGTTATTATTTTAAATATCGTTAATAACGTAATTATCGTTATTATCGTTATTACTCTTATTGCCGTTATTATCGTTAATACCGTTATAACCATAATTGTCATTATCTTTATTATCGTTAATATTTTTATTATTGTTACTATCGACCTTATCGTCAAATCGTTTTTTTGTATTCATCCTTATTATCGATATTATCGTTATTATTAATTTTATTAATCGTTAGTATCGTTAATATTCTTGTTATCGTTATTATCGTTATAATAGTTATATCATTTATTGTCGTTTTTACCTTTATTATCGCTTTATCGTTATTATCGTTATTACGGTTATTATAGTTATTAACGTTATTATCATTATTAGTATCGTTATTACCGTTATTCCTGTTATTACGGTCATAATCGTTATTATCATTTGTATCGTTATTATCGTTATTATTGATACTATCGTTATTATTATAATTATAATCGTTATTATGCTTCTTAACATTATTATCGTTATTAACGTTTTTACCGGTATAATCGTTATTATTGTTATAGTTACTTACTATAATATACTTATTATCGTTAATCTTTATCACCGTTATTATCGTCATTACCGTTTTTATCTTCATTATCGATATTATCGTTGTTATCCTTATCAACGTCATTATCGTTATTCTCTTTATTATCGTTACTATCGCTATAACTGTTATTATATTTATTATCGAGATTATCATTATAGTCGTTATTTTCGTTATTATCGTTAGTGCCGTTATAATCGTAATTATACTTACCGTTAAAAACGTTATTATCGTTATTCGCTATAATATATTTGTGATTGTTATAATCGTTAATATATTTATTATTCTTATTATCGTTAATATCGTTATAAGAGATATTATCATTAATATCGACATAATCTTTATTATCGTTACTACTATTATAATCGTTATGATCGTTATCGGTAGAACGGTATTATCATTTTCATCCTTCTTGTCGTTATTGCGTTATAATCGTTATATCATAATCGATATTACCGATATTATCGTTTTTATCGATATTAACTTTGTCTTCCTTATTGAAACTATTATTGTTATAATAGTTATTATCATTCTAATAATTATACTTATTATCGATATTATCGTTATTAATGTTATATTAGTTCTTATCCTCTTATCGTTAATATCGTTATTATCTTCATTATTATTAATATCATCGTTATTACCGTTATTAACGTTATTTTCTTAATTATCGTTATTATCGTAATTATCGAAATAATCGTTTTTACCTCTATTACAGCTATTATCGTTCTTATTATTAATATTACCGTTAATTTTCTTATTTTCGTTATTATCGCCATAATTTTTAGTTATTATTGCTAATATCGATAATATCGATATAATTATTATTATGGTCGTTATTATCATTATTATCACTATTATCGTTATTATCGTGATACATTATATCGTTTTTATCATTTTACCTTTACTACCGTTATAATTGATATTACCCTTAATAACGTTATTATCGTTATTATGTTTATTATCGTTATTCTTGTTATTATCGTTAGTATCGTTATTATCGTTACTATTATTGAAATTATCCTTATTGTCGTTATTATCGTTATTATTATTATTATAATCGACATAACGGTTTTATCGTTATTATCTTTATTATCGTTTTTATCGTTATAATTATCATTATTATCGTTTCTAACGCCAATATCGTTATTATCGTTATTATTAATGTGAATATCATTACTGTCAAATTTACCTTTATTAGCTTTATTATAATTATAATCGTTATAGTTATTATCGATAATATCGTCATAATCGTTTTTATCGTTATTACCGTTTTTATCGTTATTATCGTTATTAAAGTTATTATCGTTACTATAATTATTATTATTAATATTAATATTATCATCCTTTTTATTGTTATTATCGTTATAATCGTCATTATTGTTATTATTGTTATTTACTTTATTATCGTTATTATCATTATAACCGTTACTATACTTATTATCTTTATTACAGTTATCAGAGTTATTATCGTTATTATTGTAATTAACCTTGTTATCGTTATTATCGTTATAACCTGTATTATCGTATTATCGTTATTGTCGTTATTATTATTATTATTATCGTCAATATCGTTATTTACGTAATTACAATTATTAATGTTATTATCGTTATTATTGTAATTATTATTATTATTATGTTTACTATCGTTATTATAGTTATTAGTTTTATTATCATTATAATTTTTAATTCTTACTATTATTATTATGGTTTTTATCGTTATTATAGTTATTAGTTTTATTATCATTATAATTTTTAATTCTTACTATTATTATTATGGTTTTTATCGTTATTATTGTTATAATCATTATTATCTTTATTATCGTTATAATCGTTATTATCGTTATTATCTTTATCATAGTTATTAGAGTTATTATCGTTAATATGGTAATTACCGTGTTATAGGTATTTTCGATATAATCGTTATTATCGTCATTATCGTAATTATCGTTTTTAGCGTTAATATTGTTTTCCCCTTATTAACGTTATTATTACTATTATTATTATAATTACCGTGATTGTCGTCATTTTCGTAATTGTCGATATTAACTTTATTATCGTTATTACCGTTTTTATAGATATTCTCGATATTATCGATATTATCATCATCATTATTATTATTAACGTATTATCGTCATTATATTTATAATCGTTATTATCGTTATTATTATTATTATTATAGTAATTTTCGTTATTATCGCTATTACCGTTATTACCCTAATTACCGATATATTCGTTATTATCGATATCGTTATTATAGTTTGAATAGTTTATATCATTTATCTTTAATTGCGTAATTACCGTTGGTACCGTTTATATCGTTATAATCGATATTATCGCTGTTATCGTCATTATCGTTATTATCGTTATTATTATTTTTATTATAATCGTTATTTTCGTTATCGTTATTATAGATATTATCATTAATATCGTTATCGTTGTTATTATCGTTATTATCGTTATTACCTTTATTATCGTTATTATCTTATTATTGTTATTACCGTCATTATCATTATTATCATTATCCTTGTTATAGTTATTATCGTCATTATCGTTACTATCGTTCTTATCGTCTTATCATTATTATCGATATTATCGTCCTTATCGTTTTTATCGTTATTAAAGTTGTTATCGCTTTTATTATTAATATTATCGTGTTTATCGTTATTTTCGATACAACCTTTATAATCGTTATTATCATTATCGTTATTTTGGATATTATCATTATTATCGTTATTATAGTTATTATCTTTATTAACACTATTAGCGTTATTATACTTATAATCTTTATTTCCGTTACTACCGTTATAAACGTTATTGCTATTATCGTTATTATCGTTATTATCCTTATTATCGTTTTCATCTTTACTATGGTTATTATTATTATTATTGACGTCATTTTCTTTATTAAAATTAATGTCGTTATTATTGTAATTATCATTATTATTATCATTATAATCGCTACTACCGTTCATAGTATTTTTATCGTTATTGTCGTTATCTTTATTATCTTTACGTTCGTTACTAACCCATAATCGTAATTATCGTTATAATTATTATCTTTAATATCTTTATTACCGTAATTGTCGTTATTAACTTTATTATCATTATTACAGATCTTACAGGTATTATTGTTATTATCGTTGTTATCATTATTTTTACTATTATTGTCGTTCTTAATCGTTATTATCATTATAATCGTTATTATCGTTATTATCTGTGTAATCGTTATTTACGTTATTGTAATTACCGATATTATTGTTATTACCGTTAACCTTTATCATCGTCAAACCTTTGTTACCGTTATTATCGTTATAATACTTATCATCGTTATTATCGTTATTATCGTTATTATCGTTATAATCGTTATTATAGTCATTATCGTTATTATCCTTATTATCGTTATTACCGTTTATATCGTTATTAGTGTAATTTCTGGTACCATCGTTATTATCGTTATTATATTTATTATTATAAACTTTTTTGCCGTTATTATCGTTATTATAGCTATTATTATTTTATTATTTTTTTTATCGTTAATATCGTAATTACCGTTATTATCGTTATTATCTTTATTATCGTTATTATCTCTTTAATTATTATTATTGTGGTTATTATCATTATTATCGTAATTATCGTTATTATCGTTCTTATCGTTATTAAAGTTAATAGTTTTACTATCGTTATTAATGTTATTATAATTATTATTATTGTTTTTATCGTTATTTTCGTTTTAATCGTTATTATCTTTATTATTTTTATTATCATTATTATCACTTTTAACTTTATAATCGTAATTACCGTTATTATCGTCACTGACGTTATGATTACTATAATTATCGTTATAATCATTATTATCGTTATTATCTTAATTATCTTTATTATCGTTATAATCGTTACTATCGTTTTATCTTTATAATAGTTATTTTAGTTATTTTCGTGGTTAAGGTCATTATCGATATTATCGTTATTATCGATATTACCGTTATTATCGTTATGATATTTATTATCGTTATTATCGTTATTATTGTTATTATTATCGTTTTTATCATTATTATCGTTATTATTGTAATTATCGTTATTATCGATAATATCGCCGTAATTACTTTATTTATCATTATTTTTATAATTAGTTATCTTTATTTTCGTAATTATCTTTATTATTGTTATTATCGTTATTATCGTCATTATCGTTATATTTATTATTGTCATTATTATTATTATTATTATCGTTATTATCCTTATTGACGTTATTGTCGCTATTATCGATATTACCCTTATAATCGGCATAATCGATATCGTTTTTATCGTTATAATCGCTATTAGCGGTAATCGTTATTACAGCTATACCGTTGTTACCGTTATTTTCGTTAAAATCGTTATTATAGCTATTATCGTTATTACCGTTATTATCATTGTTAACGTTATATTCATTAATATCGTTACAATCGTTATAATCGTTATTATCGTTATCGTTATTAAAGTTATTACCGTTATTATTGTTATTATCTTCCTTATCGTTACTACTGTTATAATCGTTATTATCGTTATCGTTATCGTTATTATCGTTATTAATGTTATTTGCCTTTTAACGTTATTATCGCTATTATCTTTTATATCTTTACTAACGTTATAACCGTTATTATAGTTATTATCTTTATTACAGTTATTATCTATATTATCGTTATTTACGACATTATCCTTATTATTATTTTTATTATCGTCTTTGTGGTTATTATCTATATTAACTTTATGTCGTTATTATCGTTATTACTATTATTATTTTCGTCACTTTTGTTATTATAACTATTATCGTCATTTTCGTTATTGTAGTTATTTTCATTCTAATCGTTATTATTGATTATAATCGTTAATATCGTTATTATCTTATTATCCTTTTTATCGTTAATATTATTATTATTATCGTTTATCTTCATTATTGTTATAGTTAATATTATTATCGTGATTATAGTTATTGTCGTTATTTTCGCTGTTATCGTTATTATCGTTAGATTCGTTAATATCGCTATAATCATTATTATCACTTTATCTTTATTATCGTTGATATGATTATTATTATCGTTTATCTTCAATGTCGTTATTATTATTATTATTATCGTTATTAACGTTATTAACATTATTATCGATATTATCGTTATAAAATTTATTATCGTTAGTATCGCTCTTATCGTTATTATCGTTATTATCGCTATAATAGTATTTATCTTTATTATCGTTATTATTACTATTATTATAGTTATTATCATTATTATTATCGTTATTATCGTTATTATTACCATTATTATTGTTATTATCGAGATTACCCTTATTACCATTATTACCCTTATTATCGATATTCTGCTTTTGTTATTAATATTACCGTTATTATCGTTATCGTTATTATAAATATCCTTATTATCGTTAATATCTTTATTATCGTTGTTACTATTATAATCGGTATTATCGTTAGAAACTTTCTAATCGTTCTTATCATTATCGTTATTATCGTTAATACCGTAACTGTCTTTATTATTCTTTTATAATTGTAATTATCGATATTATCGTTATTATCGTTATTAAAGTTATTATCGTTATTATAATTTTTATTATCGTTATTATCGTTAGTATCGTTACTATCGTTATTAATTTTATTATCGTTAATATCGTTATTAATATTATTATAATCATTATTCACTTTATTATCTTTATTACTATTGTTATTATCGTTATTACTATAATTATCATTATTTTCGTTGTTATTGTGATTATCGTTATTACCGTTATTTTCGTTTATTTCTTTTCGTTATTATTATTACCGTTAACATCATTATTATAATTTTATTATTACTATTTTCGCTATTATTATCATTAACGCTATAATATTAATTACCTTTATTATTGTTATTTTTATTACTATTATAGTTATAGTCGTTATTATTATCGTTATTGCCGATATTATTAATATTATTATCGTTATTATCGAGATTATCGTTATTACCGTTATTACCGTTATCGTTATTATATTTATCGATATAAACGTTATTATCGTTATTATCGTTATTATTATTATAATTGGTGTTACTGTTACTACCGTAATAATCGTTATTATCATTATTACCGATCTTATCGTCATTATTTTTATTATTATCGTTATTATCGTTATTACCGTTATTATCTTTATTTACTTTATTATCATTATTCTGATTATTATTATCGCTATAATCGTTATTATAGTTATTATCGCTATTATCGTTAATACCTTTATTATCGTTATTTTCATTATTATCGTTATTATTATTATTATTACGTTATAATTGTTTTTATCGTTATGATTACTATTATTATCATTATTATAGTGATTATCGTCATTACAGTTGTTACCAATAATATTGTTATTATCGTTATAGTTATTATAGTTTCCGTTATTATCGTTATTGTCTTCATTTTCGTTTTTATCTTTATTATCTTTATTATTATTATTATTATCGTTATTATCTTTATTATCGTTATTACCGTTATTATCAATCCTTCCGTTATAATCAATATTACCGATATCGTTTTTATCGTTATAATCGTTATTAGCAATAACCATTATTACCGTTTTTACCTTTGTTACATTTTTTATTGTTATAATCGTTTTTATCGCTATTATCGTTATTACTGTTATTATCAATTTTATCGTTATTTTCGTTAATATCGTTACTACCGTTATAATCGTTGTTATCGTTATCGTTATTATCGTTATTTTAATTATTATCTTTATTACCGTCATAAACTATATTATCTTTAGTATCTTTACTACCGTTATAACCGTTATAATCGATAGTATCAGTATTATCGTTACTACCGTTATAATAGTAATGAACGTTATCATTATTATCGTTATTCCTGTTATTACAGATATTATTGTTATTATCGTTATTATCGTTATTATCCTTTTTATAGTTTATTTTATTATCATAATGGTTATTAACGTTATTATAGTTATTATCGTTAATATACTTATAATCGTTATTATCGTGATTATTATTATTATTATCGTTATTATCGTTGGTATCGTTATTTTCGTTATTATCGTTATTACCAGTATAACACTTTTTATCGATATCGTTTTAATTGTTATAATCGTTTCATCGTTAATCATTTTTTCCGTTATTACCGTCTTTAGCGTCATTATCGGTTTAATGTGTATTTTCGCTATTATCGCTATTACCGTTATTATTATTATTATCGTTATTACCGATACTATCGTTATTACAGTTATAATCTATATTATCGTTATCGTTATTATCGTTATCACCATTATTATCGTTATTATCTTTGTTATCGTCATTACCGCTATAATCGCTATTATCGTGATCGATATTATCGTTATTAATGTTACATTTGTTATTACCGATATTATCGTTACTATCTTAATTATCTTTACTTCCGTTATAAACGTTATTATAGTTTTCGTTACTGTCGTTATTTCCGCTGTATCTTTTTTATCTTTGTTATCGTTAATACCGTTATAATCGTTATTATCGTTATTTTCGTTATTATTATTATTACAGTTATTATATTTATTATCGCTATAATAGTAATTATCATTATTATCGTTACGATCGTTATTATCGTTATTATTATTATTATTCCTATCGTTATTTTCGTTACTATCGTTATTATCGTTATTAATTTTATTTTCGTTTATATTGTTATTATTATTATTATTACCGTTAATCTCGTTATTGTCGTTATTAGCGTTATTATATTTATTATTATCGTTACCACTGTTATTATCATTATTATCGCTTTTATCGTTATTATTGTTATTAACTTCATTATCGTTATAATCGTTATTACAATAATTATTATCGTTATTATCGTTATTATCGTTATTGTCTTTATTATCATTATAAACATTATTTTCGTTATTGTCGTTACTACCATTATAAACGTTATTATCCTTATCTTTATAAGCATCATTATCGTTATTATCGTTAATATAGTTATTTTTGTTATATTCGTTGTTATTTTTATTATCGTTATTATCGCTATTATTGTTTTTACAGTTATTATCGATATTATCTTTATTATTGTATCAACCGTTATAATCGTAACTATTGTTATCGATATTATTGTTATTATTTTTATTATCTTTATTATCGATATTATAAAAAATATCGTTATTATCGTTATTACCGATATTACAGTTATCATCCTTTATAAATTCATAATTTTTATTTTCGTAATTACCGTTATAATCGTTATTATCGTTAAAACCGTTTTTATCGTTATTATCGTTAATATCTTTATTATCGGTATTACTGTTATAATCGTTATTATCTTTTTCACTATTATCGCTCTAACTGTTATTGTCGCTAATATCTATATTATGATTATTATCGTAATTATTATTATTATTATCGTTAATCTCGTTATTATCTTTATTATCGGTATAACTGTTATTATTATTATTAATATCGCTATTATCGTTATTATCGTTATTATCGTTAAAATTGCAATAATTATCGTTACTTATGTTACTATCGATATTATCGTTACAATCGTCATTTTCTTTATTATCGTTATTACCGTTATTATCGTTATTATCTTTAATATCGTTATTATCTTTATTTTTCTTATTATCGCAATTATCTTTATTATCGTGTTTATCGCTATTATTATTATTAACGTTAATATCGTTATTATTGTTATTATCGCTATTACATCTATTATCGTTATTATCGTTACTCTTATTATTATTATTATTATTATTATTATTAATATATTTATTAATGTTATGATCGTTAATATAGTTAATATCGTTATTTTCGTCATTATCGATATTATCTTAATTATTATTATCATTATCGTTATTAGCGTTATTACCGTCTTTATCGTTATTACCGTTATTATCGTTTTTATCTTTTTTATCGTTATTATCTTTATTATCTTTATATCGTTATAATGGTAATAATGTTATTATCGTGATTATCATTTTATTATCACTATTATCGATATTTTCGTTAATATGGTTTTTATCTTTATTATTATTATTATTATCGATATTATCGGTTTAATCGATATTTTCGTTAGTGTGATTTTCGTTATTATCGTAATTATAGTTATTACCGTTATCTTAATTACCGTTACTACTGTTATAATCGCTATTTTTCTTATCATCGTTATTATTGATATCATCATAATTATCGATATAATCGTTGATTTCGTTATTAACACTATTATCTTTATTATTATTATATTTATCGTTACTAATATTTTTATCGTTATTACCGTTATTTCCGGTTCTGTCGTTATTATCGTTATTATCGTTATCATAGAAATTTTCTTTATTAATATCATTAATATCGTTATTATCGTTATTATCATTATTGTCGTTATTATTATTATTATTATAATCGTTATTTATGTTATTATGGTTATTATCGTTATAATCTTTATTTTCTTTATTATCTTTATTATACTTTTATTGATAATTACCTTTATTATCGTTATTCCAGTAAATATAGATATCATCGTTATCATTATTATCGTTATTATTGTTATTATCGTTATTATCGTCATTACCGTTATTTTTGTTAAAATTGTTATTATCTTTGTAATCTTTATTACCCTTATTACCGTTATTATCGTTTTTACCGTTATTATCCATATTCCTGTTTATATCGTTATTATCGTTAATATCTTTATTACAATTATTATAGTTTTTGACGTCACTACCGTTATTACCCTTATTATTACTAATATTATCTTTATTATCGTTATTATCTTTATTATTATTATTATTATTATCGGAATTCTCGTTACTAACGCTATTATCGTTATTATCGTTATAATTATTGTTGTTATCGTTGTTATCGTCATTATCGTTTTTATCGTTTTATCTTTATTATTATTAATAGTATCATTATTATGGTTATTATAATTATTTCCGTTATAATTCCTTTTATCGTTTTCCTTATGATATTTATTATCGTTATAATCGTTATTATCGTTATTAACGATATAATCCTTATTTTTGTTGTTATCATCTTTATTATTGTTATTATCTTTATTATCGTTATTACTGTTATAATCTTTATTTTCGTTATTAACCTTATTATCCTAATTATCTTTATTATCTTTATCATTGTTATTACTCTAATTATCCTATTGTCATTATTATTATCGTTATTAACGTTATTATCGTTATTGTCGTTATTATCTTTATTATTGTTATTATCGTTATTATTATTATTAATATGATTATAATCGTTATTATTGTTATTTAAGTTATTATCGTTAACATTATCATTAATATCGTTATTACTATTATTATCGTTATTATCGTGATTATCGTTATTACCGTTAATACTGTTATTATCTTTATTTTCTTATTGTTATTAGTCTTTCCGTTATTATCTTTATTATCTTTATTATTATTATAATCCGTATTATAGTTACTACCGTTACAATCGGAATTATCGTTATCGTTATTATCGTCATTTCCGTTACTTTCGTTATTTTTTTTTTATAATTGTTGTTATCGTTATTAACTTTATTCTCGTTATTATTTTTATTCATATCGATATTATCGTTACTATCTTCACTATCGTTATTAATTTTATTATGGTTATAATCGTTATTATTATTATTATTATCATTTTTCTCGCTATTATCGTTACAATTATTATTATTACAGTTATTACTATTATTATCTTTATTATCGTGATTACTGTTATTACCGTTATTGCCGCTATTATCGTTATTATCTTATTCTCATTAGTATTACCGTTATCACCGTAATTATTGTTATTATTATTATTATTATCGTTATTACTTTTTTTAACTCTAGAACAGTACTTATCGTTGTTATCGTTATTATTATTAATATTATATTATCATTGGAATTATTATTGTTATTATTTTCATTATTACTATTATTATCGTTATTATTGAGATTCTCGTTATTATAGATAGTATCGTTATTATCGTTATTATTATTATTGTTATCGTTATTATCGTTATTATCTTTATTACTGTATTACGTTATAATCGATATCTTTATTATCGCGTTTGTCCATAGTATCGTTAATCTTTGTCTCCGTTATTATAGTTATTATCGTTATTATCGTTATTGTCATATTATCGTTATTATTGTTATCATCGTTATTATAGGTATAATCCTTATTATCGTTATCGTTATTTTAGATATTATGATTATTATCGTTATTATCGTGATTTTCATTATAATCGTTATTATAGTTATTATCTTTATTTTCTTTAATATCGTAATAATCCTTCTTATCGTCTTATCGTTATTATCGCTATTATCTTTATTATCGTTATTATCTTTATTAGCTTCATAATCCTTATTGCCTTTATTTTTATTATTATTATCGTTATTACCGGTATAATCGATATTTCTTCAGTGTTATTATCGTTATAATTGTTATTATCGTTAATCTTTATATCCGTTAATTACATCGTTACCGTTATTGCCGATATAAAAATTTGTAACGATATTATCGTTATAATGTTGTATTAGAAATTATCGTTATTGTCGTTTTACATTTATTATCGTAATAATCGTTATTTACGTTATTATCGTTATTATGGTTACAACCATTATTATTTTTACTATATCTATTTTAGTTACTACAATTATAATCGTTATTATGATTTTCGTTATTATCGTTAGTATCGTTATAATCTTAATTACCATTTTACCGTGAATATCGTTATTATGGTTATTACCGCTATTAACATTTCTATCGTTATAATCGTTTTCAACGTAATCGTTATTATCGTTATTACTGTTATAAACGTTATTATCGTCATCGTTATTGCAGCTATTATCGTTATTGTTGTTATTATCGTTTCTATCATTATTATTAGTACTTTTATCTTGATTATCGTTTATGATCGTTATTACCGTTGTTATCGTTATTATTCGTATTACCCTTATTGTCGTCATTATCGTTATTATTATTATAATAATTATTATTGTTCCTCCCGTTATTGTCGTTATTATCGTTATTTGTATTATTATTATCGTTTTTATCGTTATTATCTGTATTATCGTTTGTACCGTTATAATAGCTATTATCCTTTTAGTTATAAACGTTATTATCGTTTTACCTTTATTAACGGTATTAAAATTATAATCATTATTATCTTTTTAGCTTTTCTTTTTTATTATCGTTATTATCGTTGTTATTGTTATTATCGAGATAATAGTTATTATTATTTTTATTATCATTATTATCGTTATACTTTTTATTATATTTATTATCCTTGTTATTGTTATTATCTGTATTATTGTTATTACCGCTATAATCGTTATTATAGTTATTTTCGTTAATTTTTATAAACGCTATTATCGTTGTTATCGTTATAATCATTATGATAGTTATTACCGTTATTCTCATATTTATCCTTACTATCAATATAATCGTTATTTCCTTTCTTATCGTTATTACCGATATAATCAGTATTACCAATATCGTTAAAAACGTTAATATCGTTACGAACCTTATTATCTTTATTATCGTTATTATAGTTATTACCGTTAATGTCATTATTACCTTTATTATCGTTACAACGGTTATAAGCGTTATTATCGTTATCGTTATTAACTTTATTATCGTTATTATCATTATTATCGTTTTTACCGTTATTATCGTTATTCTCCTTATTACCGTTATTATCGTTAATGTCGCTAATATCGTTATAATCTTAATTATCCTTATTATCGTTATTATCGTTATTATCGTTATAATCTTTGTTATCATTTTTATCGTAACTACAGTTATTACCCTTATTATTATTAATATTATCGTTATTATGGTTATTATCATTATTACATTTATTCTCGTTATTATAATTATTATTATTATTATTATCGGAATTCTCATTACTAACGCTATTATCGTTATTATCGTTATAATTATTGTCATTATCGTTATTATTGTTATTATCGTTATTATCGTTTTTATCGTCAAAATCGTTATTACCGGTATAATCGTAATTATCGTTAGCTTTATTATTGTTATTATAGTTATTATCGTTAACATTTATAACTGTTATTACCGTTGTTAACTTTATTATCGTTATAATCGTTATTATCGTACATATTGTTATTAGCGTTATTATCATTATAATCGCTATTTTCATTTCATCTTTACTACTGTTTTAACCGTTATTATCGTTGTCGTTATAACCTTTATTATCGTTATCATCTTTTTCTTTATTATTGTAATTATCGTTATTACCGTTATTAACGCTATTATCGTTAATACAGTTGATATCGTTAATTCCGTCATAATCTTTATTGTCGTTATTACCGTTAGAATCGTTATAATCTTTATTATCGTCATTAACGTTATTATCGTTATTATCGTTATTACCTTTATTAATGTTATTATTTTCGTTTTTGACGTTATTATCGTTAATATCGTTGTAATAGTTATTTCCGTTATTTTCGTAATGTTCGTTATAAAAGTTATTATCGTAATAATCGTTGTAATATTTATTATCATAATTATCTTTATTATAGTTATTATTATTATTATTATCGTTATTTCTTTATTACCATTATTATCGTCATTATCTTTATAATCGTTATTATAGTTAATATCGTAATTATATACATTATTACTATTATTATCGTCATTATCGTGAATTTCTTTAATATCCCTGTTGTCAATATTATAATTATTATTATCGATATTATTTTGCTGTCGTTATTATCTTTATTTTCGTTATTCTCGTTATTATCCTTAATATCGTTCAGATAGTCTTATCGTTATTATAATTATTATATTTATTATAGTTATTTCTGTAAAAGTTGTTATCATCGTTATTAACGTTATGACATTTATTATAGCTTTTATTATCATTTTACCGTTATTATCGTTTTTACAGTTATTATCGCTTTTATCGTTATTATCGTTATCACAGTTATTATCATTATTACCGTTTGTATCTTTATTACTGTTATTATCGTTATTATTGTTATTATTATTAATATAAATATTATTATATTTATTATTATCGTTATTAACGTTATTAACGTTAATATCGATACCATCGTTATTATCTTTATTTTCGTTATTACCATTACAGTCTTTATTACCTTTATTATTGTTATCATCGCTATTAACGTTATTTTCGTTATTATCGATTAACGTTATTATCGTTATCATAGTTACTATTATTATTATAGATATTATATATATTATGATTATTACCGTTATTATCGTTCTTATCGTTATTATAGCTATTATCGTAATTATCATTATTATCGATATTATCGTTTTACCGTTATTATTGTTATTATCTTTCTTATCGTTAATATCGTTTTTATCGCTATTACCGTTATTATCGTTTTTATTATTAATATTATCGTTATTACCGTTATTATAGTTATTATCTTTATTATCTTTATTTTCGATATTATCGATACTATCGTTATCGTTATTATCGTTATTATCGTTATTACCGTTATTACAGGTAATTATTGTTAATATCATCATAATCTTTATTATCATTATTACCGTTATTACCGTTATAATCGTTGTTATTGTTATTATCAATATTCTTGTTAATATCTTTATTATCGTTATTATTGTAATTATCGTTAATATTGTTTTTAACGTTACTACCGCTATTATCCTTATTATTATTAAAATTTCCTATCGGAAATCTCACAACAATCACTGTTGTAGTAATAGTCGTTTTTATTATTATTATTACGGTTATTATAGTAATTACCGTTATTATATTTATTATCGTTATTATTATTATTATAATATTTATTATCGTTTTTATCTTTATTTTCGTTATTACCATAATGGTTATTATTATCGTCATTATCCTAATTTTAGTTATTGTCGTTTTATAGTATTTATTATTATCATAATCGTTAATAACGTTATTGTTGTTATTACGGTTATTCTAATTATTTTCGTTATTATACTTATTTTCGTTATAATCGTTATTATCTTAATAAACGTCGTCATAGTATTTATCGTTATTATCGTTATTATCGTTACTATAATTATTACTATCGTTATTATCGTTATATTCTTTCTTATCGTTATTATCGATATTATTACTTCTATTAACGTTTTTATTGTTATTATCTTTACCCTTATTGTGGTTATTATCTTTATTACCCTTACTGTCGTTATTATCGTTATTAACGTTCTTATCGTCTTATTTTTATTATCGTTATTAGCGTTATAATCGTATTTACCGATTTAATCGTTCTTATCGTTAACGTTATTATAGTTAATAACGGTATTATCGTTATTATAGTTACTATCGTTAACCTTTATAACCGTTATTACCTTTGTTATCGTTATTATCGTTATAATAGTTATTACCGTTGTTGTTTTTATCATTATAATCATATTTTCGTTATCCTTACTTCCGTTATAATCGTCATTATCGCTATCGTTATAAACGTTATTATATTGATTACCGTTAATATAGTTATTAGTGTTGGAAACGTTATTATCTTTATTGTCGTTATTATCGTTATTACAGCTAATATCGTTATTATCGTTATTACCGTTTCTACCTATATAACCGCTGTATTTGCTATCATTATTATCGTTATTATCATTATTATCGACATCGTCATTATTACCAGTATTTTCGTTATTATCCTTATTACCGCTATTATCATTATAATCGTTATTATCGTTCTTATCGTTATTATCTTTATCAACATTATATTCAATATTTTCTTTATTATCGTTACTAATGTTATATAGTTATTTTATAGTTATTATTGTTATTATCGTTATTGTTGTTATTATCGCTTCAACCGTTCTTATTGTCCTATCGTTATTATCATTTTCATCGTTATTATCATTACTAACCTTATTATTATTGTAATTATCGTTATGCTCGTTTTTATCGTTATAAACGTTATTTTCGTTGGTATCGTTATTATCGTTTTCATTGTTATAATTGTTATTATTGTTATAATCGTCTTTATCGTCATTATCGTTATTATCGTTATTATGCTTATTACTGTTATTTTCGTTATATTCGTTATTATCGTTATTATCCTTATTAACGATATTATCGTTATAATCGTTATTATCATTATACACTATATTATCGTTTTTACCGTTGTTACCGTTATTATCGCTATAATTCTTACAATCGTTATTAGCGTTTTTATCGTTATCAACATTATAATCGTTAGTTCCTTTATTATCGTTACTACCTTTATAATAATTATTAACGGTATCCTTATTATAGCTATTATCGTTATAGTTGTTATTGTCGTTATTATCGATTTTACCGTCCTTATGGTCTTATCGCTATTATCGTTTTCATCGTTATTATCATTATTAATCTTATTATTATTATCATTATCGTTATTCCCGTTATTATCGTTATAAACGTTATTATCGTTGGTATCATTATTTTCATTTTATTGTTATAAACGTTATTATCGTCATTATCATTATTATCGTTATTACCGTTATTATTATTATTATTATAGTTATTATCGTTATAATCGTTATTATCGTTATAAATATTATTATTATTATAATCATACTTACGTTATTGTCGTTATTATCGCTACTACCGTTATTACCGTTATTATCGTTATACCGTCATAACAGTTATTATCGATATCGTTATTATCGTTATTAACGTTCTTATCGTCGGTCTCGTTATTATATTTATTACTGTTATCATCGTAATTATCCTTATTGCCGTTATTTTCGTTATTATCGATATTATCGTATTATTATTATTATTATTATTATCGTTATTGCCGTTATAATCGTTATTTCCCTTTTTAACGTTATTGTCCTTATAATCGTTATTATCTTTATCTTTCTTTTCGTAATTATTGTTAGTATTTTTATTATTATCATTATTATCGTTACTATCGCTGTAATAGTAATTATCGGTATTTTCATTATTGTCGTTTTTATCATTAATATTATTATTATAGTAGTTATGATCGTTATTATCGTTAGTATCGTTATTATCTTTATTAACAATATTACCGTAAGTATCGTTATTATCGTTATTATCGTTATTATAGTTTTTACAGTTATATATGTTATTATCGTAATCGTTATTAACGATTACAATCGTTATTACCGTTATTATCGTATTATCTTTATTACCGTTACTACCTTTATAATCGTTATTATCGTAAATATCGTTATTACCGTTATTATGGTTATTGTCGTTATTATCTCTAATATCATTATTATATCTATTATCATTATAGTCGTTATCATATTTATTATCGTGATACCGTTATTATTATTATTGCGGTTATAATCGTTATTTTCGTTTTTAACGCTATTATCCTTATAATCGTTAATTTCTTTATTATCGTTAATATCGTAATTATTGTTATTATTTTTATTATTATCGTTATTATTGTTATTGCCGAGATTATCTTTATTATCGTTATTTTTATTATTATTATTATTATCATTAATCTTCTTATTATCTTTATTATCGTTATAATCGATATTATTATTAATATTATCGTTATAATCGTTTTTATCGTTATTATCGCTATTATCGTTATTATCATTTTTAACGCTATTAATATTATTATTACCATTATAATCGTTATAATCGTTACTATTACCATTATTATAGTTATAATCGTAATAATCGTTATTACCGTTATTAGCGTTATTATTCATATTAACGTTATCTTTATTATAGTTACCGTTATTATCATTATTGTTGTTATTATCGTTTTTATCGTTATATCGTAATAATTATTGTTATTATCGTTATAAGCGTTAATATCGTTAATATCATTATTATCGTTATTTGTGTAATTATCGTTATTTTTATTATTAATACTTACATTTTTGTTAATAACATTATTATTATTATTACCGTAATTATCGTTTTTATTGTTATGATCCTTATTATCGATTCTACCGTTATAAACGTTATTATCGTAATCGTTATTATCGTTATAATAGATATTATCGTAATTATCGTTATTATTATTATAATCGTTATTTTCGATATTATCGATACTATCGTTATAATCTATATTATCGTTATTGCCGTTAACGTCCTTATTATTTTTATTTTTATCCATGTTATCGTTATTATAATTATAATAGCTTTTATCGTTAGTATTGTTGTTGTCGTTATTATCGCTATTATCGTTATTATCGTTCATATCGTTATTGTCGACATTATCGTTATTTCTTTCTTATCGTCTTATCCTTATTCTCTTTATTATCGTTATTATTAACATTATAATCGTTATTAACGCTAATATCGCTATTTACGGTATTGTCGTTATTATCGTTATTATCGTTATTATTATTATTATTATTATCTTTATTGTCTTTGTTATTGTTATTATTATTATTCTTATTGATATTAACGTTATTATAGGTATTATCGTTTTTATCGTTATTTTTATTATCATAATTGTTATTGTTGTTTTTATTAGTATTATCGGTATTAATATTATTATTATCGTTATTCCCGTTATTATGGTTATAATCGTTACTATCGCGAGTAACGTTATTATTGCTATTATTATAATTATAATCGTTATTATCGTTATTACCGTTATTATCATTATTATCATTATTATCGTTATTATCGTTATTAGATTTATTATGGTTATTATCGTTAATCCTTATCACCGTTATAAACGTTGTTAACGTTATTATTGTTATAATCCTCATTATCGTTCTTGTCTATATTAACGTTATTACCGTTATTTTCGTTGTTGTCGTTATTATCATTATAATCGTTATTTTCCTTACAATCGTTATTATCGTTATTATCGTTGCTATCTTTATTATCGTCATTATCGTTATTACAGTTATTATCGTTATTATTATTACGATTATCTTTATAATGGTTATTAACGATATTATTGTTATTATCGTTATTAACGTTATAATGTTATTGCCGAAATTATCGTTATTATGGCTACTATTAACTCTATTATCGCTTTTGTCGGTATAATCCTTATAATAGTTATTATCGTTAATTTCGCTTTTACCTTTCTAATCGTTATTATGGTTTTGGCTATTATAGATGTTATCGTTATTATCATTATTATCTTCTGTAACGTTATAACCCTTATTAATTGCTATTATCGTTATTATTCGTTATCGTTAATACCGCATTTACCATTAATATCGTTAACATCGTACTATCGAAATTATTACTATTTTTACCGTGATTATCGTTATTATCCTAATTACCATTATTACCGTTATTATCATCATTAAAGTTATTATCGTTATTATCGTTATTGTCGTCATAGTTGTTAATATCTTTATTATCATTATTATTATTATTATAATCGTTATTATCGTTATTATCGCTATTAAAGTTATTATTGTTATCATTTTTATTATTATCGTTCTTATCTTTTTTATCGAAATTACCTTAATTATTTTTATTATCGTTATTATTATTATTATTGTTATTATGATCTTTATTCCTTTACTTAATAGATATTATCGTTATTAGCGTTATTATCGTTATTATCATTATCATCGTTATTATAGTTTTTATCGTTATAATCGTTATTATCCTTATCGTTATTATCGTTATTATCGTTAATATTATAATTATTATAGTTATTATCGTTAAAATCGTTATTACAGTAAGTATCCTTATTATCTTTATTATCGTTATTATTAGAACTATTACTGTTATTATCGTTATATTGTTATTATAGTAGTTACCTTTGCTAACCTTATTTTCGTTATTGTTATCATTAGTTTCGCTACAATCGTTATTATCGTTATTACCGTCATCATAGTTATTATCGTTATCCTTATTATAGTTATTATCCTTATTATCGTTACTGCCGTTACTATCGTTATTTTCGTTCTTATCGTCTTATCGTTATATAGTTATAATCGTTATTATCATTACTATCGTTACTATCGTTATTATTACAATTATTATCGTGACTATCGTTATATTACTTATTTCAGTTAGTACCACTACTATCGTTATTACCGTTATAACCGTGATTAACGTAAATGTTATTATCGTTTTTATCGTTATTATCGTTATAAATATTTTTATTATTATTATCGTACTTAACGTTATTGTCGTTATTATCTTTACTACCGTTATTACTGTTATTATCTTATTACCGTCATTATAGTTATTATCGATATCGTTATCAATGTTATTATCGTTAGTCTCGTTATTATATTTATTACTGATATTACCGTAATTATCATTATTATCATTATTTTCGTTATTACGATATATAATCGATATTAACGTTATTATTATTATTGTTATCGTTATTAACGTTATAATCTTCATTATTGTTATTATCGTAATTAACGTTCTAAACTATTTTTTCGTTATTATCCTCATTATCGTTATTATCGTTATTAAACATATAATTGTTATTATCGTTATGAACGGTATTTCCGTAATTATTGTTACTATCGTCAATATCGTTTTATCGTTTTTATCGTTATAATCGTTATTACCGGTATCGTTATTACCGTTATCAACGTAATTACCGTTGTTATCGTTATTATCGTTATAATTATTATCGCCATTATCGTTTTACCTTTATTACCGTTATTATCGTTGTTATCGTTATTATCGTTATTATCTTTATTACAGTTATTCTCGTTATTATTGTCTGTATCGTTATTATCGCTAGAAACGTTATTTTCGTTTATATCGTAAATGCATTTATTATCGTTGTTTTCGTAATGGTAATAAACGTTATTATCGATATTATCGTGAATATAGTTCTTATGGTTATAATCGTTTTTATCTATGTTATCGTTATTATCTTTTTTATTACTATTATTAACGTTTCTATCGTTATTATCGTTATTACTTTTATCATCGTAATTAGGGTTATCATTGTAATGGCTATTATCGTTATTATCTTTATTAACGTTATGAGAGTTATTGTCGTTAATATGGTTTTTTCGTTATTATCGTTATTATCGTTATTATCGATACTACTTTTATAATCGTTGTTATCGTTAGCGTTAAACAACGTTAATATCGTTATTATCCTTAATATAGTTATTATTGTAAAAATCTTTGTTAACGATATTTTAGTTATTATCGTTATTATGGTTATTACATTTATTATCGTTACTACCGCTATAAGCGTTATTATCGTTATCGTTATTATCGTTATTACCGTCATTATCGTAATTACCTTCTTTATCGTTACTATCATTATAATCATATTATCATTATCGTTATTTTCGTGATTACCGTCTTAATCGTTAGAATCGTTATTATCATTTTAACTTCATTACTGTAATTACAATCGTTGTTATCGTTACTATGGGTATAATATTTATTATCGATATTACCGTTATTTTCATTATTATTGACATAATCGTTATTAACGTTATTATCGTTTTCGTTATTATAGTTATTAACGTTATTACCCAGTTTGTCGTTTTTTTTGTTATTATCTTTATTATACTTATTATTATTATTATAATCGTTATTGACATTGTAATCGTTATTATCGTCAATATCGTTTTTTCGTTATTATGATTAATATCGTTATTATTATTATTATTATTAACGTTATTATCGATATTGTCGTTATTATCGTTTTTATTTTATAATCGTTATTAACGTTATTAATAATATTAATATCGTTATTTTCGTTATTATCATTTTTATCTTTATTCTCGTTATTTTTATAATTATTACCGTTATTATCTTTATTATTGTTACTATCCTTGTTATCGTTATTATTACTTTAATATCGTTATTTTTATTATTATAGTTATTATCGTTCTAGCGTTATTACCGGTTTAAACGTTTATTATCGTTAAGCTTTAATTCAGTTATTACAGTAGTTACGGTTATTACCGTTATTAATTTTATAATCGTTATTATCGTTACCGTTATTTTCGTTAATATCGTTACTACCGTTATAATCGTTTATATCGTTATTGTTATGAACGTTATTATCTTTATTAACGTTAATATAGATATTAATGTTAAAATCTTTATTATCGTTATTATAGTTATTATCTTCATTATCAGTATTAACGTTATTATACTTATAATCTTTATTTTCGTTACTACCGTTATAAACGTTATTGTTATTATCGTTATTATCGTTATTATCCTTACTATCGTTTTTATCTTTATTATGGTTATTATTATTATCATTGTCGTCATTATCTTTATTAAAGTTAATGTCGTTATTATCGTTATAATTATTACCGTTATTATCGTTATTCTTTTTTTTAAAACGATAATAACGATAATAACGTTAATAAGTATAATAATAATAATTATAATGATAATAACGATAATACTTGAAAAACTGTGATAACGATAATAACGATAATAATGGTAACGATAATAACGCTTATAAAGTTAGTAACGAAAATAAATATAACTTAAATAAAGATAATAACGATAAAAGAAATAATAAGAGTAATATCTACAATAACAATAATAATAATGATAATAACGACAGTAACGTTAATAACGATAATAAATATAAAAACGATAATGAGGATAATATCGATAATAACGATAGTAACGATAACGATAATAACGGTATTAACGGAAATAAAGTTTATAAGGGTAATAACGGTAATAATGATAATAACGATAATAACGATAATAGCGATATTACCGTTGTAATCGATATTGTCGTTATCGTTATTATAATTAAAATCGTTACAATAACCATTGTCGTTATTATCATTATTATCGTCATTATCATTATTATTATTATTATAATCGCTATAACGTTATTATCGTTATTTTAGATATTATCTTTTTTACCTAATTATTGTTATTATTGTTATTATGATTTTCATTATCGTTTTATCGTTATTATCGTTATTATCTTTATTATTGTAAGTATCGTTATTATTTTTATTATTACAATTATTATCATTATAACCGTCAAAATCGTTAGGGTTGTTATTATCGTTATTATCATTATTACCATTATTAACGTGATTACAGTTATTATCGTTATTATCGTTACCATCGTTATTATTATTATTATTTTTGTTATTAACGTTATATTCGTTATTTTTCTTAACATCGTTTTTTTCGTTATTTTCCTTATTATCGTCATTATCGTTATTATTAATATTATTTTGCTTATTATTAATACCATTATCGTTATAATCGTTATAATAGTAATTGTCGCTATTATCGATATTCTCCGTATTATCAGTATTATCGTTATTATCGTTCATATCGTCTTATCGTTATTATTATCATTATCGTTATTATCGTTATTACCATTATTATCGTTATTACCGTTATTATCATTATTATTATTATTATAATCGATATTATTGTTATTATCGTTTTCATCGTTTCTATCGTCTTAATATATTTATTATCGTTTTTCCCGTTATAAACGTTATTATAGTAACCATTATTTTCGTTATAATCGTTATTATCTTTAAATACGTTATTATCGTTATTATTATTACTATTATCGTAATTATCGTTATTATTATTGTTATAATCGTTATTATCTTTATATCCGTTATTATCGGTAATATCGTTATATCGTTATTATTATTATTATTATCGTTATTATCGTTATTATTGTTATTATTATTATTATTATTATTATTATTATTATTATTATTATTATTATTATTCTTATTTCCTTTATTATCGTTTTGATCGTTATAATAGTTAAAATCGCTATTATTGTTGATAACTTTATTATCGTTATTTTCATTATTATCGTTATTACCGTTATTATCATTATTATCGTTATTATTATTATTAGTATCGTCATTATCGTTCTTATCATCTTATCGTTATTATCGTTATTATCGTCACTATCAACATTATCGTTATTAATAATATTATTATCGTTATTCCCTTTATAATCGCTATTATCGTTATAATCGTTATAATCGTCTTTATCATTATTACATTTGTTATCGTTTTTGGCTTTATTATGAATACTACGTCTAAATCGTTATTATCGTTATCGTTACAATCGTTATTATCGATATATATCGTTATTTTCGTTATTATCATTCTTACCGTTATAATCGTTATTATCGTTATCATTAATATATTTAACGTTATTATCGTTATTGTCCTTATTATCTTTATTGTTGTAATTGTCGTTATTACGATATTATTATTGTTAGAATCCTTATTATCGTAATTATTAATATTGCCGTTATAATAGTTATTGTCGTTATCGAAATTATAATTATTGTTATTATAACTATTATCGCGTTATTATCTTTATTACTTTAATTATCGTGAATATCCTTATTATCGCTTTTATTATTATTATTATCGTTATTATCGTTATAATTATCATTATTATCATTACTGTCGTTATTATCGATATTATCATTATTATTGTTATTATCGTTACAATCGCTATTACGGAAATTATTGCTATTATTACCGTTATTATCAACATTATCGTACATTATTATTATTTTCGTTGTTATCGTTATTATTAATTTTATTATCGTTATTATAATTATTTTCGTTGTTATCGTTATTTTAATTATTGTCGTTAATATTATTAATATTACCCGTCTTATCGTTATTATCGTTATTAGCGTTATTTTAGTTATAATAGTTATTATCGTTATTATTGTAGTAATCATTATTATCGCAATTATCGTAATTATCGATATTATCGTTATTAACATTATAATCGTTATCATCATTATTTATTTTATAATTATCGTTATTTACGTTATTATCGTTATTACACTTATTAGTATAGTTGATATCTTTATTATCGCTATCATCGTTTTCGGTATTGTAGTTATTATCTTTAGTACCGTTTTTGTCGTTATTATCGTTATTACCATTCTTATCGACCAATAGTTATAATCGCTATTATCTTTTTTATTGTTATTATCGTTATTATCTTTATAATCGTTATTATCGATATTATCGTTAAAATAATAATTTTCTTTATTATCGTTATTATCGTTATTCGCGTTATAATCGTTATTATCGTTATATTCGTTCTAACCATTATTATCATTATTATTATTATTATTATCGGTCATTTAGTTATTATTGTTATTATAGTTATTATCGTTATTTTGTTTATTATCCTTATTACCGTTATATCGATATTATGATTATTGTTATCGGTATTATAGTTATTATCGTTATTATCGTTATTATCTTTATTTTTATTATTATTATCCTTATTATCGTTATTATCGTCATTATCATTGTTAAAGTTATAAGAGTTATTATCGTTATTAACGTTGATATCGTTATTATACTTATTACCGTTATTATATTTATTATCGTAATAATCGTTATTATCGTTATTGTTATTATTAGTATCGTTATTATCGTTATTATTGTTATAACCATCAATATCGTTATGGTCGTTATTATCGTTATAATCGTCCTTATTCTCCTATCGTTTTTACCGTTATCATCATTGATATCGTTTTCATCGTTATTACACTTATTATCGTTATTATTATTATTATTAGCTTTATTTTTGATACTATCGTTATGATCTTTATTAACGTTATTAATACTTTCCTTATCGTTATTAACGTTATTATCGTCATTATTGTTATTGTAGTTATAATAGTTAATATCGTTATTATCTTTGTTATCGTTATTATCCTTAGCATCGTTATTATCTTTATTATCGTAGTAATCGTTATTATTGTTATTATTATTATTAGTTTCGTTATTATCATTATTTTCGTTTTTATCGTTGTCCTTTTAGCTATTATCGTTAGTATCGTTATTGTCTTTATTATCGTTATTATCGTTCTTATCGCCCTATCGATATTATCGTTAATATCGTCGTTTTCGTATTTATCGTTTTTATCGTTATTATCGTTATTATTATTATAAGTATCTTTATTATCGCTATTAACGTTATTATCCTTTATAATTGTTATTTTCGTTATCGTTATTAAAGTTGTTATCTTTATTATCGTTATTTTCGTTTTTGCGTTATTATTATTATTATAATCGTTAGTATCGTTATTGTAGTTATTCTAGTTATATTAGTTATTTTCGTTATCATCGTTGTTATCGTTATTATCGTTAATAACATTATTATCTTTATTATCGTAGTTATCGTAATTAACGTTATTATTATTATTAGTATCGTTATAATTGTTATTATCGTTATCTTTATTAAAGTTATTATCGTTAGTATCGTTGTTGTTGTTATTATCGTTACTATCGTTCTTATCTTCCTATAGCTATTATCGTTGCTATCGTTTTTCTTTATTACCGTTATTATCGTTATAATTATAATTATCTTGATTATCCTTATTATTGTTATTACCTTTTTAATCATTACTTTCGTTATCACTATTATTGTTACTTTCGTTATTATCGTTATTTGTCGTTATTATCGTTTTATCTTTCTTAACTTCTTACCGTCATTACAGTTATTATTGTTATTATAGTTATTATTTTAATTATTTTCATTATTAACGTTACAACCTTTAGAATTGTTACAATCGTTATAATCTTTATTATCGTTATTACGGTTATTACAGTAATTATCGTTATTATCGTTATCATCTTTATTTTTATTATTATTGTTAGTATCGTGTTTATGTTTAGTACTGTTATTATTATTTTCATTATCGTTATTATCGTTATTATCGTTATTATCCTTATTAAAGCCATTATTATTATTATTATTTTGATTCTAATTTATAATATTATCGTTATTGTCGTTATTATCGTTATTGCCGTTGTTATCGTTATTAACCTTATTATCGCTATTATGCTTATTACCGTTCATATTGTCCTATAGTTATTATTGTTATTATATTAATTATCGTTATTATCGTTATTATCGGTATTATAGGTATAATCGTTAGAATCGCCGTTATCGTTATTATCCTTATTATCCTTATTACAGTTATTATATTGATCAACGTTATTATCATTACTGTCTTTATTATTATTATCATTATCATTATAAACGTTATTAAAGTTATTATCGTAATTATCGTTATTATCGTTTTCAACTTAATAATCATTATTATCATTATTAATTTTATTATTATCATTATGCTTATCATTATCATCATTAGAGTTATTATTATTTTCATTATCGTTATTATCGTTATTATCGTTAACATCGTTATTTTAGATATTATCGTTATTAACGTTTTTATCGTTAATATCGTTTTTATCATAATTATAGTTATAATCGTTATTGTTATTTTTATTTTCATTATTATAAATATTATATTTATTATCGTTATTGACTTTATAATTGTTATTATCATTAAAAAATTTATTATTATCTTTATGCTCGTTATTATCGTTATTATTATTATTATTATCGTTACTATTGTTATTACCGTTATTATAGTTATTATGATTATAATAGTTATTATTGTTATTATCGATATTATTATTACTAGTATCGTTATTATCGTAATTATCCTTATTAGCGTTATTATCGTTATTGTTGTTATTATCTTTATAATCGTTGTTATCGTTCTATCGTTATTATCGTTATTATCGTTATTTTAGTTATTACCGTTATTATCGATATAATCATTATTATCGTTATTACAGTTATTATCGTTATTATCGTTATTGTTGTTATTATCTTTATAATCGTTGTTATCAATTTTATCGTTATTATCGTTATTGTCGTTATTGTTATTATTATTATCGTTGTTACCGTTATTATTGTTATTATCGTAAGTATCTTTATTGTCGTTATTACCGTTATTACAGTTATTATTGTTAATATCATCAGAATCCATATTATCATTATTACCGTAATTATCGTTATAATTGTTGTTATCGTTATTATCAATGTTTTTGTTAATATCGTTAGTATCGGTATTATTGTAATTGTCGTTAATATCGTTTTTAGCGTTACTACCGTTATTACCCTTATTATTATTAAAATTATTGTTTCGGAAATCTCGTTACTATCGCTATTATAGTAATTATAGTTATTATTATTATTATTACCATTATTATAGTAATTACTGTTATTATATTTATTATCATTCTTATAATTATTATTATTAATATATTTGTTATCGTTTTTATCTTTATTATCGTTATTACCATTATTGTCGTTATTATCGTTATTGTCCTAATTATCGTTATTGTCGATTTATAGTATTTATTATTATCGTAATCGTTAATAAGGTTTTTATCGTTATTACGGTTATTACAATAATTTTCGTTATTAGTGTTATTTTCGTAATAATCGCTATTGTCTATATGAACGTCAGTAAAGTTATTATCGTTATTATCGTTATTAATATTTTTATTATCGTTTTCATTGTTATTATCTTTACCCTTATTGTGGTTATTATTTTTATTAACCTTATTGTCGTTATTTTCGGTAATAACGTTCTTATCGTCTTATTGTTATTATCGTTATTAGCGTTATAATCGTATTTACCGATGTAATCGTTAATATGCTTAACGTTATTATAGTTAATAACGTTATTGTCATTATTGTCGATATTATCATTTATAACGTTCTTCTCGTCTAATCTTTATTATCGTTATTAAAGTTATTATTATTATTAACGTCATTAACGTTATTATCGTTATTTTTGTTATTATTATTATAATTGTTTTCCTTATATTATTATTATCGTTATTGTCGTTATTATCTTCATTATCCTTATTATCGTTAGTATTATTATTATTATTGTTATTATAGTTATAACCGGTATTACCGTAATTATCGTTATTATTTTTTTTATTATCGTTAATATCGTCATTTCCGTTATTTCCGTTATTACCGCTATTATCGTTATTTTACTTATTATTATCATTGGTATCGTTATTATCTTTGTTATCGTTAATCTCGTTATTATCGGTATTGATATTATTATTATTATTATCGTTATTAACAATATTATCTTTATTATCGTCATTAACGTTATCATCGTTATTACAGTTATTATCGTAATTACCTTTATTAAAAGCACTATTGCTAATCTCGTTATTATCGCTATTATCGTTATAATAGTAGTTACTGTTATTAACCTTATTATCGTTAATACCGTTATTATTGTCAGAATTATTGTTATTATCGTCATTATCGTTATTATCGTCTTTATCGTTATTATCGTTACTAATGTTATTGCCGTTATTATAGTTATTATCGTTATTAATATTATTATTATTATTGTTATTATCGTTATAACCATTAAAATCGTCATTACCATTGTTATTGTGATTATCGTTAGCATTTTTGTTATTTTTATTATCATCGTTACTATCGATATTATCATCATTATCTTTATTATGCTTATTATTACCGTTCCTTCCGTTATTTTCGAGATTACCGTTATTATTTTTTTTATCGTTATTATTTTTATAATTGTTATTATCTTTATAATCGATATTATCGTTACTATCGTTATTATTATTATTATTATCGTTATTATCCTTATTATCGTTATTATCGTTTTTACCTTTATAATCGTTTTTATCTTTTTCGTTATTATCGTTATTATCGATATTACCGTTGTTACCGTTATTGTTATTATGGTTATTATCGTTATAATCGATATTATCTTTTTTATCGATTTGTTGTTTTTTATTATCGTTAATGTCGTTGTTATTGTTGATATGGTTATAATACTTATTATCGTTATTCTCGTTGTTTTCGTTATTATCGTTTCTAACGTTATAATCGTTATTATTCTTATCGTTATAAACGTTACTATCGTTATTATCTTTAATATAGTTATTATTGTTATAATCGTTATTATATTTATTGACATTACTAACGTTATTATCGTTATTTCTATGATTACGTTAATATCTTTAATATCGTTACTACCAATATAATTGTTATTATCATTATCTTTATTATCGTCATTATCGTTATTTTCGTTATTATCGTTATTATCCTTATTACCTTTATTATCGTTATAATCGTTATTATATTATAATCTCTATAATCGTTATAATCGTTTTTATCTTTATAATCTCTATAATCGTTATAATCGTTTTTATCTTTATAACCGGTATAATCGTTATTATCGTTATTATCCTTATTACCGTTATTATCGTTATTATCGTTAACCTTTATAAACGTTATAAACGTTGTTGCCCTTATTTTCGTTATAATCATTATAATCGTATTTATCGTTATTATTGTTATAATCGTTATTATCGTTATTGTCGTTATTATCGATACTATCGTTATTACCTTTATTATCATTATTATTATCTTAATTCCCGTTATTATCGCTAATATCGTTATTTTTATCCCTATTATTATTATTGTTATCGTTATTCCCGTTATTATCGTTATTATCCGTATTATCGTTGATATCTTTATAATCGTTATTAATGTTATTATCGTTATTTTTATTATTATAACAGTTATTATTCTTATTATCGTTTTAACCGGTATAATCATTATTATTGTTATCGTTATTATCGTTAATATGGCTATTATCGTCAGTCTTTATAAACGTTATAAAAGTTGTTACCGTTAATATCGTTATAATCCTTATTATCGTTATTATAGTTATGACCGTTATTATCATTATTATCGTTATTATTATTATTATTATCTTTATTATAGTAATTACCGTTATTATATTTATTATCGTTATTATTATTATTCTTATTTTTATTATCGTTTTTATCGTTATTATCGTTATTATCGTTATTAACTTCATTACCGTTATAATCGTTACTACCATTATTATCTGTATAAACGTAATTATCGTAATAGTGATTATCGTTATAATCGTTATTATCGTCATCGTTATATTAGTTATCGTTATTATCGTTGTTGCCATTATTATCTTTATTGTCGTAATTGTCCTTATTTTCGTTCTTATCATTATTATCATTATTAAAATCGTTATTTCCGTTATAATTGTTATTATGATTATTATAGTTAATTTATTCGTTACCGTTATTTTCGTTATAAACGTCATAATCTTTATAATAGTTACTATTACTATTATTCCCATTATTGACGTTATTATCTTTATTAACGTTATTATCATTCTTATCGTTATTACCGTCATAAGCGTTACTATCGTTATCGTTATTAAAGTTATCGTTAATATCGTTATTGTCGTTATTATCGCTATTACCGTTATTATCGTTATCATTATTATAGTAATCGTTATTAACGTTATTATCGTTATGACCCTTATTTTCGTTATTATCGTTATTATTCTTATAGTCGTTATTATCTTTATAGTCGTTATTATCGTTATTATCGTTATTATCGTTATTTTCGTTACTACCGTTATAATAATTATTATCGTTATCGTTATTATCGTTATTATCATTACTTCTGTTATAATAGTTATTGTCATTATCGTTACTATCGTTATTACCCTTTTAACCGTTATAATCATTACTATCGATATCTTTATAATCGTTATTATCGTTATTACCGATATTACCGTTATTATCGATATAATTATTATCGTTATTATCTTTTTACCTTTATTACCGTTATTTCTTTTGTTATCTCTATTACAGTTTTTTCGTTATTATCTTTATTATAGTTATTCTCGTTATTATTATTATTGGTATAGTTATTATCGTTGATTTCGTTAAAAACGTTATTATCGTTATTGATATTATTATTATTTTTATCCTTATTAACGTTATTATCTGTATTATTGTTATTAACGTTATTATCGTTATTATCGATATTATCGTTATTATCTTTATTACCGTTATAATCGTTATTACCCTTATCCTTATTATCGTTATTATCGTAATTACCGTTATAATTGTTAGAATCGTTGTTATAGCTTTTATCTTTATTATCGTTATAACCGTTATTACAGTTAATATCGTCATTATCATTGCTAACTTTATTATTATTATTATTATCGGTACTAACGTAATTATCGTTATTATCTTTATCATCGTTATTATATTTATTAACGTTATTATATTTATATTCATTATTATCGATATTATAATTATAATAGTTATTATCGTTATTATCGTTGCTATCGTTATTTTCGTTATTATCGATATTAACGTTATTTTCTTTCTTGTTGCCTCATCGTTATTATCGTTTTTATCGTTATTATAGTTATTATCGTTGTTGATATATTTACTATTATTTCGTTGTTTAATACACTATTTTTATTATCTTTATTATCGCTATTTTCGTTATAGTTATTATTGTTATTATCGTTATTATCGTTATTGTGGTTATTATCGTTATTATGGAATTTTCGTTATTATTAGTGTTATTATCTTTATTATTTTTTTCTTATCGTTGTTATCGTTATTACCGTTGTTATTATTATAATGGATGTTATTATTGTTATTATGCCAATTATCCTTTTTATAGTTATAATAGTTTTTATCTTTATTATCGTTGTTATAGTTATTACCGTTGTTATCGTTATTATCTTTATTACCGTAATAAACGACATTATCGTTATTATTATTATTAGTATCGTTACTATCGTTATATCGTTATTGTCGTTATTATCGTTATGATAGCTCTTATCGTCTTATCGTTATTACTGTTATAAACCTTATTATCGTCCTAACGTAATTATCTTTTTTATCGTTATTACCTTTTTTATCGTTATTACCGATGTTACCCTTATTATTATTATTATTATCGTGATTATTGTTATAATCGTTATTAACTATTAATCGTTATTTTCGTTATCGTTATTATAGTTATTATCGTTATTTTCGTTATTATTGTTTATCGTTATTATTATTATTATAAACGTTATTAACCCTTTTATCGTTATTATCGTTACTATCGTTATATTCGTCGTAGTTGTTACCATTGTTATAATCGTTATGACTGAAATTATCGTTATTATCGTTTTTATCCTCCTTATCATTAGTATTATTATTATTATTAACGTTATTATCGTTTTTATTTTTATTATCGTTACTATCTTTAATATCGTTCTTATCGTAATAATTATTATCATTATTGTTTTAATCGTTATTATTGTTATAATTAATATTATTATCGTCATTGTCGTTAAACTCGTTATTATCGTTATTATCGTTATAATAGTAATTATCTAATAGTATTATGTAATAGTCTTATCGTTTTTACCGTTTATATCTTTATAATCATCATTATAGTTATTATCGTTATTTTTATTATCATTATTTCATTATTATATATTTTATCTATATTATTACTATTATAGTTATAATAGTTATTATCATTATTATAATTGTTCTCGTTATATCGTCGTTAACGTCATTATCCTTATTATCATTATAATCGCTATTAACTTTATAATCGTTATTATCATTATTAATTTTATTATTATCGTTATTCTCATTATAATCTTTATTATCGTTATTACTATATTTATTATCGTCATTGCCGTTATTATCGTTATTATCGTTATTATCTTTATAATATTAATTATCTTTATTATCGTTATTATCGTTATTATCGTTAATATCGTTATTATCCTTATTATCGTTATTTCCGTTTTTTTCGGTATTATCGTTGTATACAGTGATATCGTTATTATTGTTATAAACGTTATTGACGTTATTATTATTATTTTTATTATTATTAATATTATTATTGTTCTTATCGTTATAATCGTTATTGCAGTAATTATCGAAAATATCTTTATTAACGTTATTATCGCTCATATCATTTTATCGTTACTATTGTTATTATCGTTATTAGCGTTATCATTGTTATTATCGTTAAAATCATTATTAGAGTAATTTTAGTTGTAATTACTATTATTGTCTTTATTATCATTATTAATATAATTATCTTTATTATAGTTATTATCGTTATTATCGTCATTAAACGTATTATAATAATTATTATTATAACATTATTACTATTATCGTTATTATCGTTATTATCGTTATTATCATTACTAACGTTATTCTCTTCGTTATCGTTATTTCCTTATTATTGTTATTATCGTTATTATCGTTACTATTATTAATAATATATTCGTTATCGTTATTAATGTCATTAAGTTTATTAACGCTATTGCCGTTATTATCTTTATTTCTGTTATTATCGTTATAATCGTTATCATTGTTATCGTTATTATAGTTATTATCTTCATTATCGTTATTGTCGTTATAATCGTTAGTATTGTTCTTATCGTCACATCGTTACTACCTTTATTAACGTAATTATCGTTATTATCGTTATTATTATTATTATTAACGTTATTATCGTTATTATTGTTATTTTCTTTTATTCCGTTATTATCGTTCTTAACACTATAATTGTTTTTACATTTATAATCGTTATTATCGTTATTGTAGTTATTATCGTTGTTATCGTTATTATTGTTATTATCGCCATTAATATTATTAGTATCGTTATTATCGTTATTATCGTCATTATAAATAATATCGTTATTATCTTCATTACAGTTATTATCTCTATAATTAACATTACTTGCGTTAATATTGTTATAATCGTTATTAACTTTATTATGTTTATTATTGATATTATTATTGTTATTATATATATTGCCATATTTAACGTTATAACCGTTATTATCGTTATCGCCTTTATCATCATTATCGTAATTATTGTTACAATCGTTACTATCGATATATCCGTTATTAACGTTATTGTCCTTATTGTCGTTATTACCTTTATTATCGTTCTAATCGTCTTATCGTTATTATCGTCATTAGCGTTATTATCGTTATTATCGTCAATATCGTTATTATCCCTATTATCGTTATTATTATTATTAATAAAGCTATTAACGTTATTAATGTCATTATCCTTATTATCGTAATGGTCGTTATTATCGATATTATCGTTTGTACTATTATTATTATCGTAAGTACCGTTATTATTTTTATTATCGTAATAATCGTTATTACCGATATTGTTGTTATAGTTATTTCATTAATATTGTTATATTCGTTAATTTCATAATTATCATTATTAACTTTATAATCGTTTTATGGTTATATTCGCTAAGATCATTATTCTCGTTAATATCTTTAATAACTTTATTATTATTATTATTATCGATATAATAGTTTTTATCGTTTTTATCGCTATTATTATTATTATTATCGTTATTATCGTTATTATCGTTATTTTCGGTATTATCGTTGTTTACGTTAATATTATTATTATAGTTATAACAGTAATTATCGTTGGTGTTGTCATTATCTTTATTATTGTAATTGTTGTTATTATTATTATTATTATTATTATTATTATTATAATAGTTATTATCGTCATCTTCTTTATTATCGTCATTAATGTATTATTATTATTATTATTATTATTATTATTATTAACATTATTCCTTTTATCTCTATTATCGTCTTTATCTTTATAATCTTTATATCAATATTATTGTTATAAACGTTATATTCTTTATTATCATTATTATTGTTATTACTGTTAATACCGTTATCAACATTATTATCGAAATCATCGTTATTACCGTCATTATTGTTATTAGTATTATTATTATTGTTACTACCGATATTGTCGTTATAATCGTTCTAATAGTTATCAACGTTATAATCGTTATAATCTTTATCATCTTTATTTTCTTTATCATCGTCATTATCGTAATTATCGTTATTATCGTCATTATCGTTATTGTCGTTATTATATTTCTCATCGTTGGTATCGTTATTATCGTTATTATCGTTATTACCTTCATCATTGTTGTCATTGGTATCTTCGTTATTATTGTTAATGTTATTATTGTTATTATTATTGTTATTATTAATAATATTATTGTTAATACTATTATTATGTTAATTACAGTTACTATCGTTATAATCTTTATTATCTTAGTTTTCGATGTCATCGTCATTATCGTAATTATTGGTATTATCGTCATTAAAGTTATTATCGTTATTATGGTTCTCATCGTTGTTATCCTTATTATCGTTACTATCGTTATTACCTTCATCATTGTTATCATTGTTGTTTTCGTTATTATCGTTAATGTTATTATTATTATTATTATTGTTATAATTAATAATATTATTATTAATTATATTATGTTAATTATCGTTATTATCGTTATTATCGTTATTATCGCTATTATCGTTATTATTGTTATTATTGTTATCTTCGTTGCTATCGTCATTATTATACATATTACCGTTATTATCGATATTATTGTTAAAATATTTTTATAATTATTAATATTATTTTTATTATTATTTTATTATTATTATTATTATTATTGTTATTAACCTTATAATCGTTATAATCGTTAATGTCTTTATTATCTTTATTATTGTTTTTATCGTTATTACCTTTATTGTCTTTATTATAGTTATTATCGTTATTATCGTTATCGCAGTTATTATCTTTATTACCGTTGTAATAGTTAATTTCGTTTTACAGTTATTATTGTTATAATTGTTATTATCATTATACTCGTTATTTTCGTTATTATTTCAAATATCTTCGTTATTATTGTCATTATCGTTATTGTCGTTACTAGCTTTATTATCGCCATTACAGTTATTATAATTATTATTATTGTTATTATAGTTATTTTCTATATTATCTTTGTTATCGTTATTATTATTATTATTATTGTTATTTACGTTATTATCTTTATTACCGGTATTAAGGTTATTATAGTTATCGTTATTATAGTTATAATCCTTATTCTCTTTATTATCTTTGTTATTATTGTTGTTATCTTTATTACTATAATGATCATTATTTTCGAGGTTATTGTGATTATCGTTATTACCGTTATTGTCATATATTTCTTTTCGTTATTAGTATTACGGTTATCATCGTTATTATAATTTTATTATTATTATTTTCGCTATTATTGTCATTAACGCTATAATATTAATTAACTTCATTATCGTTATTTTTATTACTATTATAGTTATAGTCGTTATTATTATCGTTATTGCCGATATTATTAATATTATTATCGTTATCATCGAGATTATCGTTACTATCGTTGTTATTAATAATTGTATCGTTATTATCGTTTTCCTTATTATTGTTATTACCGTTATTATCCTTATTGTCGTTACTGTAGTTATTATCGTTCTTATCGTCTTATCGTTATTTTCGTTCTTATCGTTAAATCATTATTTTCGGTATTACAATTTTTATCGTTGTTAATATTATTATTATCGTTATTCCCGTTATTACCGTTGTTATCGTTATTATCTTTGGTATCGTTATTATCGTTATTATTGTTATTGTCGTTATTATTATTATTATAATCGTTAGTTTACTTCTTAACTTTATTATCGTTTTTAACGTTATTATTATTTTCATCGTTATTATAGTTATTGTAGTTATTATTATTGTTATTATCGTTATTATCGTTATTACAAATATTATTATCGTTATTATCGTAATTTTCGTTATTACCGTTATTAACGGTATTACCATTATATCAGTTATTATCGTTACTGTAGTTATTATCGTTATTATCGTTGTTAAAGTTATTATAATCGTTATTAACGTAATTATCGTTATTATCGTAATTATCGTTATCATCGTTAATCCTTATAACCGTTATTTCAGTCGGTGCCGAAATTATTGTTATAATCGTTATTATCGTTATTATATTTATTATCGATTTTATCATTATTGTCGTTATTTTCGTTATTATCGTCACTGCCATTATAATCGGTATTAACGTTATAACCGTTATTATCCTTATCGTTACTATCGTTATTAACGTTATTATTGTTAGTATCGTTATTATCGTTATTATATTTATTAGCGTTAATACCGTTATTATAGTTATTATCTTTAATATCACCATAATTTTTATTATCGTAATAACCGTTATAATCGTTATAATCGTAGTCGTTATCCTCATTATTGATATTACTGTTATTATCATTATTATCGTTATTATCGTTATTATTACTATTATTATCGTTATTATCATTATTTTCGTTATTATAATTTTTATTATCGTTATTATTTTTATTATCGTAATTATCGTTATTATTATTATTAATGTCGCTATTATCATTACTATCTATATTAGCATTATTATTGATATTATATTTATTATTATCCTTATTATTGTTTTTACCGTTATTATAATTATTTTTATCGTCATTATCGTTATTATCGTTATCAACGTTATTAACGTTATTATCATTATAGTTATTACCGTTATTATCGATTTACCTTTATTATCGTTATTATCGTTATAAACGTTTTTATCGTCAGTATCGTTATTATATTTATAATATTTATTATCACCTAAATTTATTATCACCTAAATTTATTATCACCATATAAATATTATATTTATAATTTTTATATTCATTATTTACGTTATTATTGTTATTATCGATGTTATTTTCATTACTTTCGTTATTATCGTTATTATAGTTTTTACAGTTATATATGTTATTATCGTAATCGTTATTACCGTTATTATCGTTATTATTCATATTATCATTATCTTTATTATAGTTACCGTTATTCCATTTTTATCGTTATTTTCGTTTTTATCGTTTTATCGTAATAATTATTGTTATTATCGTTATTAACGTTAGTATCGTTATTAACATTATTATCGTTATTTGTCTAATTATGGTTATTATTATTATTAATACTGATATTATTGTTAATAACATTATTATTATTATTACCGTAATTATAGTTTTTATTGTTATGATTCTTATTATCGATTCTACCGTTATAAACGTTATTATCGTAATCGTTATTATCGTTATTATTATTATAATCGTTGTTTACGATATTATCGATACTATCGTTATAATCGTTATTATCGTTATTGCCGTTAACATCTTTATTATTTTTATTATTATCCATGTTATCGTTATTATAATTATAATAGCTTTAATCGTTATTATTGTTGTTGTCGATATTATCGCTATTATTGTTATTATCGTTCATATCGTTATTGTCGATATCATCGTTATTTTCTTCTTTACCGTCTTATCCTTATTCTCTTTATTATCGTTTTTATTAACATTATAATCGCTATTAACGTTAATATTGCTATTTGCTGTATTGTCGTTATTATCGTTATTATCGTTATTATTATTATTATTGTTATCTTTATTGTCTTTGTTTTCGTTATTATTATTATTCTTATTGTTATTAACGTTATTATAGTTATTATCGTTTTTATCGTTATTTTTATTATCATAATCGTGATTGTCGTTTTAATTAGTATTATCAGTATTAATATTATTAATATCGTTATTCCCGTTATTAAGGTTATAATCGTTATTATCGTGGTGTAACGTTATTATTGCTATTATTATAATTGTAATCGGTATTATCGTTATTACCGTTGTTATCATTATTATCATTTTTATCGTTATTGTAGTTATTATGTTTATTATCGTTAATCCTTATCACCGTTATAAACGTTGTTAACGTTATTATCGTTATAATCCTCATTATCGTTCTTGTCGATATTAACGTTATTACCGTTATTTTCGTTGTTGTCGTTATTTCCATTATAATCGTTATTACCCTTCCAATCGTTATTATCGTTATTATCGTTTTAATCTTTATTATTGCTATTATTTTTACTATCGTTATTATTGATATTATCGTTATTATCGGAATTACCGTTATTATCTATTTAGTCTTAATTATTTTTACTACCGTTGTAATAGCAATTTTCGTTAGCGTTATTATTGTTATTATCTTTATTATTATTATTATTATCTTTATTAACGTTATTATCGCTATTATCGTTATAATATTTATATTCGTTATTAATATTGTTATTAATATTATTATCGTTATCATCGTTATTATCGTTATTATCCTTATTATCGTTTTAATTATGATTATCATCGTTATTATGATTGTTATTGTTATTAGTATCGTTATTTTCGTTATTATCGTCATATCGTTATTATCGTTATTATCGTCATTATCATTATTATTGTTATAATCGGTATTATATCTATTATCGTTATTATCGTCATTATCGGTATTATTAATGTTATTATCGTTATTGTTGTTTTTATCGTTATTATCGTTATTACCTTTATAATATTAATAATCGATATTATCGTAATTATCGTTAATATCGTAATTATTGTTAATAACGATTTTAACGTTATTACAGTTATCATCATTATTATTATTGTTATTACCGTTATAATCGTTATTTCCTTTTTATCGTTATAAACTTTATTATTATTATTATTATTATTATCGTAATTATAGTTAGTATCGGTATTATCGCTATTAATGTTATTACCGCTATTCTCGTTATTATCGTAATTACATTTATAATCGTTATATTCGTTACCGTTATTATAGTTATTAACGTTATTATAGTTAGTATCGTTATTATCGTTTTTTCGTTATTATTTTTATTATAATCGTTATTAAATTTATTATCGTTATTTTCGATATTATCGTTAATATAGTTGTTTTCGTATTTTTCGTTTTGACCTTTATTATCGTTATTATCGTTCTTATCGTCATCTCGTAGATATTGTTATTATCGTCATTATCGTTATTATCATTATTATTATAATTATTATCATTATTACAGTTATAATCGTAAGAATTGTTATTATCGTTATCATAATTATTATTATTTTATCATTTTAACTTCATTACTGTTATTACAGTTATCATCTTTGTTATCGTTACTATCGGTATAATAATTATTATCGATATTACCGCTATTTTCGTTATTATGGACATAATCGTTATTATCGTTATTATAGTTATTTTCGTTATTATCCTTAATATCGATAATTTTGATATTACCATTATTATCGTTTTTATCGTTATTAACGTTATTATTGTTATTACCGTTTTCTTAGTTATTATAGTTACCATCGTTATTATCATTATTATCGTTATTAGCGTTATCCTCGTTATTATTGTTATTGCAGTTTTTATAGTAATTATCGTTTGAATCGTTATTATTGCTATTGTCGTTATTACCGTTATTACCATTATTATCGTTATTTTCGTTTATATCGTTACTAACCTTATAATTGTTATTTTCGTTATCGTTATAAACGTTATTATCATCATTATCGTTGCTTAAGTTATAGTCGTTATTATCGTTAATACAGTTATTATGGTTATTATTATCGTTATTAACATTGTTATTACTATTATTATCGTTTTTTCGCGATTATCGTTATTACCCTTATTACCGTTATTATCGTTATTATTGTTATTTTGATTATTATCGTTATTATTAATATTATTATCGTTATTATCGTTAATCTTTAACACCAATACTGCCGATGTTTCCGTTATTATCCTAATAATCATTATTACTGATATTATCGTTATAATCATTATTATATTTATAATCCATATATTCGTTATTATCGTTTCTACCGTTATAATAATTATTATGGTTTTTGTTGTTATTGTCATCACCGTTTATATCGTAATATTATTTTTATTATTATCGTAATTATCGTTATTATTGTTATTATCCTTATTTTAGTTGTTATCGTTATTAATATTAGTACTATCGTTATTAACGTTATTATCGCTCTACCGTTATAATCGTTATTATCGTTCTCCTTATTATAGTTATTATCGTTAGTATCGTTATTGTCGTCATTTTCGGTGTTATCTATCTTATCGTTATGTTCATTATTATGATCTTTATTACAGTTATTATCGTTATTACCGTTATACTCCTTATTATCGTTATGATTATTATATTTATTTTCGTTATTATCATAATTGTCGTTATTATCGTTAATATCCTTATTATTATTATTATTATCGTTTTTATCGTTATTATCGCCATTACGGTTACTTTCATTATAATCGTTATTTTCGTTTAAACCTTTATCATACTTATTATCGTTATTATCATCATAATCGTTCTTATCGTAAATATTATCATTATTATTATTATTACCGTTATTATCGTTATTGTCGTAATAATTTTTTGTAACGTTATTATTGCTCTTATCTTTATAATCCTTATTATCGTTATTATCGTTATTATCGTTATTAACGTTATTATCGTTATTATCGTTAATATTATTATTATTTTCGTTATTATCCTCATTGCCGATATTACTATTATTGTTATCGTTATTAACGTTATTATACATATAACCATTATTATCGTTATAAAAGATATTATCTTTTCGTTCGATATTATTGTCATTATCGATATAATCGTTATTATCGTCTTTATTATTATTATTATCGTCATTACCGTTATTATCCTTGTGATCGTTATTTTCGTTATTACCGCTATAATCCTTATTATCGATTTCGTTATTATCGTTATATTTTTTTTCGTATATCTTTATTTCCATTATTATCTATATTACTGATATTATCGTTATAATCTTTATTATCGCTTTTATCGTTATTAGGTTTATTACCATTATTATCGTTATTATCGTTAATATCATTACGACCGTTAAAGTCGATATTATCGTTTTCGTTATAATCGTTAGTAACGGTATTATCGTTATTGCCGTTATTATCTATATTACCGTTATTTTCGTTATTATCGTTATTATCGTTATAATTGTAAATATCATTGTTATTGTTATTGTAATTATCGCTATAATCCTTATTCTCGTTATTATCGTCTATAACGATATTATCATGATAAACATTATCGGCGTTATTATCGTTTCTAACGCTATAATCGTAATTACTGGGATCGTTATATATGTTATCGTTATTACCGTTAATATAGCTATTATGGTTATAAAAGTTATAATCTTTATTATCGTTTATATCGATGTTATTGTTAACATTATTATCGTTATTATTAAAGTTGTTACCGTTATTATTACTATTATTATATTTATTAACGTGATAATCATTATAATCTTTATTAACCTTATAACCTTTATTATCGTTCTTATCGTTATTTAAGTTATTATCGTTATAATCGTTATTATCCTAATAATCGTTAATATAGTTATTATCGTAATTATCGTTATTAGAGCCATTATTATTATTATTAATTTATTTCATTTATTATCGTTATTATCCATATAATCGTTATTATAGTTATGGAAGTTATTATCGTTATTAGCGACATATTATTATTATTATCGTTATTAGCGTTATTATCTTTATTATCATTATTATTATCGGAATTTTCATTACTAACGCTATTATTGTTATTATCGTTATTATTATTATTATTATCGTTATTATAGTTATTATCGTTATTATCGTTATTATCGATATTTTCGTTAGAATTACTTTTAATTTCGTTATTATCGTTGCTATCGTTAATATCGTAGTTTCCATTATTATTATTATTATTATAGTTATTACCGTTAAAATCGTTATAGTAGTTATTACCCTTATTATCGTTATTAAAGTTATTGTTATTATTATTAATGTTTTTATAATTATTATTAATGTTATTAAAGTTAATATCGTTAATATCGATAGCTTCGTTAATACCGTTATTATTATTATTATTAATACTCATATTTTCGTTATTATCGTTATTATCATTATTACCAAATTATCGTTTTTATCGTCATTCACTTTATTATCATTATTACAGTTATTATTGTTATTATCGTAAATAACAATATCATCGTTATTATCGTTCTTACCGTTATTATGGCGTTTATTATTGTTTCACCATTATTATCGTTATTACCGTTAATACTGATATCACAGTTATTATCGTTATTATCGTTAACATTATTATTAAAAGTATTATTATCATTATTACAGATTTTATTGGTAATATCGTTAATATCGTTACTATCGTTATTATCGTTTTATCGATATTATCGTTATTATTGCTATAATTGTTATTATCTTTTTTATGTTTATTATCGTTATTATCTTTATCAACGTTATTATCATTATTATCGAAATCATCGTTATTGTCGTTAATATCGCTATTATCATTATTATTGTTATTAGCGTTATTATCGTTGTTATCGTTATTATCGTTATTATCGTTATTATTGTAATTATCATTATTGTTGTTCTCATAGTTATTACCGTTATTATTGTTATTATCGTTGTTATCTTTATTATCGTAAATAACATTTATACCCTTATTATCGTTATCATCGTTATTACCGTTATAACTGAGATAATCGTTATTGCTATTATCATTATTATTATTATCGATATTATCGTTATTATTCGTATTAATATCGTTATTAACTTTATTATCCTTATTAGCGTCATACTCGTTATTATCGACATCGTTATTATAGTTATTATCGTCATTATCGTTATTATCGTTATTTTTATTTTATTTATTAACTTTATTGTCGTTATTTTCTTTATTACAGCTGTAATAGTTATTAGTCTTATTATCGTTATTATAGTTTTTATCGTTATTTTCATTATGATCGTTATTATCGTTATTATCGATATTATTTGTACTATCGTTATTATAATTATTAGTAACTTTATTATCGTTATTGCCGTTATTATCGTTATTATCGTTCTTATCGTTTTATCATTATTATCGTTATTATTGTAATTATCGTTATTATTATTATTATTATTATCGTTATTAATGTTATTATCGTTGTTATATTTGTTATCGTTGTTTTTATCGTTAATATCGTTATTACCGACATTTCCGTTATTACAGTAATTACAGTTATAACCGTGATTATCGTTATCGAAATTATCATTGTTATCGTTATATTCGTTAGCACCGTTATGAATGTTATTAACATTATTATCGTTTTTGATATTATCATCATTATTATTATCGTCATTAACGTTATTATAATTTTTATCAATATTACCGTCATTATTGTTATTATCGTTATACCGTTATAAACATTACTACCGTTATCGCTATTATCCTTATAATCATTATTATCGTTTATCAATATTATCGTTATTACCTTTGTTACCGTTATTATCATTAATGGTATAAACAAAATTATCGTTATAATCGTTAATATAATTATTATTGTTATAATCATTTTTAACGTTATTATCGTTATTTTCGTTTTTACCGTTAATATCGTTATTATAGTTATTGATATTATTTTTGTTATTATCGTTATTAAAGTTATTATCTGTACTATCGTTAATATCGATGACATCGTTATTATCGTTAATATCACTATTATCGTTATTACCGTCATTACAGTGATTATCGTTAATATCGTCATAATCTTTTATTATCGTTACTATCGTTACAATAGTTTGTATCGTTATCGTTATAAAAATTATTATCATTATTATCGTTAGAATCTTTATTAATGTTATAATCTTTATTATCGTTATTATTGTAGTTATCGTTATTATCGTTATCATCGCTTTCATGGTCATTATCTTTATTATTGTTACTACCGTCATAATCGTTTATAGCGTATTCCTTATTATCGTTATTATCGTTATTTTCCTTATTATCGTTATTATCGTAATTGATATTATTATCTTTATTAACGTTATTATCGTTATTACCGTTATAATCTATATTATTGATATAATCGTTATTATCGTTAATATCTTTGTAATGGTAATTAACGTTAATATTGTTATTATCATTACTATTATTATCGTTATCATCGTTTTTATCAATTTACCCATCATTATTTTTATTGTATTATTATTACCGTTATTATCGTCATTATCGTTATTAGCCTTATATTCGTTATTATCGTTATCGTTATTGTAATTATTTTTATCGTTATTATCGTTATTATTAATAATATTTGTTGTTATTATCATTATTACCGTTATCATCGTCATTATCGTTATTTTCCTTAATATAGTTATTATTGTTATAATCTTTTTTATCGTCATTGTCGTTATTATCTTTATTATCGTTACTGTCGTTTTTATTTTATTATCGTTATTATTATAGTAATTATCGGTATTAACGTTATTATCGGTATAATAAAGATATTAACGTTATTTTAGTTATTGTAGCTATTATCGTTGTTATTATTATTATTATTTTTCTGAACGTTATTATCTTTATCATGAATATTTTCGGTATTATATTTATTATTGTAATTATCGTTATTATTATTATTATTATCGTTATTCTCGTTATAATAATAATTATCATTATTATCGGTATTCTCGTTATAATAATAATTATCATTATTATCGTTATTATCCTTCTTATCGTTAATCCTTGTATCTCATATTAACGTTGTTACGGTTACTATCGTTATAGACTTTCTTATCGTATTTATGTTTTATATAGCTATTATTGTTATAACCATTATTATGATTATTATTGTTATAATCGTTATTACCGATCTTTCCGTTATTACCGTTTTTAGCTTTATTATCGTTACTACCATTTTAATCGCTATTATCGCTATCCCTATTATGTTATATTCAATTCTATCGTAATTATCTTTATTATCTTAATTATCGTTATTATCGTTTTTAGCAATATAAAAGTTATTATCGTTATTACCGTTATAATTGTTTTTATCATTATCGTTATTATTGTTATTATGATTATTATCGTTAATTCTTATCACCCTTATTATCTTTGCTTCCGTTACTATCGTTACTATACTCATTACCGTTTTTATATTTATTATCATTAGTAACATTATAATCGTAATTTCCTTTTTTATCGTTATTACCGTTATAACTGTTATTATCGATATCGTTATAAATGTCATTATCGTTATATTCCTTATTATCGTTCTTATCGTTGTAATCGTTATTATCGTAATAACCTTTATTATCGTTATTAACGTTATCGTTATTGTAGTTATCGTTATAATCGTTATTGTTGTTATTATCGTTAATATTATTATTATAACGATTGTTAACTTTACAATCGTCATTATCGTTATTATCGGAATTTTCGTTTTGAAAGTTTTTACCATTATTATTGTTATTACCGTTATAATCTTTGTTATCGTTATCCTTATTATGGTTATTTTCATAATTATCGCTATTGTCGTTATTATCTTTATTATTGTTCTTATCATCTTATCGTTATTACCGTTATTATCGTTTTTATCATTATTATCGTTATTATTATTATTATTATCGTTATCATTGTTATTATCGTTCTCACCGGTGTTATCGTTATTATCGTTAGGGTTAATATTTTTATTATTGTTATTATCGATATTACCGGTATAATCGTTATAATCGTTATGGTCATTATCGTTGTAATCGTTATTATCGTTAATCATTATTTCCGATATTACCGTTGTTACCGTTATTATCGTTATAATCGTTATTATCGTTGATATCTTTATTACCGTTATTGTCATTATTATAGTCATTAACCTTAGTATCGTTTCTACCGTTAAAATTGTTATTATCGTTATCGTCATAAACGTCATTATCTGTGTTATCGTTATAATGGTTATTATCGTTATTATCGTTATTATCGTCATTTTCGTTATAATAGTTTATATTGTTATTATAGTTATTATAGTTATTATCGTTATTATTATTATTTTCGATATTCCCGCTATTATAGTTATAATCGTTATTATAGTTGTTATTGTTATATTCGTTTTTATAGTTGTAATCGTTATTATTACTATCATAATCGTTATAATCTTTATTATAGTTAATATTCATATTATCGTTATTATCGGTATATTCGTTATAATCCTTATTATCTTTATGATTATTACTATCGTTATTGTCATTATCGATAATAACGTTATAACCATTATTATCGTTTTTATCGTTATTATTACTATTATTATGGTGATTATCGTTATTATCGTAATTACAGTTAGTACCATTGTTATCGTTATTACCGTTATAACCATGTATATCTTAATCGTTATTGTCGTTTTTATGGTTATTATCTTTATTATGTTTATTATTGTTATTACCGATATTACCGGTATTATCGTTTTACCGTTATAATAGTTATTATCGTTATCGATATTATGGTTATTAACGTTATTATCGTTAGTATCGTTCTTATCTTAATTTCCGATATTTCTATAATTATCCTTATTTTCGTTGTTATAGTTATTATCGTTTTTACCGTTATAATCTTTATTATCGTTATCGTTTTTATCGATATTATTATTATTATTATTATCGTTATTATCATTATTATCGTTATAGGTTTTTTTATTATCGTTATTCTTGTTATTATCGTTAAAATCTTTATTATCGTTGGTATCGTTATATACGATTTTATAGTTTTATCGCTATAATTGTTAATATATTCGTTATTATCGTTATTTTCCTTGTTATCGATATTGTCGTATTATTTATTATTGTTATCGTTATTATCGTTAATATCTTTATTATCGTTTTTATCGTTATTATCGTTATGAACTTCGTTATCGTTATTATCGTCATTATGGTTATAATCGTTATTAACCTTACAATCGTTATTATCGCTTTTATCGTTATTATCTTTTGTTATTACTATTTACGGTTTAATCTTTACTATTACTATTACCGGTATAATCGTTATTATCGATAGCGGTATTATCGTTACTATAGTTACTATCGTTAACCTTTATAACCGTTATTACTTTTGTTATCGTTACTATCCTTATAATAGTAATTACTGTTGTTGTTTTTATCATTATAATCATATTTTCGTTATCCTTACTGCCGTTATAAACTTTATTATCGCTATCGTTATAACGTTATTATTGTTATAACCGATAATATAGCTATTAGGATGGAAAACGTTATTATTCTCATTATCGATATTATTGTTATTACCGCTAATATCGTTATTATCAATATTATTGATTCTACCGATATAACAATTATAATCGTCATCGTTATTATCGTTATTATCGTTATTATCGTTATTATCGATATTATCGTTATTACCGGTATTTTCGTTATTATTCTTATTACCGTTAATAACGTTATAATCGTTATTATCGTTAATTTCTCTGTTATCGTTATTATCGTTGTTATCATTATTATCGTTATAATTCTTATAATCGTTATTAGCGTTATTATCGTTATCAACATTGTAATTGTTATTTTCTTTATTTTCGTTACTACCGTTATAATTATTATTAACGGTATCCTTATTATACCTATTATCGTTATAGTTGTTATTGTGGTTATTATCGTTTTTACCGTTCTTATGGTTTATCGTTATTATCGTTTTCATACTTATTATCATTATTAACCTTATTATTATTATTATTGCCGTTATTCTCGTTATTATCGTTATAATTGTTATTATCGTTGATATCGTTATTTACAATTTATTGTGATAATAGTTATTAACGTTATAAACGTTATTATCGTCTTTATCGTTATAATCGTTATTATCGTTAATATAATTATTATTATAGTTATTATTGTTATTGTCGTTATTATCGTTATTATCGTTATAATCGTTATTATCGATTTCGTTAGTATTGTTGTTATCGTTATTATCGCTATTGTCGTTATTATCATTTTTTTCGTTATTATCGTTATTATTATTATAACCATTATTAACGTTATTATCGTTATCGTTATTATCGTTATCGTTATTATCGTTATTATCGTTATTGTCGTTATTATGATTATTATCATTATTATCGTTATTATCGTTATTAGCGGTCATATCGTACTTAACGTTATTTTTGTTATTATCTTTACTACCGTTATTACCATTATTAACCATGTAATCGTTATTATCGTTGTAACAGGTATTACCGTAATTACTGTTACTATCGTCAATATCGTTATTATCGTTTGTACCGTTATTATCGCTAGAATCGTAATTATCCTTATTATGGTTATTATCGCTTACCTTTATCGCCGTTCTTACCGATGTTACCATTATTATCGTTATAATGTCTATTATCGTTATTAGAGTCATTATCATTAATATCATTATAATCGTTATTTTCATTTATATCTTTACTACATTTGTTATCGTTGTTTTCCTTATGGTAATAAACGTTATTATCGATATTATCGTTAATATAGTTCTAATGGTTATAATCGTTTTTATCTATATTATCGTTATTATCGTTATTAATAATATTATTAACGTCATTATCGTTATTATCGTTATTATCATTATTACTGTTATTATTAATGTTATTATCCTAATTTCCGTTATTATCGTTATTATAGTTACTATCGTTTTTAATGATTTTAACGCTATTATTATTATTAATAACGTTATTATCGATATTATCGTTATTATCGTTATTTTCATTATAATCGTTATTATCGTTCTCTTCTGTTTTGTCGTTATTATCGTAATTATTGGAATAGTCGTTAATATCGTTATAAACATTATTATCGTTATTATCTTTTTTATCTTTATTATAGCTTTATTGTTTTTATCGTTATTACAGTTATTAACGTTATTAACGTTATTATTATTATTAGTATCTCTATTATCGATATTACCGTTATTATCGATATTATTATTATTATTATCTTTATTATCGATACTATCGTTATTACTTTATTATCCTTATTTTCGTTATTATTATTATTATTACCGTTATTCCCTTATATATACCGTTATTATTTCGTTGTCGATATTAACGTTATAATCGTTACCATCATTATAATCTTTATCATCGTTATCGCTGGTATCGTTATTACCCTTGTTATTGTTATTATCGTTATTATATTTATTATCGTTATTATCGTTATCGTTATTCTCGTTATTACCGTTAATTCCGTTATTATCGTTATCTGCGTTAAAATCATTATTATCGTATCGTAATAATCGTTAATATTGTTATAATCTTTAAATCTTTATTATCGTTATTATTGTTATTTTCATTATTATCCATATTATCGTTCATATCTTTGTTATCGATTTTATCTATATTTTTATTATTATTACCGTTATTACCGTTACATCGTTATTATCGTAATTTTCGTTAGAATCGTTATTATCGTTAATATGATTATTATTATCATTATTATCGTTATTATCGTTATTCCCGTTATTATCGTTTTTACCTATATTATTATTATTAGTATTGTTATTATCGATATTACCGTTATAATCGACATTATCGTTATAATAGTTATTATCGTTATTATCGTTATTATCGTTATTATCGTTATTGTTACTATTATTGTCATTTTTTTCGTTTTTATCGTTATTATCGTTATTATCGTTAAAATCGGTGTAATCGTATTATCGTTATATTCGTTATTATTGTTAATATTGTAGTTAATAATGTTATTATCGTTTTTATCCTTATTATCGTTAATATTATTATTATTATTTTTACTACCGTAATTACCATTAATTTCCTAATTTTTTTTATTATCATTATTATCGTTAATATTACTATTGTTATCGTGATTATCGTTATTATCGTTATACCCTTATTCTCGTTATTATCGTTATTAAGGTTATAACCTTTATAATCGTAATCGTTATTGACGTTATTATCGTTACTATCGTTATTATCGTTATTATCGTTATCGCTATTATCGTTATAATCCTTGATACCGATATTAATATTAGTATCGTTATTATTGTTATTTTCGCTATTTTTATTATCGTTATTTCCGTTATTACCGTAATTAGCGATATTATCGTTATTACCGCATTTATCGATATTTTTATTATTATTATCGTAATTGTCGTTATTATCGTTATTGTCGTTATTATCGTTATTATAGTTATTATCGTTATTTTCATATTATCGTTAATTTCTTTGTTTTCGATATTATCTATATTTTTTAATATTATTATCGTTATTATCGTTATTATCGTTATTGTCGTTATTTTCGTTATTATATTTATTATAGTTAATATCGTTATATTATTATTATAATCGTTAATATCGCTATTATTGTTATTATCGTTATTATCGTTATTATTTTTATTATTACTATCATTATTATCGTTTTAATCGTTATTATCCTTATAACCGTTATTATCGTTATCGCCGTTATTATCCTTAATATCGTAATTAGTATTATTATATTCCTTATTATCGTTATTATCGTTATTATAGTTATCATCATTGTTATCGTTGTAAACGTTTTTATCACTATTATTATCGTTAATATCGTTTTTATCGTTATTATCGTTATTATCGTTATTATTATTATTACCGTTTTTATCGTTATTATAGTTATTGTTGTTATTACATTTATTATCGTTATTATTATTATTATATACATTATTATCGTATTAGCGTTCTATCGTTATTATCAGTTTAATTGTTATTTGCGATAATATCGTTACTACAGTTGTAATCGTTATTAGCGGAATCGTTATAAATGTTATTATCGTTATTATCGTTATTATAGTTATTATCATTTTAATCGTTATTTCCGTTATTATCCTTATTATCGTTATTATTATTATTAATATAATCATTATTATCGTTATTATCGTTAATATCGTCATTATCGTTATTATCGATATTATCGGTATAATCGTTGTTGTCGTTAGCGTTACTATTGTTATTAAAGTTATTATCGTTAATATTGTTAACCCTTATAACCGTTATTACTGTTATTACCGTCATTTTTGTTATTATCGTTATTATTGTTATTAACGCCGTTACCGTTAATATCGTTTAAATTGGTATTACCCTTAAAATCTTTATTAGACTTATTATCGTTATTATCGTTATTACCGTTATTATTAGTAATATCATTATTATCGTAATTATCGTTATTACCGTTATGGTCGTTCTTATCGTTACCGTTATTACCGTTATCATGGTTATTATCGTTAAACATTATCCACGTTATAACCGTTGTTACAGTTAATATCGTTATAATCCTTATTATCGTTATTGTCTTTATTATCCCCAATATCGATATTGTTATTATTATAATCGTTATTATCTTTATTATCATAATTATAACTATTATTAACGTTATTATATTTTTATATTTTATATATTTATTATCTTCATTATTATTATTATTATCGTTATTATTCTTATTATCCTTATTACCGGTATAATTGTTATTATATTATCGTTATTATCGTTATAATCGTAATTATCGTTATAATCGTTATTACCATTATTATCGTTGTTATTAATAATATTTTCCTTATTCCCTTTATTACTGCTATTATCTTTATTATGGTTGTTATCGCTGTGATCTTTATTATTATTATTATTACTGCTATTATCATCTTTATCATTATTATCGTTAATAACATTATCATTGTTATTATCGTTATTAACGTTATTCTCTTAATTATTAATATTATAATCGTTATAACGTTATTATCGTTAATATCGTTATTTTCGTTATTAATGTTATTATTGATATAATCGTTATTATCGTTATTACCGTTATTATCATTACTACCGTTCTAATAGTTATTACCGTTATCGTTTTATTTGTTATTATCTTTGTTCTCGTTACTAACTCATTACTAACTCAGTATTATCTTTGTTCTCGTTACTAACGTTATAGTCATTAATATCGTTAACGTTATTTTCGTTTTTATCGTTATTATCGTTATTAACGTTATAATATCGTTACTACCGTTACAATCGTCATTATCATTATCGTTAATATCGTTATTATTGCTAATATCGTTACTATCGTTATTGATGTTATTATTATTATTATCATTATTATTATTATTATAGTTAGTACCGTTATTATCGTTATAACCGTAATTCCCGTAATTTTTGTCATTGTCGTCATAATCGTTATTATCGTTTTGACCGATATAATCGTTACCGTTATCTTTATTATTGTTATTACTGCTATTACCTTTATTGGAGTTATAATTATTTTCGTTATTATCATTTTACCTTTATTACCGTTATTACCATTGTTACCGTTATTATCGTTATTATCGTTATTATATTTATTAAAGTTATTCCTGTTATAATAGTTAGTATCATTATTATTGTTAATATCGATATTATCGTAATTATAATCGTTATTACCGATATCGTTATTTTCGTTATCATCGTTATTACGTACATAATTGTTTTTTCGTTATCGTTATAAACGTTATTATTGTTATTATGGTTAATATAGTTATTATGGTTATAAACGTTATTATAGTTATTAACGCTATATCGTTATTTTCATTACTAACGTTATAATCGATATTACAATTATAACACTTATTCTCGTAAGTATCTTTATTATCGTTATTATCGATATTATTATTATTACTATCGTTATTATCGTTATTATCTTAATTATTAATAATATTATCGTTATTATTGCAATTATCGTTAAAATAGTTAAAATCGTTTTTATCATTGTAATCGTTATTATCGTCATTTTCGTTATTATCTTTATTATCGTCATTATCATTATTAACGTTATTGTTATTATCAGTATCGTTATTATTGTCATATACCATTATAATCGTAAACATCGTAATACTTATTATAGTTATTAACGTACTTATCGATATGTCGTTATTATCTTTATTATTGTTCTTATCTCCTTAACATTATTTTCGTTATTATCGATATAATTGTTACTATCGTTATCGTTATCATAAATACCGTTATTATCGTTATTGTCGTTATTATCGATACTATAGTTGTTACCGTTTTTACCGGTAAAATCATTATTATTATTATTTACGGTATAAAATTTATTTTCGTAATAGTTATTTTCGTTATAATCGTTATTATCATTATTATTGTTATTATCGTAATCATTGTTATTTTCATTATTACCGTTATTACCGTCATTATTGTTGTTATTACACAATATTTATTATCGTGTTTAGTGTTATTAACGTTAATATCGTTATTAACTGTATAATCATTATTATCGTTGAAGTTATTATTGTATTTATAGTTATTATCGTTAATTTTTATAAAAGTAATTACTGTTGTTATCGTTATTATCATAATAATAGTTATTATCGTTATTATCACTATTATCATCACTAGCAATATAATCGTTATTTTCGTTCATATCGTTACTACCGTTATAATCGTTATTATCGATATCGTTATATACGTTATTATCGTGATTATCGTTAATATAATTATTGGGGTTGTAAACGTTATTTTTTTTATAATCGTTATTACCGTTATTATAGTTATTACCGTTATTATCGCTATTACCTTTATTATCGTTACTACCGTTATAACCGTTATTATCCTTATCGTTTTTAACGTTATTATTGTTAATATCGTTTTTATCGTTTTACCGTTATTATTGTTATCACCGTTATTATTGTTATTACCGGTATAATCGCTATTATCCTTAGCGTTATTATAGGTATTATCGCTATTATCGTTAATCTTTATAACCTTTATTACCGTTGTTGCCGTTATTATCGTTATTATCGTTATTATCGTTATTATCATTATAATCGTTATTTTCGTTTTAATAGTTTTAGCGTTATAATCGATATTATCGTTACGGTTATTGCCGTTATTATAGTTATTATCCTTATTACAGTTAATATCGTTATAATCGTTATTATTGTTATAATCTTTATAATCGTTATTGTCGTTATTATCGTTATTATCATTATTATTGTTATTATTGTTATTATCATTATAATCGTTCTTTTCTTATTTGTTAATACTGCTCCAATCGTTATTATCGTTATCGTTATAACCGTTAATATCGTTATCGTTATTATACATTCGCATTAGTTTGAGAGACACTCGAATAACTCTCCCTTGACATGTCGGAATATTTTAAAATCCGACAGCAGCATTGGTGTGACAGGCACTCGATAACATTCCTGTGTCCACTTGGAATATTACCTACACCGATAGTAGGTATGATTCACAAATCACTCTAATAACATTTCCACTCCCAGTTAGATGTGTCCAAGTCCGATTTTTGTATTTGTTCGAGAGGAAGTCTCATAAGTGGTCATCGACTATCTGGTATCTTTAGTGGTCCGTCAGTCGCATTGTTTTGAGAGGCCCTTGAATAATTTTCTCAATTCTCGTCGGAATATTTTTAAGATTGACAGCAACATTGGTTCGAGTGGCATTCGTATAGCTTTCCTTCGACTAGTCGGAATATTCATAGGTACGACAGTGGCGTTGTTTTGAGAGTCACTCGTGTAAATTTCACTCGACTAGTCGGAATATCTTCAAAATCGACAGTCGCATTGCTTGTTGAGGCACTTATACAACTTTCCCTCGACTTGTCAGAATGTTACCAAGACCGATAGTATTCACGCGTATAACTTTCTGTCGACTAAAAGGAATATTACTATTTCCTATAGTCCAATCGGTACGAGATGCACTCGTATAAATTTCAAAAGATTTGTCTAAACATTTCCAAGTCAGAGAGTAGCATTGGAACGGGTGCTAGAGGATATCTTTCTCTCGGTTAGTCGAAAAGTTCCAAATCCGACAGTCGCATCGGTTCGAGAGACTCTCGCATAAATTACCCACGACTAGACAGAATATTTCCAAGTAAGATAGTCTCATTGATTTGAGAGACACTCACCATACTTTCCCTCAACTAGTCGTAATATTTCCAAGTGCGACAGTCGCATTCGGGAGGCATTCGCATATCATTTGCTCGATCAGTCGGAACATTTTCACAAGTCAATCGCATAACTTTCGCTTGACTTGTAGGAATATTTCATAGGTCGACAGTCGCATCGGTTTGAGACGCCCTCTCATAACTTTTCCAAGTCTTGTCGGAATATTTCTAGGTTCGACATTCACATTGTTTCTAGAAGCGGTTGCATAATTTTTCCTCAGCTAATTGGAATATTTACGAGTCAAAGAGTCGCATTTTTTCCGAGAGGAACACCCATAACTTTCCCTTGACTAGTCAGAAAACTTCCAATTCTGACAGTCGCATTATTTCGTGAGGCATTCTCATAACTCTTTCAGAAATGTCGGAATATTTCGAAGTCTGACAGTTGCACTGGATCCAGAGGCAATCGCATAGCTTTTCCTCGACTAGTCGGAATATTTTCAAGAACATCAATCGTATTCATTAACAAGTCACATGTATAACTTTTCCTCGGCTAGACAGAATATTTCTATGTCCGACAGTGGCATTGATTTAAGAGGAATTAGCATTATTTTCTCTCGAATATGTCGGAATATTTCCAAACCAAAAGTCGAATTGGTTCGAGACGCAAACACATAACTTTTCATTGACTAGACGTTATACTTCCAAGTACGACAGTCCCATTCGTTTACAAATCTGTCGCTTAATTTTCCTTCAACTTGTCGAAAATTTCCCAGTCCGACAGTCACGTTGTTTCAAAACGAACACTCATAACTTTCCCTCGACTAATCGGTATATTTCCAAGTCCGACAATCGCATTGATTCACAAGTTAATTGCAAAACTTTCTTTCGACTATTCGGTATATATCTAAGTACGTTAGTCACACTAGTTCGAGAGACACTCTCATAACATTCCCTCGTCTTTCGGAATATTTCTATTTCTGTCAGTCGCAATGGTTTCAGATGCACTCGCATAACTTAACCACGATTAGTTTGAATATTTATGAGTCCGACAGATGCATTGATTCGAGGGGAAGTCTCATAACTTTTCCAGTATGAGTAAGAATGTATCCATTTCCGACGGTTGCATTGATTCGTGAGGTACTCCCATAACTTTACCTCGACTAGTCGAAATATTTCGGCATCCGACAGTCGCAATGATTCGAAATGAACTCGCATAACTTTTCCTCGACTGGTCTGAATATTTCCATTTCCGATAGTCTTATATCGTTTCACGTCCTCGCATAACTTTCGTTTGACATGTCGGAATATTCCTAGGTCCGACAGTCGCATTGGTTTTAGAGGCACTCGCATAACTTTCCCTCGGCTGGTCGGATTATTTATTAGTCCGAAAGTCGCATTGGTTCGAGATGCACTCGTATAACTTTCCTTCGACTCGTCGGTATATTTCCAAGTCGGACAGTTTCGTTAGTTCACATGTAACTCGCATAAACCTCGTCAAGTCGGAATATTTCTAACCCGATAAGATCGAGAGTCGCATTTTATATTTGAGATGCACTCGCATTACTTTCTCTCGACTAGTCGGAATATTTATGAGCTCGAGTTTCGCATTGATTAGAGATTCCTACGCATAACTTTCCTTCGACCAGTAGGTATATTTTTAATCCCATTTGTCACCTTGGTTCATAAGTCGATCGCCAAACTTTCGCTCGATTAGTCGGAATATATCCTAGTTCGACGGTCGCGTCGGATTGAGTGGCACTTGTATAACTTTCCCTAGTCTTGTCGGAATATTTTTAGGTCCAACAGTAGCATTGTTTCCTGACGCACTCGCACGACTTTCCCTTGATTACGTGGAATTTTTCCGAGTCTGAAGTTCGCTTTGTTTCGAGAGGAAATCTCACTTCTTTCCCTGGACTTATCGTAATATTTCGACATACACCAGTAGCATTGTTTAGAGAGGTACTGGCATATCTTTCCCTAGACGGAACACTTCCAAGTCCGACAGTCGCATACGTTCGAAAGAAACTCTCATGACTTTACCTCGTCTTTCAGAAATTTCTACGTCTGTTTGTCGCATTTGTTCCATAAGCTCTCGCATAACTTCCCCTTGACTAGTTGGAGTATCTGCAAATTCGACAGTCGCATTAATTCGAGAGGCACTAGCATAAATAATTATATAATATTCGTAGGAATAATTATACATCCGAGAGTCGCATTGCTTCCAGAAGCACTCTCATAACTTTCTCTTGACTAGTTGAAATGTTTCCATGTCCGCCACTCGCGCTGCTTCGAGAGGTACTCACATACTTTTCCCTCGATTAGTCGGAAAGTCGCATTGGATCGAGAGATACTCGCATAACATTCTTTCTACCAGTCGGTATATTTCCAAGCACGATTGTCACCTTAGTTTACAAATCAATCGCATAACATCCCCTAGACTAGTTAGAATATTTCCGAGACCGACAGTCGCATTGATTCTAGAGAAAATCCAACAACTTTTTCTGGAATAGTCGGAATGATTTCATGTTCTTGTCGCATTCGTCCGAGCTGTACTCACATATTTTTCCATCGACCAGTCAGAATACTTCCAATTCCGAAAGTTACGTTAGTTCGAGAGGCACTGTCATGAATCACACTCGCCGTTCGGAATATTTCTATGTCCGTCAGTTGTATTGGTTCCACAAGCATTCGCATAACTTTCCCTTGGCTAATTGGTATATTTTCAAGTTCGACAGACGCAATACTTTGAAAGGCACTTGCACGACTTTCCCACGACCCGTTGGGATATTTCTAAATCCGACAGTTCTATATTATGATTATTATGGTTTTAACATTCATTATTATAATTATTATGATTATTATTATGGTAATTACGATTATTATCATGATTATTCAGGTGAATATTATTCAGAATTTTATGGTTATTATGAATATTACTATGATTATGGTTATTATGATTATTATTAGTATTATTATTATAGCTATCTGAATTAATTATCTGAATTAATATGCTTATTATAATCATTATTATTATTATTATTATTATTATTAGGATCATTATTATTATGGCTATAATAGTTATGATTATTTTTGTGATTATTATAATAATTATGGCTATTGTTATTCTTATTACGATTATTATTTATATTATATTTATTATGATAATTATTATTATTATTATGATTATTATCATTATTGTGATCATTCATATGACCATTATGACTATTATGATTATGATTATGATTATTATAAGTGTATGAACATTATTATGGCTTTTATTATTATTATGATTATTATAATAATTTTGATAAATATTGTTATTATTATTATTATCATGATTATTAATATCATTATTAAAATTCTTATGAGTATTATTATTCATATTAGCATTATTATGGTTATTATACCATTTATGATTATTATTATGTTTATTTTGTGATTGTTATCATCATTGTGAGTATTATTATTATAATTATTATGATCTTCATGATTTTTATTGAGATTATTTACATTATTATGATTTTTATTATAATTATTATATTTAATATGATTATTATTATAATTATAATAATTTTTGTTCTTCTTATAATTATTTTGATGATTATTATGATTATTAAGATATTTATAATTATTATTGTTCATGTGATTATTAAAATGTTTATTTTTATTGTTAATATGGTTATTATGATTATTATTATGTTCGTTATGATTATTATGCTTATAATTAAGATTATGTTTTTGATTGTAATTATAATTTTTAATATTATTATCGCTTTAATTATGGTTATTATTATGTTTATTAAGGGTATTAAGATTATTATGGTTTTTGTATTTCTTATCATTATTACAGTAATATTATGATTATTGTAATTATTAAGATTAATATAATGATTAATAGAATTTTTATGATTATTATGATTATTATAGATATTTAAATTATTATTATGTTTATTATGATTATTTTTATAATTATAATGATTATAATTATATTTATTAAGAATATTATACTTACTGTTATAAGTATTATGACTATTACTATTCTTATTAAGATTATTATGATTATTATCATGGTTAATATTATTTTTCAGATTATTATTATTATGATCAACATTTTTATGATTATTATAATTATTATTATAATCATTATCGTTATTATGATTATTACTTTGATTATTATTATTTTTATGGTTTTTATAAACATTATTATAGTTTTTATGGTTATTTTGATAGTAATTATGATTACAATTATCATTATTATAATTATTATGACTATTATTATTCTCATTTGGATTATTATAGACAATTTATTTATTATGATAATTATTATGAATATTACGATTATTATAATTATTGTAAATATTATTATGATCATATAATTATTATTAGTTTTATTTTGCACATAATGATTATTTTTATTATTATTATGTATATTATGATTATTATTTTATAATTATTATTATTATATTTATTATGTTTATATTATTAATAATATGGTTATTATCATTATGATTATGGTTATTATTTCGATAACTATCAGATTTATTACAATTATTAAGAACATTATGAAAATTATTATCTTTTTTATGATTATGATTACCATTATTATGAATACTATTATAACTATTATAATTATTATGATTATTATTAAGATTATTATTATTATGATTATTTTTATTATTATTATGATTACTGTGATTATTTGAATATTACTATGATTAATAAGATAAATATGATTATTATTATTAGTATTAACGTTATTATGGTTTTTATTCAGATTGTTGTGATTGTTAATATAAATATTATGATTATTGAGATTATTATTATTATCAAAATTATTAAAGTTACCATATTAATTATGATTATTATTATGACTTTTATCTGCATTATTAAGCTAAATAAATAAAATCATCATGATTCTAATAATGATCATTATGACTATGATTATGAATATTATGATTATTAGTATTAATATAATTATTACAATTATTATTATTCTTATTAACATTATAATGAATGTCATATTAATTATGATATTCATGATTATTGATATTATTGTGATTATTATTATTCTTATTATAATCTTTATTATTACCATTATAAATATTGTTATTATTAGAGTAATTATTAACCTTATTATTATCGTTTTTATTATTATTATTATTATCATTATTGCTATCTTTATTATCATCCTTATTGCTATTAGAGACATTCATTACTATCATTAATATTATATTTATTATTGTCCTTATTATTATCGTTATTATTAATGTCAATTATTGTCGTTAAAACTATCTTAATTGTTATCGTGCATATTATCGTTATTATTATCCTTGTTATAATCGTTACTAGTGTCGTTATTATTATCGCTATTATTACCGTTGATATTCTCAATATTATAAGCGTTATTATAATCGTTACTAGTATCGTTATTATTATCGCTATTATTGCCGTTTTTATTGTCGTTATTATTAGCGTTATTATTAGCGTTATTATTACCGTTATAATTATCTTTCTTATTACCCTTATTACTATCCATTATAACTAATCTTCATTACTATTGTTGTTACTATGTTTATTATTTTCCTTATTATTATCGTTATTATTTAAGCTTTTATTATCTTTATTATTACCGCTATTATTACCATTATTATTATCGTTATTATTACCGTTAATATTATCGATATTATTATCATTATTATGGATATTATAATCTTTATTATTATTGTCTTTATTATCGCTAATATTATTGATATTGCTATTGTTTGGTATTACCTTCATTATTATCCTTAGTATTATCGTTATTATTAACTTTCATTTCTATCGTTAATACAATTTTTATTATTATTGTTCCCATTATAGCTATTATTATCCTTATTATTATTATTATTACTTTCGTTATTATTACCGTTATTAGTAGCATTATTATTATTGTTAGTATTTCCGTTTTTATTACCGTTATTATGACTGTTACAATTACCGTTATTATTACCGTTATTATAATCGTCATTTTTATTGTTATTATTACCCTTATTATTATTGCTATTAGTATCGTAATTATTAATTTTCATTATAATTGTTATTACTATGTTTATAGTTATCCTTAATCTTATCGCTATTATTACAGTTATTATTATTGTTTTTTTAGTTATTATTATCAATATTATAATTACTATTAATATCATTATTATCATCTTTATTAATATTATTATCATTATTATTATTGTTAACATCATAGTTATTATTACCTGTATTATTATCATTATTATTTCCTTTATTTTGCCTTTCTCGCTTTTTTATAGTTTTATAATTATTATTGTAATTTTTTTAGCGCTATTATTATCGCTATTAATACCGTAATTATTATTGTTATTATTACCATTATTATTATTATTATTCTCATCGTTATCATAATCGTTTTTTTATCTTTATTATTGTCGTAAATATTATATTTATTATTATCCTTCTTATAATCGTTATTATTGTTATTATTTTTATAGTTATTATTACCGATATTATTCTCGTTGTAATTATCATTATTATTATCGTTATTAATATTCTTATTATTATCTTAATTATTATTGTTACTATTATAGTTACTATGATTGTTATTATTGCCTTCATTATTACCCTTATTAATATCTTCATTTTTATAGTCATTATTATCATTGATATTTATATCTTTATTATTATTTTTATTATTTGTATTATCTTTATTATTATTGTTATTTTCACCGTTACCATTTGCAGTATTATTATCATTTTTATTATCGTAATTATTACCGTAATTATTATCAGAATTATTAACCCTATTATTATAGTTATTATGACTATTATTATTAGCATTATAATTATCGTTATAAAATTCAATTCCGTAATAATTATTGATATTAATATTTATCCTTATATTTATCATTATTATTAGCGCTATAATTATCTTAATTATTATCGGTATTATTAACGCTACTAGTACCGTTATTGTTATTGTTATTATTCCCGTTATTATTACCGTTATCTTTGCCCTTATTAACACCGTTATTATTATGGTCATTATCATTGTTATTATTATCATTATTATTATTGGTATTTGTATTTTTATTAGTATTATTATTATTATTAATGTCGTTATTATTGTCGATATTATTATCGTTACCATTATTCTTATTATTACCGTTATTACTATCGTCATTAATATCGTTTTTATTCTAATTATTTTTTTCGTTATTACTATCGATATTACTATCTTAATTATTGTCTTTATTGTTAGCGATGTTATTATCGTCAGTATTAATGTTATTATTAGCGGTATTATTGCAGTTATTAGTATTATTATTATCTTTATTATTATTATTTTCGTTATTATTATTGTTATTATCAGCGTTATTAGTAGCTGTAATATTATCATTGTTATTATCGTAATTATTATCGCTATTATTATCGTAATTACTATTGTTATTATACTCATAAATATTATCGTTATAATTATCGTGCTATTATCCTTATTATTATCGTTATTTTTGTCATTATTTTTACCGTTATTATTAACGTTATTATACTCGTAACTATTATCGTTATTATTATCATTATTATTATCGTTATTATTATCATTATTATTTCCCATATTCTTATCAATATTTCTGGCGTTTTCATTATCGCTATTTTTATTGATATTATTATATTTATTATATTCGTTATTAACATCGTTATTGTTATCGTTGGAATTATCTTTATTATTATCGTAATTTTTATCGTTATTATTACCGTTTTTATGACTGTTATTAATATCGATATTATAACCGTTATTATTATTATTGTTATCGCTATTAATATCATTATTATTAACCTTATTATTATTATACTTGTTATTATAGTTGTTATTATAATCGTTATTAATACTCGTACTACTATCATTATTGTTATCGTTATAATTAACACTTTAATTATAGTTTTCATTAACCTTATTATTACTGTTATTATTATCGTCATTTCATTTTTATTAATATCATTATTATTATCGCTATTTGAATCTCTATTATTACCTTTATTATTGTTATTATCGTTATTATTATTGTTATTATCATCGTTATTATTAGTGGTAATATTATAATTATTATTATCGCTATTATTACCGATATTAAAAACGTTATCATTACGGCTATTTTTATAGTAATTATATCGTTATTATTAATGTTAATATCGATTTTATTATTATCGTTATTTTTACCGATATCTTTATCGTTATTTTTAATCTTCTTATTATCTTCATTATTAACTTTCATTACTATCTGTATTATTATCGTTTCAATTAATGTTATTGCTATCGTTATTGCTATTATTATCGTTATTATCATTATTGTTATTACCGTTATTATTATCGTTACAACTATTGTTACTATTATCGACTAATACTGTGCTGCCCTTTGTGGTAGGCTGATGGATTCAACAATGATCTATGTGGTATAAGGAGCCATCCCGGATATTGGCTAGTGCTGCCATGTATGACGTGTTAGTTGCGCGAAGGATACACTATGGCTGGATGGCAGACTCGACGGTCCACCGAGGACGAATGCAGCCCTATCTACTCTAGACTACAATGGCAGTGCCGCTCCCAGCGCAAGCGACATCTACTTCTACGATTAAGAATTACGAAATACTTTTCTTCATCGCATAGTAGGCGCTTCGATCAGCAGGAGATAAAATCTTGCGATACTCAACAACCGGCTTTATATATCTAATGCTTCATTTGGAGGAACGCGGATGCGATCGTGGTTATATGGATGGAATTCGTCAAATATTATCTAATATACACTAAGAATAAAATAATAAAATAGCATTATTATTATTATTATCCCCAAGGGAAGAGGTGGAGCATTCCTATTCTCCCGACGACTATCGCTGTCGGGACCCGAGATACGAGGGGTATAACCTCCTTAAAAAACATGGGCTCATGCGGCCCAGATGTAAATACACTGTAGAGGCCCCAAGCCTGGGTTACGGCAAGACCACGAGGACTAGCGGATACATTGACACTGCCCGAAAGGTATGTGCGGGATGATACGTAAAGCGCGGTTCTCGTGGAAAACTCCTGGAGTCAACGCGTCCCACCCACGGGAGTGTCAGGAAGCCGATGAAGGAAATAAGTGAATGGCATATGCGGGTGTTCCATTCCCGACCTTGTAGCCAAAAGCTCTCGCAACAATGAGGGTAGTTGCGTGGTTGATTACCCCCCCCCCCCACTTCCTAAGCCACCGTGTTCGGAGACGGCCTGGCATTCGGGAGTAGAAATAATACCTAGGGAAAATCAAAATTAAAAATAAATAAAATATATCTTAACAACAAAACACTATACAACAAAACACCCCATAATCAACTGGAAAAGATATCACTTCTCAAAGAGACAAATATGTAAGCTCTCAGTCTGCGAAGGGGACACCACAAGTTGGAGAGAGAGAGAAACTAGCGCAAGCAAAAATACTCTTTGCCAATATGAAAGGCTTTGACTGGGCAGCCGAACGTAAACAATGCGGTTAAACAAGGGCTCCCGGAACTGATGGAGATAATTGACTGCCTCGAGTTTTTGTATAAATCTCGAGCAAAGATAAATGAGGGAGCGAAGATCCTCGCCCGAGTCTCTCAGCAAACATGGGCTAACTCTGTTGGTGATGCTAGCGCTTTTAATAGAGTAGCCACAAGCCCGCCGCAATTCTCTGAAGAAAGCCTCAAAAGACCAAGGTAAGAGGCTACGACGACCGAAGCAACCAAGTGGATGGAGGTCGTCAAAAATAAGAAGAAAAAAGGAAAAACAATGAAGAAGTTGACGAAACCCCTACCACAAGTGAAAAAGAAGCCGAGCAACGCGGAGGGCAGGCCAAGCAAAAGAACTAGGCCGGACGCGATCTTCCTGAAATTTGCGCAAGGTAAAACAAATGCAAACGTAGTCAGAGTTATCCACCAGCGCATTAAGACAAGTGCTCCAGGGGTAGACGTAAGATCGGCCCGGCAGACAAGAAAGGGAGGGGTTCTCCTCGAGCTCAAGAGGACTACTGTGGAAATCAGGGCCTCATTCGCTGAAACCCTGAGGAAAGATGAGGGTGATATGAGCAGCTTCACGGAGCTAGTCCCCAGAGCTGCGCTGGAGATACGGGGCTACGATTGCTGCATATTGGTAGCAGAAATCGAGGAGGACCCTGCCAGACTACTCGGGGAAAATCGAATTAGGAGTGACGAACTGAAACGCGAGGCAGCAACGCCTGATCCTAATCAAAATAGAAGTGGAAACAGCTGCGAAGCTTTGAAGGCAGACCGAGTGCTGGTCGTCTTCGTCAGCTACAAGGTCAGCCGAAGAGCAAAAGTGAGGCGATGCTACAGCTGACTCGACTATGGACACCCTTGCGCCTCGTGCAAGGGCTCTGATCGCAGAATACTCTGCTATTTCTGTGGCAGCAGGGAGCACAAGATCAAAAACAGTAATGTCATCGAGCCAACTTGCTTCTTGTGCTCAAAAGGCGGTGCTGAACCCAAGAAGTACGTGGCCCGATCAAGGGCGTGCACAGCCTTCCTGGAGGCCCTTGCAACAGTCAACAAAAAAGATGGATGAAGGTAGTGCAGGATAATCTGAATAGAAGCAGGACGGCACACCACCTCTTAACCCAGCCCTACTCTGAGAAGAAAGCGGATGTTGTTCTAATCTGCGAAAAGTAAGAGGACAGGGCAGGAGCAGGATGATACGCCGACGAATTAGGCACCGAGGCCATCTGGATCCCTGAACCCCGACAGATACATGTGTCGGATCAAGAATCCGGACGCGGTTACGTTTGGATGAGACATAACTGGATTACTTATATCAACGTATATCTCACCACGAACGACCGGGTAGACGACTACCAAACCAAGTTGGATGATCTGGAAGACGCGCTGCGGGAAATGTAAGAGGATCTCATTGTGGCTAAGAACCTCAATGCAAAGATCTTGCATGACGGGAGGTCAGAGCGGACTCCAGAGGAAGACGAACCATGGATGTAGTGTCGAGACTGGTGCTAGCAGTGCTCAACAAAGGATCGACGTCAATCTTCTGATGGCCTGGATACAGAGAGACGATCCTGGAGGACTCTCTAGCCAAAGAATACCTTGTGGCAAGAAACCAGGCTGGCGGGTGATCGAAAATTACTCCGGGAGCGATCATCAGTACATCCTATGCGAGGTACACGAAAGGTGACCAACTGTGAAAAGGGCAGCGCGACCCCCTCGGAGGAACATCGCAAAAATGGATCGAGAATGGCTGTCCGCAGGCATAGATGAAGGTTAGAGATCCCATAAAATTGCATCCGCGTGTCTATCGCCAACTACACAAGTCAGAAAAAGGACCGCACCAACTATGCAGCTCATCCAATACGCTTGCGCTATAGCGGTGCCAAAGAAGAGAACGAAAGGCAGAGACCTCCTGAATAATGGTGGACGAACGAGATCGCAGACCTTCGCAAAAAGTGTTTAAGGCTTCGTCAGTTAGCACAACGTGTGAAGAGACGCAACCTCGGCGGTGCTCCCTCGCCTCAGTGTATCAAGTTGTCAAAAAATCACCGAAGAGAATCGTCAAGGCCAGTCAACGACGGTACTTGAAGGAGCTGTGCCTGGATATCGATCAGAATACGTGGGGATTAGGAACCAGATCGTCACTCGCAAGCTAGGGACTTACAAGCTAGGAATCCCTCAGGGCGCGAGGACTTTGGAAAACATCATGCATACCATATTTCCCTCAAGGCCGAAGAGAGAGATAGGCACACTTGTGCCGGGCAGCCCCGATGAGGCACAATTTTCGGAGGAGGAGCTACTCAGGGCCACATATTCCATACGGGACAAGAAATCTCCAGGACCAGAAGGCCTTCCAGCGGAAGTAATAAAAGCCTTCGCGCAGAGTCACCCTGAGCTCTTGCTAAACATGTATAGCATGTGCCACAATGATGGCATCTTCCCTACCCCGTGGAAGAAAGCTAGACTTGTGCTCATAAGCAAACGCAAGGGCCGCTTCGTCATACAGGTTTATTTGTTTCCTCGATACGGGTATCAAGCTCCTGGAGAAGCTGCTAAGGCCACGGCTGCACGCGGCCGTGGGCGATCTTACTGCCCGCCAGTATGGATTTCGATCCGATCGCTCTACCATCCACGCTGTCCAGTAGGATGTCACGGCCGCTAAAATGACGGAGTCGGGGAGTCACCTATCCCGCCCTTTGTGTCTGCTGGCCACCATAGGCGTAAGAAATGTCTCCAACTATGTCAGGTGGGACTTGGCAATGGAAGCGCTCGAACATAATTTCAGTGTCCCGGAGAACCTACTCCGAATATCTGAGGACTACCTGAACGAGCGCTTCCTAAAATACAATACAGGCGATGATCCGAGATGTTTGGAGTAGACAACCTAGGGCTCCATACTAGGACCAGATATTTGGACTATTTTTTACGACGGAATCCTACGTATGGCAGCCCCTAAAGATGCTTTCATGGTCGGGTACGCAGATGACATTGCAGTTGTCATAACTGCAAGAAATACGAAGGAGGCACAGCTGCTGCTTAACCAGGTTATGCGCAGGGTCAACTCCTGGATGAAAGAACACGGGCTGTCCTTAGCATCCCAGAAGACTGAGATCGTTCTACTTACAAAGAAGCGCACCAACATCATGCGCAGCTTCGCTGTAGGAGACGCGATGGTACAGATTAAGTCGCCTGTCAAGTATTTAGGAATAATGCTCGAGAGCAAACTCAATTACCGAGAGCATATAATTAGGGCAGCCGTCAAGGCGGTAAAAGTCGTAGTCTCGGTTGACACCAACGTCAACGGTCGTGCATGAGGCGACTACTGATGCGCGCCGCCGAAGCAATGATGTTCTATGGCGCTGAAGTCTGGGCCGAGGCGCTTCAACATAAGAAATATCGCAAGCGTATAGCCGCTGTATAGAGGAGGGGCGCTCTCTGAATCGTGTGCTCCTACCTCACGGCCTCGGAGCCCGCAGTGTTAGTGGTCGCGGGGGTAATCCCGATGGATCTACTAGCCAAGGAGAGACAATTCGTCCACCAGCAAAAGGCCGTTCTGGGGAAGGAGGAGGCATCAAGGATCGCCGGGTCTACCACCACCGAATCCTGGCAAAGCAGATGGGAATTGGAACCCAGGGGGAGTTGGACTGCCCGACTCATCAGTCGACAAGACAACTGGCTAACATTGTTACCGTTATTATCGATTTAATCCTTATTATATTTATTATCGTTATTATCGTTATTATCATTTTAATCGTTATTTACGATATTATTCTTACTATCGTTGTAATCGTCATTATCGGTATCCTTATAAATGTATTTATCGTTATTATCGTTAATATAGTTATTATGGTAATAAACGTTATTATCTTTATTATCGTTATATTCGTTATTATAGTTATTACCAATAATATGTATATTATCTTAATTATAGTTTTTACCGTTATAACCGATAGTTTCTTTATCGTTATTATGGTTCTTATGATTATTATTGGTATTAACGTAATTATCGTTATTTTCTTTATTACCTTTATTACAGCTATTATCGTTAATATCGATAAAATCTTTATTATCGTTATTACCCTTATAATTGTTACTATCGTTCTCGTTAATACCGCTATTATCGTAATTATCATTATTATCTTTTATACTGTTATAATCGTTTTTATCATTATCGTTACTACCGTTTTAAATGTTATTATCCTTATTACCGTTATTATCGCTTTAATCATTATTATTGTTATATCCTTTATTATGGTTATAATCGTTATTATCGTTTTATCGTTATTATAGTTTTTATTAATATTATAGTTATTACCGTTATTATCTTTATAATCGTTATAATCTTTTTTACCTTTATTACCGGTGAAATCGTTATTATCGTTAACGTTATTATTGTTATTATCGTTTTTATTGTTAACCTTTATAAAAGTCATAACCGTTGTTGCACTTAATTTCGTTATAATCATTATTACTGTTATTATATTTATTATTGTTATAATCGTTATTATAGTTACTACAGTTATTACCGTTACTACAGTTGTTTTCGTTAATTTCGTCACAATCTTTATTAACGTTATTATCGTTACTATCCTTATTATCGTCTATATCGTTATACCGTATTTATCGTTTTAATCTTTATTCTCGTTATTATCACTATTAACGCTATTATCCTTATTATCGTTATTATCGATACTATCGTTATTATCTTTATTATCGTTTGTTATCGTTAGTATCGTTAATATCTTTATTATCGTTATTACCGGTATAATCGTTATTTTTGTTATCGTTATTACCGTTATTATGGTTTTTATCGTCAGTCTTTATGAAGATTATAAACGTTGTTACCGTTATTATCGTTATTGTCATTAATATCGTTATTGTCGTAATTGTCGTTATTTTCATTATTAACATTATTACCATTATTAAAATCGTTATTTCCGTTATTGTTGTTATTACGGTTATTATAGGTATTTTATTCGTTATCGTTATTTTCGTTATAATCGTTATAATCTTTATAATAGTTACTATTACTATCATTCCCATTATTGACGTTATTATTTTTATTAACGTTATTATCATTATTATCGTTATTACCGTTATAATCGTTACTATCGTTATCGTTATAAAAGTTATCGTTATTATCGTTATCATTATTATAGTAATCGTTATTAACGTTATTATCGTTATTATCGTTACTACCGTTATAAGAGTTATTATCGTTATCTTTATTATAGTTACTACCGTTATTGTAGCTATTATCTTTTTTCTCGTTACATACGTTATAATCATTATTAACGTCATCGTTATTATCGTTACTTCCGTTATAATAGTTATTGTCATTATCGTTATTATCGTTATTACCGTTTTTACCGTTATAATCATTACTACTGATATCTTTACAATCGTTATTATCGTTATCACCGACATTACCGTTATTATCGTTATAATTATTATCTTTATTATCTTTTTATCTTTATTACCGTTATTACCTTTATTATCGTTATTACAGTTTTTTCGTTATTATCTTTATTATAGTTATTCTCGTTATTATTATTATTGGTATAGTTATTATCGTTGTTTTCGTTAATAACGTTATTATCGTTATTGATATTTATAAACTTTATTATCGTTTAATCGTCAATATCGTTATAATCGTTATTATTCTTATAATCGTTATTATCGTTATTATCGTTATGATCATTATTACCGCTATAACCGGTATAATTGTTATTATCGTTAGCGGTATTTTCGTTATTATAGTTACTATCGTTAACCTTTATAAATGTTATTATCGTTATAAAAGTTATTAACGTTATTGTTGTTATCATTATAATCATATTTTCGTTATCTTTTCTACCGTTATTATTGTTATTATCAGTATCTTTATAAACGTTATAATTGTTATTACCGTTAATATAGTTACTATGGTTGAAAACATTATTACCTTTATTGTCGATATTATCGTTATTACAGCTATATTTTTATTATCTATATTATCGATTCTTCCTATATAAACGTTATATTCGTCATCGTTATTATCGTTATTATCGTTATTACCGTTATCACCATTATAATTGTTATTATCGTTATTATCATTATTATAATTATTATTAATATTACCATTATTATTATTATCGTTATTATCATTATTATCGTTAATATCGATATCATCGTTATCATCATTAATATCGTCATTATCGTTATTATCGTTATTATCGTTACTATCGTTATTATCTTTATTATCGTTTTTATCGTTTTTATCGTTTTTATTGTTATTATTACCATTATTATCTTTTTTAACGCCATTATCCTTATTATCATTATTATTATTATTATTATCATTACTGACGATTTTATATTTATTATCGTTATCTTCGTTATTATCGTTATTATAGTTATTATCGAAATTATCGTCATAACCGTTCCTATGGTTATTACCGTTTTTAAGTTTATTATCGTTATTAAAGTTATTATCGATACTATAATTATTATTGTTAATATTATTATCATCATCCTTTTTATTGTTATTATCGTTATAACCGTTATTATTGTTATTATTGTTATTTACTTTATTATCGTTATTTTCGTTATAATCGTTACTGTAGTTATTATCTTTATTACACTTATCAGAGTTATTATCGATATTATAGTCATTACTGTTGTTATCGTAATTAACGTTATAACCTGTATTATCGTTATTATCGCTATTATCATTATTATTATTATTATTATCGTTATAATCGTAATTATCCTTATTATTGTTATTAACTTTTTAACGTTATTATCGTTATAACCGTTATTATCGTTCTTATCGTCATTATCGTTTTTATCTATATTATCGGTTTTACCTGTATTATCGTTATTATCATTATTATTATTATTAGTTTCGTAATTATCGTTATTATCGTAATTACAATTATTATCGTTATTTACGTTATTATGGTTAACATTCTTATTACTATTATTTTTATGGTTATTATCGTTATTATCGTTATTATTGCTATTATTATTATTAATATTGCTGTTACCGTTATTATAGTTATTATTATTATTATCGCTTTTTTCGTTATTACCGATATTATGGTTATTATTAACAATATTTTCGTTATAATTGTTATTATCGTTATTATCGTTAATCCTTATAACCTTTATTACAATCGGTGCCGTTATTATCGCTATAATCGTAATTATCGTTTTTATCTTTTTTATCGTTATTTTCATTATAATCGGTATTTTCGTTTTTTCATTACTATCATTAAAATCGTATTTATCCTTACCGTTATAAACGTTATTATTGTTATTACCTTTAATAAAATTGTTATTGTTATAATCGTTGTTATATTTTTTACTTTATTATCGTTTTATCGATATTACCTTTATTATTATTATTTTCTATATTCTCGTTAATATCAATTTTATAGTTATTATGGTTATTATCAATATTATATTCATTATCGTTATTATTACCGTTATTATTGTTATTAATACTATTATTAAAGTTGTTATCGTTATTACCGTAATTATTGTTATTATTGTTATTATCATTGTAATCATTATTTTCGATATTCTCATTACTACCGTTATAGTAGTTATTATTGTTTTCATTATAAACGTTATTATTGTGATTTTCGTTAATATATTTATTAGGGTTATAAAAGTTATTATCTTTATTATGGTTATTATCATTATTATCGATATTACCGTTAATATCGTTATTACCTTTATAATCTTCAATACCGTTATAACCGTTATTGTCGTTATCGTTTTTATCTTTATAAACGTTAATATCGTTAGTATCGTTATTACCGGTATAATCGATATTGTAGTTAGCGGTATTATAGTTTTTATAGTTATTATCGTCAATCATTTTAATCGTTATAACCGTTGTTTACGTTCTTATTGTTATATGAATTATTATCGTAATTATCGGTATTATCGATATTATCATTATAATCTTATTTTCGTTATTATCGTTACTACCGTTATATTCGGTATTACTGTTATCGTTATAAACGATATTATCGTGATTATCCTTAACATAGTTATTAGGGTTATTAACGTTATTATGTTTATTATGTTTATTATCGTTATTATCGTAATTATCTATATTATCTTTTTTAAAGTTACTTCCGTTAGTATCGTTATTATTATTATTATAATTGTTATTAACGTTATTATCATTATTATCCTTATTATCGTTATTACCGGTATAATCGTTATTATTTTCATCGTTATTCCGCGCATCATGTTTATTATCGTTAATTTTTATCACCGTTTCTACCGTTGTTACCGAGATTATCTTTATAATCTTTATAATCGTTATTATCGTTACTATCGTTATTAACATTATCATCGTCATTGTCGTTATTATTACTATTATTATCGTCATTATCGTTATTTTAATTATTACCGTTAATAACGTTATTATATTGGTAGGTATTATTGTTATTATCGTTTTACCTTTACTACCTCTATTATCGATATTATCCTTAATAACGTTTTTATCGTCATTGTCTTTATTATCGTTATTCTTGTTATTATAGTTAGTATCGTTAGTATCGTTATTACCGTTACTATAATTATCGTTATAGTCGTTATTGTCATTATTATTATTAGAATCATTATAAAGTTAACAACGTTATTATCGTTATTATCATTATTATCGTTATTATCGTTGTTATCATTATAATCGTTATTATCTTGGTAATCGTTATTATCGTTATTGATATTATTATTATTATTATTATCGTTATTAAAATTATTAATTTTATTACCGTTATTAACGTTATAAACGTTAGAATTATTATCGTTATAATCGTTATTACCCTAATTATTGTTACTATCGTTATTATCGTTATTGATATTATTATTATTATTATTATCGTTATTAAAATTATTAATTTTATTACCGTTATTAACGTTATAACCGTTATTTTTGTCTACAGTTTATAGGTTTATAATCGTTTCATCTTTATTACCGTGATAATCGTTATTATCGTTATTATAGTAATTGTAGTTATAACTGTTATTATCCTAATTATCCTTATTATAGTTACTACAGTTATATTCGTTATCATATATAACATTATTATCGTTATTATCGTTATTTTCGTTATTATCATTGTTGATATTATTATTTTTATTATTGTTATTATCGTTATAATCTTTGTTATTATTCTTAAAGTAATTACGGTTATGATCGTTATTAACATTATTATCTTTATTACTGTTATTACCGTTATAATCGTTATTATCATTATCTTCATTAACATTATTATCGTTAAGAGTATTATTTTTATTGTTATTATCGTTATTATCGTTATTATCACTTTTATCGTTATTATTGTTATTACCTTTATTATCGTTACTAATGTTATAATCGTAATTGTCATTATCACTATTATCGTCATAACGTTATTATGGTTATTATTGTTAGTATCTTCATGATCTTTATTATCGTTTTTCCGTTATAATCCTGATTACCTTTATTACCGTTATTATCGTTATATTCGTTCTTATGGTTATTATCGTTATTATGGTAATTATCGTTATGATTATTTTTATTATCTTTATTAACGTTATTATCGTTATTATAAATATTATTGTCATTATCGTTATTATTATTATTATTTTTATTATTATTATTACTACTATTAACGTTATTATAATTCTTATCGTTATTATCCTTCATATCTTATACCGTTACTATCGTTATTACCGTTATTATCATTATTATAGTTGTTATTATTATAATTAACCTTTTTATAGTTATTATCGTTATTATTGTTTTAATAGTTATTATTATTATTATCGTTTTCATCGTTATTAAGGTAATTATCGATATTATCGATATTATCGTAATAATCGTTATTATTATTATTAATATCGTTATTATTTTTATTATCTTTATTTCCGTTATAATCGTTATTATCTTTCTCGATATTATGATTACTATCTTTTTTATCGTTATTGTCGTTATTATCGTTATAATTATTATTACCATTTCTATCAATATTATTTTTATTATCTTTACAACCGTTATAATCGTAATTATAGTTATCGTTATTATCGTTATTATGATTAATATCTTTAATTATCGTTATTGATTATATTATTATTATTATTATCGTGATTAACCATATTAACTTTTTTACCGTTATGAACGTCATAATCGTTAGTATCGTTATAATAGTTATAAACGTTATTACCGTTGTTTAAGTTATTGTTATTATCTTCTTCTTCGTTTTACCTTTCTTACAATTACAATCGTTATTTTCGTTATTATCGATACTATGGTTATTGCCGATATTATCGCTATTATCTTTATTATAGTTACTACCGCTATAATCGTAAGAATGGTCATCGTTTTTATCGTTATCAGCGTTAATATTATTTTCCTCGTTATTATCGTTAGAATCTTTATTATCGTTATAATCTTTAATAACATTATTATGGTCATTATCGTTTTTATCGTTATTTCCGTTATTATCTTTATTATCGTTATACACTTATCATCGTTTGGACGTCATTATCGTTATTATCATTATAATTATTATTAGTATCGTTATTATCGTTATTGTCGTTATAGTCGTTATTATCTTCCTTATCTTCTTTTCGTTATTATCGTATTTATCGTTACTGTCGTTATTATCGTTATTATCCTATTTATAGTCTTATCGTTATTATCGTTATTGTCGTAATTTTCGTTTTAATCGTTATTATCGTTATTAATATTATTATTACCTTCAATATCGTTATTATCGTTATTGTCGTAATTATCATTCTTATAGTTATTATCCTTATTACTGGTATAATCGTTATTAACATTAGCGTTATTATTGTTATTATCGTAATTATCGTTAATCCTAATAATGTTATTGTTGCTACCGTTATTATCGTTATTATCGATATTATCGATCATAATAATGTTATTGTTGCTACCGTTATTATCGTTATTATCGATATTATCGATACTATTGCTATTAACGCTATTATCTTTATTATTATTATAATTATCGTTATTACCTTCATTATCGTTATTACCGTTATATCGTAATTATAGTTCTTGTTATTATTGTTATTACCATTATCATCGTTGTTATTGTTATTACTTTTATTATGAATATTAATATTGTTATTAATAACGCTATTATCGATGTTATCGTTATGATCTTTATTACGAAATTATCGTTATTGTCGTCATTATTATTATTAGTGTCGTTATTATCGTCTTTTTCGTTATTATCGTTATTATAGCTATTATCCTTATAAACGTTATTTTCTTTATTATGTTATTTATCGATATTATCCTTATTATTTTTATTATCGTTATCAACGTTATTATCGTTGTCATCGTTATTAACGTTATTATCGTTATTATCGTTATTAGCGTTATTATCGTTTCTTTTGTTATTATGTTTCTCAACGTTATTAGCGTTATTATCGTTATTGTCGTTATTATCGTTATTCTTATTATTATTAATATTATTTCCTTTACTTTTAATCTTATTACTACTATTATAATAGATATTATTATTATTATAGATATAATCGTTATAATCGACATGATCTTTATTAACATTATTACCGGTAATATAGATATTATCATTATTATTATTTCTATTTTTACAGATATTGTTATCGTTATTATCATTTTTATCTTTTTTATCGTCACTTTCGTCATTAACGATATTATCGCTATTATCGTTGTTATGGTTATTACCGTTATCAACGTTATTATCCTTATTTGTCTTATTATTGTGAATTTCGTTATTACCTTTAGTATCATTAGTATCGTTATTATCGTTATTACCGTTTTTATTATTATTATCGTTATTTTCGTTATTATCTTTACTATTGTTATAATATTCATTATGGATATCTTTTCAATCGTTATTACTGTTATTGTCGTTAATATAGTAATTAATGTTAAAATATATATTATGTTCATTATCGTTATTATTGTTATTATCATTATTATTATTATTATCAATATTACCGTTATTATCGTTCTTATCGTCATTATCGTTGTTAACGTAATTACCTGTAAAATCGTTATTATCGTTTGTGGCATTATTGTTATTAAAGTTAGTATCATTAACATTTATGTCCGTTATTACCGTTTTTAACATTATTTTCTTTATAAAAGCTATTATCGATTTATCTTTACTATCGTTATTCTCAATTTAATCGTCACATTTTTTGTAACCATTACTATCGTTATAGTAGTTATTATTGTTATCGTTATAAACGTTATTATCGTGATTATCATTAATATAGTTTTTAGTGTTCTAAACGTTATTACATTAATTTTGCTTATTTTCGTTATTATTGTTAGTACCGTTAGTATCTTTATTATATTTATTATTGTCACTTCTTTTATAACCGTTATAATCATTATCGTTATTATCTTTATAATCGTTATTGCCGTTATAGTCGTTGTAATCGATAATATCGAAATTATCGTTATTACCGTTATTACCTTTATTATCGTTTTTATCATTATTACCGTTATTATCGATATTATTATTAATATTATCGTCACTATCGTCATTATCGTTATAATCGTTACCATCGTTATTATTATTACTAGGAACGTTATTATCGTTATTATCGTTAATTCCGTTATAACCGTTATTATCGTTATTATATTTCGTATCGTTATTAAAGTTATTGAAGTTATTATAATTATTACTATTATTATTACCGTCATAATCGTTATTATCGTTTGTATCGTTATTGACGTTATTATTGTTATTATCGTTATTATTATAATTATAATCGTTATTATCCTCCTTAACATTATTATCGTTATTAACGTTATTACCGGTATAATCGTTATTATCGTTACCGTTATTACCGATAATGTACTTATTATCCTTAATCTTTACCACCGTTATTATCATTATTACCTTTTTTATCTTCATTATCGATATTATCGTTATTATCCTTATTACCGTTACTATCGTAATTCTCTTTATTATCGTTACTATCGCTATAACAGTTATTATCGTTATCGTTATTATGGTTATTATCACTATTATTGTTATTTTCGTAACTATCGATATTATCGTTATTAACGTTATTACAATTATTATAGTTAATATCGTCATAATCGTTATTATCACTGTTACCGTTATAATCGTTACTATCGATATCGTTAATACCGTATTTGACGTTATTATGCTTTTTATGGTTATTAACGATATAATCGTTAATACCGTTATCGTTATTACCGTTATTATCGTTATTATTGTTATGGTCGTTAATATCGTTATTGTCATTATTACCGATATTATCGATATTACCTTTATTATCCTTAAAATCCTTTATTATCGTTTATATTGTTTCTACCGTTATTATCGTTATTACCCTTATTATGGTTATTATCGTTATATTCGTTATATCATTATCGTTATTACCGTTATTAACTTTATCTTCCTTATTGAAGCTATTATCGTTATAATAGTTATTATCGTTATAATAATTGTTATAGTTATTATCGTTATTATCGTTATTATCGTTAGTATCGTTATTATAGTTATTACCGTTATTATCAATATAATTATTATTAATATCGTTATTATCTTCAACATGGCTATAACCGTTATTAACGTTATTATCGCTAATTCACTTATTATCGTTATCATTATTATCTTTATTACCGTTATTATGATTGTTATCGATTTATCGTTTTTACTACTATTATTATCGTGATAATCGTTATTATCGTTTATACAGTTAGTTACTTTATAACCCATATAATCGTTATAATCGTTATTATCGTTATTATCGTTAATATCGTTATAATCGTTATTATCGTTATTATCGTTATTATGGTTATTATAGATAGTATTATTATTATTATCGACAATAAGGTTATTATCGTTATACTATTTAAACCGATATTATCGTTATCGTTATTATCGTTTTTAACGTTATTATCGGTAGAATCTTTATTATCGTTATTACCGTTATTATCGCTATAATCTTTATTACCAGTATAATCTTTATAATCTATCGCGGTGTTATTGGTATTATAGTTATTATCGTTAATCTTCATGACCGTTATTCCAGTAATTATCGTTACTGTTATTATTATTATCATTATTATCGTTTTATTCGTTATAACGTTATAATCTTTATTATCGTTATTATTGTTATTATCTATATTATGTTTATATTAGTTATTATCTTTATTATCTTTGTTATCGTTATTATCATTATTATCATTAGTATGGTTCTAATCAAAATTATCGTTGTTACCTTTATTATTAATACTATTATCGTTATTTTCGTTATAATCGATTTTATTGTTATAATCATTATTATCTTTCTAATCGGTATTATTTTTATTATCGTTATTATTATTATTATTAACCAAGTTTTGGTTATTACCGTTATTATCGTTATTATCCTTATTATCGTTAGAACCGTTATTACCGTAATTATTGTTACCATCGTTATTATCCTTACTATCATTTTTACCGTTAGAACGTTTATTATCCTTACAGTTTTTATTGTTATTATCGTTATTACCTTCATTACCGTTACAAGCATTATAATCATTATTATCGTTATCGCTATTAAAAGTATAATCGTTATTTTCGTCCTTATCGTTTTACCTTTATTACCGTTATATTCGTTATTATCTTTATTATCGCTATTGTCGTTATTATAGTTGGTATCGTTATAATTGTTATTGATGTTATTATCGTTATTATTGTTATTATTATCGTGATTTTCGTTATTATCGTTATAAACTTTAATATCGTTATTATTGTTATTATCGTTATTATCATTATTATTTTTATTATTGTTGTTATTATCATTTTTATCATAATAATCGTTATTATTGCTATTATCGTGGAATATTATCGACATTATCGTTGTTATCGCTATTATTGTTATTACCTTTATTATCGATATTCTCGTTATTATCGCTATTACTGTTTTTATCGTTATTATCGTTATTATCGTTATTATTCATATAATCGTTCTTATCGATTTATCGTTAATAACTTTATTGTCTTCATTATTATTAATATTATCTTTATTACCGTTATTAACGTTATTTTCTTTATTATCGTTATTATCGTAATTATCGTTATAATTGTTTTTACCGCTATTACAGTTATTATCGTTCTTATTATTAACATTACCGTTAATTTCCTTATTTTCGTTATTATCGTCATAATTTTTATTATCGTCATAATTTTTATTATCGTTATTATTGCTAATATCATTGTTATCGCTATAATTATTATTATGGTCGTTATTACCGATGTTATCGTTATTATCGTTGTTAACGTTATAATAGTTATTATCTTCATAATCGTTATTAACGGTATTTTCGATATTATAATTATTATTCTATTATTATTATTATTATTACCGTACATCACGTTATTATCGATATTATCCGTATTATCTTTATAATCGATATTATCGTTTTTATCATTATTATTATTACTATTATCATTATTATCGTTATTATCATTATTAACGTTTTTAACGTTATATCGTTATTACCGTTTTCGGTATTATCGTTATTATTGTTATTACCGTAATAACCATTATTATCTTTATAGGTATTATCGTTATTATTGTTTTACCCTTTCTACCGTTATTATTGATATTTTCCTTATAAACGTCATTATCTTTATTATGTTTATTACCGTTATGCTTGTTATTATCGTTAGTATCGCTATTATCGTTACTATTATTATAATTATCGTTATTGTCGTTATTATCGTTATTATTATTATTATAATCGTTATAACTTTTTATCGTTATTACTATTATTATCGTTATTATCGTTATTACCGTTATAATCTTTACTATCGCAATCGTTATTACTGTAATTCTCGTTATTAACGTAATTATCGTGATTATCGGCATTATTATTATTATTACTGTCATTTTCGTGATTACCGTTAATATCGTTATTACCGTTAATAACGATATAATCGTTATTATCTTTTTTATCGTTAACGTTATTATCGTTATTACCGTTAATATCATTATTATCGTTATTTGAGTTATTGTCATTATCATCGATATTATCGTTATTATCATTGATATCGTAATTATCGGTATTATCGTTATTACCGATATTCTGGTTATTATCGCTATTATCGTTTTTACTGTTTTTATCGTTGTTACCATTATTACTATTATTTTAATCGTTATTATCGTTATTATTGTTATTAACGTTATTTTCGTTTTTACCGCTATTGTTATTACCGTTATTATCGTTTTACTTTTATTACCGTTATTATCCTTAGAAAAGTTATTATCGTTACTATCGTTGTTGTCTTTATTATCGTTATATTCGTTATTATCGACATTATTGTTGTAATTTTTATTATCTTTTTTATTGTTATTATCGTTATAATCTTTATTATCGTTATACTTATTATATTTATTATTGTTATTTTCAGTATTATCGTTATTATCGTTAGTATACTTATTATTATTATTTTTATTGTTATTATCGTTATTAGCATTATTATTGTTATTGCCGTTTTTAACGTTATTATCTTTATAATCTTTATTATCTTTATACGTTTCTTATCGTAATTATTGTTATTATTTTTGTTCTTATCTTTATTATCGTTACTATCGCTATAATAGTAATTATCGGTATTGTCGTTACTGTCGTTTTTATCATTATTATTATTATTATAGTCATTATGAACGTTATTATCGTTATTATCGTTACTATAGTTTTTACAATTATATATGTTATAATCGTAATCGTTATTAACGTTACTATCGTTATTACCGATATTATCGTTATTATCCTTATTACCGTTAGTATCGTTATAACCTTTAATATCGTAAATATCGTTATTACCGTTATTATCGTTATTGTCGTTATTATCTCAAATATCTTTATTATCGCAATTATCATTATAGTCGTTATCATTGTTCTTATCGTTATACCGTTATTATTATTATTGTGTTTATAATCGTTATTTTCGTTTTTAACGCTATTATTCTTATAATCATTAATTTCCTTATAATCGTTAACATCGTAATTATTGTTATTATTTTTATTATTATCGTTATTATCGTTATTGTCGAGATTATGTTTATTATAGTTATTTTCGTTAATATTATTATTATTATCATTAATCTTCTAAACATCGTTATAATCGTTTTAATCGATATTATTATTATTATTATCGTTATAATCGTTTTTATCGTTATTATCGCTATTATCGTTATTATCATTTTAACGTTAATAATATTATTATTACCATTATAATCGTTATTATCGTTACTATTTCTATCATCGTTATAATCGTAATAATCGTTATTACTGTTATTAGCGTTATTATTCATATTATCGTTATTTTTATTATAGTTACTGTTATTATCGTTATTATCGTTATTATCGTTATTATAGTTATAATCTTTATTACCGTTATTTTCGTTACTATCGTTTTTGATATTATTATTATTATTATATTATTATGTTTATTATGATTATTTTTGTTACTATCGTTATTATTATTAATATAAACTTTATTAACGTTATTATCGTTATTATCATTATTATTGTTATTTTCGTTGATATCGTTAATATCGTTATATTCGTTATTTCATTTATAATCGTTATTATCGTTAATATCCTTATTGCCGTTTATATCGTTATTATCTGTTTATTATCGTTATTATCGTTATAAAATGAATTATCTTTATTATTGTTTTTATCGTTATTATCGTTTTAATCGTTATTATCGATATTGTATTTATTACTATTATTATTGTTGTTAATAACGTTATTAGCTTTATTATCGTTTTTAATATTTTTATTATCGTTTCTGTCGTTATTATCTTTATTATCGTTTTTACCGTTATTATCGTTATTACCATCATTATCATTATTACCGTTCATATCGTCTTATTGTTATTGTTGTTAATTTCGTTGTTAAGGTTATTATCGTTATTATTATAATTATTATCCTTATTACCGGTATAATCTTTAGAATTGTTATTATTGTTATTATCTTTAATATCGTAATTACCATTATTACATTTATTATCGCTATTCATGCTTCATTATTATTATTTTCGTTATTAACGTTATTATTCTTATTGTCGTTATCATCGTTATTTTCGAAATTATCCTTATTATCGTTATTATCGATATTATTATTATTATCGTTAATATTATTTTCATTATCGCTATTATACTTATTATCGTTTTTATCGTTATTATCGATATTATTATACTTACTATCGTTATTAACGTTATTATCGTTATTATCGTCTTTATCGTCCTTATCGTTATTATTTTTAATATAATCGTTTTTATCGTCATTATCGTTATTATTATTTTTTTTATAGTTATTGTCGTTAATATCGTTATTATCGTTATTATAGTTATCACCGTTATAATAGTAATTATCATTATTATCTTTATTATCGTTAATATCGTTATTATCGTTATTACTTTTATTACCACAGTTATAGTTATTATCGTTCATATTGACTTAACATTACTATTGTTATTATCGGTATTATCGTTATGATCGTTATTATCGTTATAATCGTTATTATCGTTATTATCATTTTTATAGTTATTATCGATATTATTATTTTTATTATAGTTATTATCGATTTTATCTTTATTATCGTTATTACCGCTATTGTCGTTATTATAATTAATATTTTTTTTATTTTCGTTATTATTGTTATTTGCGTTATTATAGTTATAATAGATATTATCATTATTATTATAGTTATCATTATTATAGTAATTATCGTAAATATTGTTATTATCGTTATTTACTTTATTATCGTTACTATCATAATTAATTTTATTATTATTGTTAAGCTCGTTATTATAATTATTATCGTTTGTATCGTTATCATAGTTATATTCGTTATTACAATTAATATAGTTATAATCGTTATAATCGTTATTTTCATTTTTATAGTTATTCTCGTTATTATTATTTCTATTATCGTTTTTTTCGTTATTATCGTTATTACAGTTAGTATCATTAAAATTGTATTAATCTTTTTTGTCCTTATTATCGTTTTTATCGTTATGATTTTTATTATCGTAATTATCGTTATCACTATTAATATTAGCGTTATTATCGTTATTTTCGTTATTACCGTTATTATAGTTATAATGATTATTATTGTCATTATCATTATTAGCGTTATTATCGTAATAATCGTTATCATTGTTATTTTAGTTATTACCGTTATTATCTTTATAATAGTGGTTATCGTTATAATAGTGGTTATTTTTATTATCATTATTTAGATATTATCGTTATTATTTCTTTATTGTCGTTATTATAAATATTGTCGTTATTATCGTTATTATTTCTTTATTATCGTTATTATAAATATTATCGTTTTTCTCGTTAATTTCGTTATTATCGTTATTATCTTTATTATCGTTATTAGCGTTATTATCATTGTTATCGTAATTATTATTATTATTATCGTCATTATTGTTGTTATCTTTATTATCGTTATAACGTTTATTACAGTTATCATATTTATTATCGTTACTGTCGTTATAATTATTAACATTATCTTTATAACGTTATTTCCTATATTATCGTTATCATATATTTATTATCGTTATTATCATTATTGTAGTTATAATGGTTATTATCGTTATTATCTTAATTATCTTCATTTTCGTAATAATCGTTATTATCGTTATCATTTTTATCAGTATCTCTATTATCTTTATTATTGTTATTATTGTTGTCCTTATTATAGTTATTACCTTTAGTACCGTTATTGTCGTCATTAACGTTATTATCATTCTTATCGGCCTATCGTTATAATCGTTATAATCGTTATAATCGTTATTATCGTTCTTATAGTCATTAACGTTATTATCATTATTATTATTTTTATTATTCTTATTATAAATATTACCGTTATTATCGTTTTTATCGTTATTGTCGTTAATGTTATTAATATTACCCGTATTATTCATATTATCGTCATTAGCGTTATTGTAGTTATAATATTCATAATAATATTTAAATAAAATTTCAATAATAATTCATATTATCGTTATTAACGTTGTTATCATTATTATCGCTGTTATCGTAATTATCGATATTATCGTTATTAACTTTATAATCGGTATAATCATTATTAATTTTAATATTATCGTTATGCTCGATAATCGTTATTATCATTATTATCGTTATTACGTTTATAATCATTATTTTCGTTATCGTTTTTATCGTTATTATCGTTATTATAGTATTGTCGTTATTATTAATATTATAATCGTTATTAACGTTATCATCGTTATTTTCGATATTATCGTTATTATCTTCTTATTGTTATTATCGTTATTATGATTTTCATTATCGTTTTATCGTTATTATCGTTATTCTCGTAATTATCGTCATTATCGTTTTTATTAATATTATTATTATTATTATTATTATTATTATTATTATTAATGCTACTATCGTTATTATCGTTAACGATGTTATTATTGTTATTGCCCTTAATTTCGTTATTATCGTTATTATCGTTCATATCGCCTTAACGTTACTATTGTTTATATCGATATTATCGTTATTATCGTTATTATTATACTTATTATCGCTATTACCGTTATTACTGTCATTATCGTTACTATCATTGCTATCGTTATTATTAATATTATGATTGATACAAACGTTATTATCTTTATTATCTTTATTATCTTTAGTATCGTTATTGTTATTATTATTACAATTATTATCATTATTAACGTCAAAATCGTTTGTATTGTTATTATCGTTATTATCATTACTATTATTATTATTTTTGTTATTAACGTTATATTCGTTATTTTATTTAACTTCGCTATTTTCGTTATATTCGTTATTTTCCTTATTATCGTCAATATCGTTATTATTATTATTCTTCTTATTATTATTAATACTATATTCGTTATAATCGTTATAATAGATATTGTCGTTATTATCGATATTCTGCTTATTATCGTTATTATTGTTATTATCGTTATTATTATTAATTTTATTAAAATTATTATAAATATTAACGTCGTTATCGTTATTATCATTATTAGCGTTATTAATATTATAATCGTCATTATCGACATTAATTTTATTATTACCGTTATTCTCATTATTATCGTTATTTTCGTTATAATAGTTATTATCATTATTAATATTATTATTACTATTTCGTTATATACGTTATTTTCCTTGTTATCTTTATTATCGTTATTATCGTTATTATCGTTTCTATTATTTTTGTCATCGTTATTATAGTTATAATTGTTAATATCGATCTTTAGTCCTGTCGTTATAGTCGTTATAATCGTTATTCTAATTTTTAACGTTATTACCGTTATTATCGTTATTATTATTATTATTATCGGGATTATCGATATTATCGTTATTACCTTTACAATCGCTATTTTCGTTATTGTTATAAAAGTTATTATCATAATTCTCGTACTTATGGCTATTATCGTTATAATTTTCATTATCGTTATTATGAATAATATAATTATTATTGTTATTAACTTTATTATCGTTATTATCGTTATTATTATTATTATTATTATTATACTCGTTATTGTCGTTTTTACCGTTATAATCGATAGAAATGTTATTATCGTTATTATCTTTATTATCGTTAATACCATTATTACAGTTAATAACGTTATTATCGTTATGATCGTTTTTTCGTTATAATCGTTATTATCGTTATTATTCTTACTATCGTCATTATCGATATTATTAGTGTTATTTTTATTATTATTAATTCTATTATCGTTATTATTTTTATTTTCGTTATTACCGTTATTACTGTTATTATTATTATTATTATAGTTATTATTGTTATTATTATAATTAATATCGTTATTATCGTTATTAGCGTTATTACTGATTTAATCGTTATTATCGTTATACTTATTATAGTTATTATCGTTATTATTGTTATTATCGTTATTATCGTCATTATCGTCAATATGTTTATTATTGTAATAAACTGTATTATAGTTTTTATTGTTATTAACATTATTATCGTTGTTACCGTTTCTATCGTTATTATCCTTATTATCATTTATACCTTTATTATTTCTTTATTATCGTGATTATCGTTATTATCGTTATTCTCGATATTACCGTTTTTATTTGTTTATTAGCGTTATTTTCATTATTGTCGTTTTAAATTTTATTATAATCATTACAGTCATTACAGTTATTATCGTCATTATCGTCACTATCTGTTATAATTATTATAATTTTTGTTATTAACATTATTATAGTTATTATCGTTATTATGGTTATTTTCGTTATTATGGTTATTACTGTTATTATTAATTTCATTATCGTTAATATCGTTATAATCGTTTTTATCTATAATATCGTCATTATCGTTATTATTATAATTATTTTTATTATTATTAATACTATTATCGTTATTATCTTTATTATCGTTTTTTTTATTTATATTATCGCTATTATCGTTATTATCGTTATTTTAGTTATTACTGTTATAATCGTTATAATCGTCGTTATCGATATTATCTTTATTATCGTCTTTACCGTTATTACAGTTATTATCGTTATTATCATTGCTACGTTATTATTACTATTATTATCGTTATTAACGTTTGTATTGTTTTTAACGTTATCATCGACATTTTCGTTATAACCGCTTTTATCGTTATAACCTTTATTATCGTTGTTCTCACATTTGTATTTACTAAAGTTATCATATTTTTTTTCTCGTTATTATCGATATTATCATTATTATCGTTATTATCGTCATTATCGTTATAATAGTTACATTCGTTTTTTCGTTGTTATAGTTATTACTGTTATAATCCTTATTATCGTTATCCTTATTATAGTTATTAACGCTATTATCGTTATGGATATTATTATCATTATTATCGTTCATATCGTCAAATCGTTGATATTGTTAATATCGTCATTATCGTTATTATCATTATTATTATAAATATTATCATTATTACAGTTATAATCGTTAGAATTTTTGTTATCGTTATTATCTTTATTATCGTTAGTACCGTTATAACAGTTATTATCGTTATTATCGTCACTATCTGTTATAATTATTATTATTTATGTTATTAACGTTATTATCGTTTTTATCGTTATCATGGTTGTTTTCGTTATTATCGATATTATCGTTATTATGGTTTTTACCTTTATTATTATTTTCGTTAGGGTTATTAACGTTATAATCGTTATTATTTATATTATTGTCATTATCGTTATTATCATAATTATTTTAATTATTATTAATACTATTATCTTTTTTATAGTAATTATCGCTATTTTTATTTATATTATCATCATTATCGTTATTATCGTTTTTACCGATAATACAGTTATTATCGTTTACCATTTGTATTCCAATTTTATTGTTTACCAATTACCATTGCTATCATTATTATTATTATTATTTTCATTATTGACGTTATTATTGTTATTATCATTATCATCGTTATGTACGTTATTACCGCTATTATCGTTATAAACTTTATTATCGTTGTTATCATTATCGTAGATATTATAGTTATATTACATTTATTCTCGTTATTATTTATATTATAATTATTATCGTTATTATTACTATTTTATCGTTATTATCGTTATTATTATTAGTTTATCATTATTAACGTTATTACAGTTGAAATTGATACTATCGTTATTATGGTTGATAAAATTATTACTGTTATAATTCTTAGTATCGTTATCTTTATAAATTGTTATTAACGTTATTATAGTTATTATCGTTCTTATGGTCCTATCGTTATTACCGTTATAGTCGCTTTTATTGTATTTATCGAAATTACCGTTATTTTCGTTAATATAGTTATCATTGTTATAACTTTCTAATCGTTATTATCGTTATTAATATTATTATCCTTATTACTATTTTTATTATCGTTTTTTTCGTTATCATCCTTAACATCGTTATAATCGTTAATATCGTTCTTACCGTCATTATCTTTATTATCTTCCATATCATCTTATCCTTATTATTGTTATTAACGTTATTACAGTAATTATCGTTATTACCGTTACTATTGTTAATATTACTATTATTTTCGTTAGTAGCATTATAATCGTTTTTATCATTATTATCGTTATTATAGTTATTAGCGTTATTACCGTACTTCTCGATATTACCGTTATTATCGTCATGATCGTTATTAATATTATTATCCTTATTATCGTCATTATTGTTCGATTGTTATTAATGTTACTATATAAATTACTATTACCGTTACAATCGTTTTTATCGCATTTATCGTTATTATTATTATAATCATTATTACCGTTGTTATAGTAATTACCGTTATTACTATCGTTTATTTCGATATTATTAGTATTATTATCGTTATTATCCTTTTGTAATTATTATCGTTTTTATAATTATTAGTTTCGTTATTACCGTTTTCATCGTTATTATTCTGATTATAGTTAATTTCGTTATTGTCGTTATTTGTGTTACTGTTGGTATTATGGTTATTATCATTACTATCGTTATTATCGTTAGTATCGTAATTATCGTTATTATCATTCTTATTGTCTTATTGTTATTATCGTTATTATCCTTACTACCATTATATTCGTTATTATTATTATTACTATTAACGATATTAATATAATTATCGTTAATATCTTTATTATCGTTATAATAGTTATTATCATTAGTTTCGTTATCAGTGTTATCATCGCTATAATTATTATCATAATTGTCATTATCGTTCTTACCATTATTATCGATATACAGTTATGACCGCTTTTCTCTTCACCGTTTTTGTCGTTATTAAAGTTATTATATTTATTATTACTATTATCATCGTGATTATGGTTATTATCGTTATTAAAGTTTTTATGCTTTTTATTAATATTATTATGGTGATTATTGTTATTATTGTTATCGCCGTTATTACAGTTAGTATTATTATTATTATCGTTATTATCATTATTATCGGTATTATCATTATAAACGTTATTATCGTTATTATCGTTAATATCATTATATTGTTATTATCGTCTTCACCTTTAATATAGTTGTTATAGCTATTATCGTTATTATCGATATCGTTATTGTCGTTATTATCTTTATTTTAGATGTTATCGAAATTATCGTTTTTTCGGTATTATCGTTATTATCGGTATGATCATTATTATCATTATTATCGTTATTTTTGTTATTATTGTTACTTCCGTTATAATCTTTAATATCTTTATTATCGTTACTACTGTTATTATCTTTATTAATGTTATCCTTAATATCTTTATTATCGTCATTATCGTTTTTGTCTACATAAACGTTATTGTCGTTATCGTTATTATCAGTAAAATCGTTGTTACCGTTATTACCGTTATTATTGTTATCATTATTATAGTTATTATCGTTATTATCGTTTTTATTCTTATTATCGTTATTATCGTTCACATTGACATTTCATCATTATCATCATCGTCAACATTATCGTTATTAATATTCTTATTAGCGTTATAAACACTATTATCGTTATAATAATTATTAACGTTATTTTCGCTATCATCGTTATTATCGTTATTCTCATTATTATCGTTATTATCGTTATTTTCATTATTACCGTTATTATTATTATTATTATCTTTATATCGTTATTATCCTTATTGTCGTTATAATCGTTATTGTCGTTATCGTTAATATTGTTATTACCGATATTACCTTTATTATCGTTCTTTACGTTATTATATGATTTATCGTTAATATTATCGTTATTATCATTATTATTACTATTACTATCGTAATTATCGATATTACCATAATTTCCGTTACTACCGTAATTATCGTTATTATTATTATTATCGTTATTATCGATATAATTACTATTATTAACAAGATTATCGTTATTATCATTATTACCGTTATTACCGAGAATATATTTGTTATTATCGTTATTATCGTTAATAACAAATTTATTTAATTTATAAAATTATTTGTTATTATTGTTATTATCGTTATTATCGTTATAATGAATATTAGTACCGTTATTATCGTTATAATGAATATTAGTACCGTTATTATCGTTATTCTCGTTCTTAACATAATAATCGTATTATCGTTATCCTTATTATAATTATTATCGTTATTATCGATAATATCCTTATTATCGTTATATCATTATTATCGTTTTTATCGTTACAATCTTTATTATCATAATATCGTTATTATCGTTATTATAGTTATTCAGTTTATTATTATTATCGTTACTAACGTTATTATCTTTATAATCGTTATTATCGTTATTATCGATATCTTCGCTATTATTTCTAATATTATCATGATTATCGTTATGATCGTAATTACCGTTATTACCGTTAATACCGTTATTATCGTCATTACCGTTATAATCGAGATTATCGTTATCGTTACTATCGTTATTATCGTTAGTATCGTTTTTATTGTTACTACTCTTATATATATTATTAATACTATTATTTTTATTCTCATTATAATCATTATCACCGTTTTTACCTTTATAATCGTTATTATCGCTATTATCGTATTTATCGATATTATACTTATTATTTTTATTACCGTTATTACAGTTATTATCGTTATTATCGTTATAGTTATTATCGTTATTACTGTTATTTTCATTATAGATGTAAACGTAAAAATTGATATTATCTTTAATATAGTTATTATTGTAATAATCGTTATTAACGTTATTATCTGTATTATCATTATTATCATTATTATTACTATTATTATCGTGATCATCGGTATAATCTTTATTAACGATATTACTTTTTCTATCGTTCTTACCATTATAAACGTGATTATCGATATCATGAGTATCGTTATTACCGTTAGTATCGTCTTATCTTTACTATCTTTATTATCGATATTATCATTATTAACGTTATAATTATTATTAATGTCGTTATTAAAGTTATTAAAGTTATTATCGTTATTTCCGAAATTTTCGTTATTATCGTTATTAACTTTCTAATCTTTAGTTTCTTTATTATCTTTATTATCGTTAGAATATCTAATATCTATAATACTGTTCTAACCGTTATTTTATTCATTATTGTTAATATCTCTATTACCGTTATAATACTTTTTATAGTTTTTATCGTTATTATGGTTATTACTGTTAATCCTTATAACCGGTATTTCCGTTGTTTCCGTCATCAAAGCTATAATATTTATTATCGATATTATCGTTATTATCAATATTATCATTATTAACGTTATTTTTGTTATTATCGTAACTAACGATATAATCATTATTATCCTTATCGTTATAAGCGATGTTACCGTTTTTGTCGTTAATATATTTATTGTTGAAATATTCGATAATATATTTAATATCGTTATTATCGTTACTATCTCTATTAACGTTATTATCGTTATTACCATTATTAGCGTTATTAGCGTTTATATCGTTATTATCGTTATAATCGTTCTTATCGCTATTATGTTTTTTAACAATCTTACCGTTATTATCTTTATTATAATTAATACGATCCCTGTTGTCGTTATTATCGTTATAACCGTAATATCGGTATTATCGTTATCGTTATTATTGTTATTATAGTTATTATCGCTATTGTCGTTATTACTATTATTATCGTTCTTATCGCCTTATCGTTATTATCGTTATAATCGTTAACATCAATATTAACGTTATTAGTATTATTACTGCCGTTATTCCCGTTATTATCGATATATACTTTATTATTGTTTTCATGGTTATTTTCATTGTTATTATTATTCTTATCTTTATTATCGTTATTATCATTATTACCGTTATTATAATTATTATTGTTATTATCGATATTATCGTTTTTATGCTTATTATTATTAATATTATTGATATTATGGTTATTATCGTTATTATTTTTAATCCTTATGACCGTTATTACAATCCATGCCGTTATTACCGCTATAATCGTTATTATCGTTATTATCTTTATTATCGTTATTATCATTATAATCGTTATTATCGTTAATATCATTATAATGATAATAATTATTATCCTTATAACGGTTTAATCGTTATCATCCATAAAATTATAAACATTATTATCATTATTATATCAATATAGTTATTATATTAATATAATTATATTTATAATCATTTACATATTTATTATTGTTATTATCGTTATTATTGTAATTGTCGTTAATACCGTACTTACCGTTATTATCGTTTTTTCGTTATTAAAGTTGTTATCGTTATTAACGTTATTAGCATTTTAATCGTTATTATCGTTATAATTGTTATTATCGCTATAATTGTTATTATAGTTATTATCGTTGTTATCGTTATTATCTATATTATTATTATTATTATTGTTATTGCCATTATTATCGTTATTATTTGTATTATCCTTGTTATCGCTGTTATAAGTATTATTACCGGAATTCTCGTTATAATAGTTATTAATATTATAAAACTCGTTATTATCCATATTGTTACTATTATAATCGTTATTATCTTTATTATCCTTATTATTGTTATTATCGTTATTATTATCGTTATTATCGTTGTTAGGGTTCTTACAGTTAATGTCCTTTTTATCATTATTAGCGTTAATAATGTTATTATTATCGCTATTATCGTTATTATCGTTAATATCGTTATAATCGTTATTCTCGTTATTATCGTAATTATTATTAATATCGGTATTATTATTTTTATTTTCGTTATTATAGTCGAGAACGTTATTTTCATCGCTTTTATCGTCTTTATCGATATTACAGTTATTATCATTACTATCGCTATCGTTATTATCGTTTTTACTATTATTATGGTTTTTATCCTTAATACCGTGTTAAACGTTATTATCGTTATCGTTATTATAGTTATTATCATTGTCACCGCTATTGTCGTTTTTATCGTTATTATCGATAATATCGTTATTATTATTACTGGAATCGTTATTATTGTGGTAATCTTTATTTCCGTTATTAAATTTATTATCGTTATTATTATTATTATAATCGTTATTAACGTTCTCATCGTTATCATCGTGATTATCGTTTTTTTCGTTGTTATCGTTATTATCGTAGTAATTTTTTATAACATTACTACCGTCATAATTTTTATTATTATTATTATTATTATTATTATCGTTATTGTTGTTAATTTCGTTATTATCGCATATATCGATATTGTCGTATCTTTCGTTATTAGCGTTATTATCGTGATTACCGTTATTTCCGATGTTATCGTTATTATCGTTATATTCGTTATTACCCTTATAATCTTTAATACCGTTATTATCGTTATTATCGTTATTATCCTTATAATCGTTATTATTGTTATTTGCGATATTATCGTTACTATCATTATTATTATTGTAATTATCGTTATTACTTTTATTAACGTTATCATCATTATTATCGTTATTATAAATATTATCGTCATTATCGTAATTATTGTTATTATTATTATTATTATTATTATTAATACTATTAATTCTATTATCGTTATTACCGTTACAATCGTTATTATCGTTGTTCTCCTTATTATAATTATTATTATTATAATCATCCTTTTACCGTTATATTCGTTATTATCGTTTTAATAGTTATTATTGTTATTATCGTTGTTATCGTTATTAAGGTAATTATCGATATTATCGTTGTCACCGTTATATTCGTTACTATTTTTATTGTGATCGTTATTATCCTTATGATCCTTATTTCCGTTATAATCGTAATTATATTTATCTTTATTATCGTCACTACCGTTTTTATCGTTATTATTTTTGTTCTCGTTACAAACGTTATAAACATTATTATCATTATCGTTAAAATCGTTATTACCGTTCCTATCGTTATTAACCTTATTATCGTTATTGTAATTAATATCGGTACTTACGTTGTAATAGTTATTATCGTTATCGTTATTATTGCTATTATTTTTAATATCGTTATTATCGTTATTGATATTATTATTATTATTATCATTATTAACGTTATAATCTTTATTATCGTCTTAGCGTTATTAATCTCAGTATAGTAATTGTCGTTATGACCCATATTACAGTAATTATTGTTAATATCGTCATGATCGTTATTTTCGTTTTTACCGTTTTAATCGTTATTACCGGTATCGTTTTATCGTTATCATCGTTATTACCAACATTTCCGTTAATAGGCTTATAATTATTATCGTTATTATCGTTTTAACTTTATTATCGTTATTAACGTTGCTATCGTTATTATCGTTATTATCGATATTATCTATATTAAAGTTATTCTCGATATTATCGTTATTATCTTTATTAACATTATCGTCGGTATTATCGTTATTACAGGTAGAGTCGTTTTATAGTCACCGTTATTACCATTATTATGCTTATTGTCGTTTATCTTTATTATCGTTATTACCGTTGTTTCAGTTATTATTGTTATAATCCTTATTATCGTTATTATCGATATTATCGTTATTATCGATATTATCGTGATTAACATTAAAATCGTAATTTTCTTTATTACTGTTACTAGTGTTATATTCCTTATTATCGTTTTCGTTATTAACGTTATTTTCTTTATTATCCTTATTATCGTTAGTATCGTTTTTATCGTTATAATCACTATTATCTTTATAATCTTTATTATTGTTATTATCGATATTATCGTTATTATCGTTATTAACGTTTTTATCGTTATTATCGTTTTTATCGCTATTGTCGTTATTATCGTTATTATCGTTTTTATCGTTATTATTATTATTACAGTCATTATTAATATTAATATCCTTATTATCGTTATTAAGGATATTATCGCTATTAGAGTTATTATCCTTATTACCGTTATTATCGCTATAATCACTATTATTGTTATAACATTTATTATCTTTATAATCATTATTGTCGTTATTACGGATATTATCTTTTTTACCGTTATTATTATTATTAATATCGTTATTAATGTTATTATCTTAATTATCGTCCTTATAGTTATTATCTTTAATATTTATTACCGTTATTACCGTTGTTACTGTTATAATCGTTATACGTTTATATCTGTTATAATCGTTATCGTTATTATCGTTATTATCGTTAGTATCATATTTATCTTTATTAACATTATTATCGGTATCACCGTTATTATCTTTATTATCGTTATCTTTATTATTATTATCATCGTTAGGATTATTATTATTATTGTTGTTATCGTTATTATCTTTATTGCTGTTACTACTGTTATAACCGGTGTTATCGTTATTAATAATAATATTATTATTATCGTTATAAACGTTATTTTCGATATTACCTTTATTATCGATATTATCGTTTTTATCCTTATAGATATTATAGTTATTATCGTTATAATCGATCTTATCGTATTCGTTATCATCGTTACTATCGTTTTTATCATTATTATCGTTATTATCGCTATTATTACTATTATTATCCTGATTACCGTTATTTTAGTTATTACCGTAATAACGTTGTTATAGTGATAGATTTTATTGTTATTATCGTTTTTCCTTTACTACCTCTATTATCGATATTATCCTTACTAACATTATTATCGTCATTATGTTTATTCTCGTTATTCTTGTTATTATCGTTAGTATCGTTTATTACCCTTCCTATTATTATAATTATCGTTATAGTCGTTATTATCGTTATTATTATTATTATAATCATTATAATCTTATTAACATTATTATTGTTTAATCGTTATTATCGTTATTATCGTTATTGTCATTATAATCGTTATTAACTTTATAATCATTATTATCGATATTATCGCTATTATCGTTATTATCATTGTTATCGTTATTATCGTTAATACTATCATTCTCGTTATTATCTTTATTATCGTTAAAACCGTTATAATCGTAAATATAGTTATCGTTATTATCGTTATTATCATTAATATCGTTATTATCGTTATTGATATTATTATTATTTTTCTCGTTATAAACAATATTAAATATATTACTGTTATTAACGTTATTATCGTTATTATTGTTATTATCGTTATTATCGTTATTACCGTTATAGCCGTTTATATTGTTATAGTTTTTAGGCTTATAATCGTTTTACCTTTATTACCGTGTTAATCGTTATTATCGTTATTATCTTAATTGTACCTATAACCGCTAGTATCTTTATTATCCTTATTATAGTTACTACCGTTATAATCGTTATCATGGTTATCGTTATTATCATTATTATCGTTATATTCGTTATTATCATTATTGATATAATTATTTTTATTATCGTTATTATCGTTATAATCTCTGTTATTATTCTTAAATTAATTACGGTTATAATCGTTATTAACATTATTATCGATAATAACGTTCTTATCGTTAGTATCGTTATTATCGTTTCTACTGCTATAATCGTTCTTATCGTTATCGTTGTAATCGTTATTATTATTATTACCATTATTACCGTTATTATCTTTATCGTAATTAATTTTTCTATAGTTAATATAGTTATTATTTTTAAAACCGTTATTATCGTAATTGTCATTACTATCGTTATTACCGTTATTCTCGTTATTATCTTTACTACCGTTACTACCGTTATAATCTTTATTATCGTTATCTTTATTATTATTATTATTGTTATTATCGTTATTATCGTTGTAATTGTTGTTAACGTTATTATCGTTATTATGGTAATTACCTTGATGATTATTTTTATTAACGTTATTTTCGTCATTATCCTTATTATTATTATTATTATTATTGTTATTATAATTATTATTATTATTATTATTATTACTATTAACGTTATTATCGTTATTATCGTTTTTATCCTTTATATCGTTATTTCCGTTACAATCGTTATTATCGTTATAACTGTTAGAATAGTTATTATTATTATAATTTTCCTTCTTTTCATTATTATCGTTATTAACGTTTTAATAGTTATTATTGTTATTACCGTTGTTACCGTTATTATAGTAATTATCGATATTATCGTTGTTATCGTTATCGTTATTATGGTTATTATCGTTATTATCGTTATTATAATTATTATCGTTATTGTTATTATTATAATCGTTATTATCGCTGTTATCGTTATTATCGATATTATCTTTTTAGTCGTTATTATAGTTGTCGTTATTATAGTTTTTTTCGTTACTATCGGTATTGTCGTTATTATCGTTATTTTCGCTGTTATCTTTATTATCGTTATTGTAATTATTATCGTTATCACCGTTAATTATCGTTATTTTCGTCGTATCGTTATTATCCTTATTAAATTTTTATCGGTGTTACCCTTATTATCATTATTCTCATTATTTTCGTTGTATCGTTATTATCGTCATTATATTTATTATCGTTATTATAGTTATTATACTTATTATTATATTTATATACGTAATTGACGTAATTATCGACGTTATTGTTATTATTATTTATATTAACGTTATTATCGTTATTATGCTTATTATCGTTATAATAGCAATTATATTATATATATAATTATATTATATAATAGTAATTATATCGTTATAATAGTAATTATAATAGTAAACCGATATTATCGTTATTATCGTAATTACTGTTATAATCGTTAGAACCGTTATTATCGTTATTATCGTTAGTATCCTTATTATCGTTTCTGTCGTCATTAACGTTATTATTATTATTATCCTTATTATTATTATTGTTACATTCATTATTAACATTATTATCGTTATTATCGTTATTATCGTTATTATCATTATAATCGTTATTTTCGTTATTATCGTTACTGCCGTTTTAATCGTTATTATCGTTATCGTTATAACAGTCATTATCGTTATCGTTATTATCGTTATTATGGTTATTATCGCTATTAAGGTTGTTATCGTTAAGACCTTTAATACAGTTATTATTGTTAATTTCGTCTTAATCCTATAATCATTATAACCGTTATAATTTTTATTATCGTTATTATCGTAATAATAGTTAGTATCGTTATTTCCGTTTTTTCTGTATTATCGTTATTATTGTTATTATCTTTATTATTGTTTTGAACGTCATTATCGTTATTATCATTATTATTATTCTTAGTACCGTTATTATCATTATTATCGTTATAGTCGTTATTATCGTTATTATCGTCCTTATCTTCTTATCGTTATTACCTTTATTATCGTTATTTTCGACATTATCTTTATTATTATTATTATTGCCGTTATTATCATTTTTATCGTTGCTAACTTTATTGTCATTATTATCGTTATTATTATTATTATTATCATTATTGTCATTATAATCGGTTTATCGTTATTATTATTAATAATATCGTTATTATCGTGATAATCTTTATTATTATTAATATTATCGTTTTTATCGTGATTATCTTTATTATTATTTTTATTTTCATTAATCCCAATATTAACGTTATTATAGGTATTATTATTTATATTATTCTTATTATCGTTATAATCGTTATTATTGTTATTATGGTTGAAATAGTTTTTATGGATTCATTCGTTATTTTCTTTATTATCGTTATTATCGTTATTATCGTTAATATAGTTAATGTTGTTATAATCTTTATAATCGTTATTATCGCTATTATCGTTATTAACGTTATATTCGTTATTATCGTTATAATCCCTATAATCGTTATTATCGTCATTATCGTCAATATGTTTATTATTGTTATAAACCGTATGATAGTTTTTATCGTTATTAACGTTATTATCGTTGTTACCGTTTTATCGTTATTATCTTTATTATCATTCATATCGTTATTATTATTTTTATTATCGTGATTCTCGTTATTATCGTTATTTTCGTTATTTCCGTTTTTATTTCTTTATTAGGGGTATTGTCATTATTGTCGTTTTAAACGTTATTATAGTTATTACCGTCACTACAGTTATTTTCGTCATTATCGACACTATCTGTTATAATAATTATTATTATTTTTATTAACGTTAGTATCGTTATTAACGTTATTATCGTTATTAATGTTATCATCGACATTTTCGTTTTAACCGCTTTTATCGTTATATCCTTTATTATCGTTGTTATCATTATTGTAGTTACTATCGTTATCATATATTTTCTCTCGTTATTATCGATATTATCTTTATTATTGTTATTATCGTTATTCTCTTTATAATAGTTATAATCGTTTTTTGTTGTTATAGTTATTACTGTTGTAATCCTTATTTTCGTTATCCTTATTATAGTTATTAACGTTATTATCGTTATTATCGTTATTATCGTTATTATCGTCATTATTAAAGTTATTATCGTTATTATTACTATTATTATCATCATTAACTTTATTTTATTTATATCATCTTTATTGTCGTTATTATCGTTATTTAAGTTATTGCCGTCATAATCGTTGGAGTCGTCGTTATCGTTATTATCTTTATTATCGTTTTTACCGATAATACATTTATTATCGTTAATAAAATTGCTATCGTTATTATTATTATTATTTTCATTATTGACGTTATTATCGTTATTATCGTTATCATCGTTATATACGTTATTACCGTTATTATCGTTGTTATATTTGTTATCGTTATAATGATAATTTTCGTTATTATCATTGTTATAGTTATTATCGTTATTACCGTTATAATCGTTCTTATCGTTTTTATCGTATTTTTCGATATTTTCGTTTTCATCGTTCTATTCGTCTTATCGTTATTATCATTATTATCGCTATTATCATTATTATCGTTATTATTATTATTATTATCGTTATTCCCGTTATTATCGTTATAATCTTTATTATCGTTGGAATCGTTAATACTGTTATTATAGTTACTATCATAATTATTATTATAAACGTTATCATCGTTATTATCGCTATTACCATTATTATCGTTATGATTATTATTATTATCGTTATTCCGTTATTATCGTTATAATCGTTTTTATCGTTTTATCGTTATTGTCGTTATTATAGTTATTATTGTTATTATTATTATTGTAATCTTTTTATTATTATTATCGTTATTATCATTGCTAATTTTATTATCGCTATAATCCTTATTATCGTTTTTATCGTTATTATCGATATTATCATTATAATCGTTATCGCCGTTATTATCGTTACTACCGTTATAATCTTTATTACTGGGATCGTTATATATATTATCGTTATTACCGTGTATATAGCTATTATGGTTATAAAAGTTATAATCATTATTATCGTTTATATCGTTATTTTTGCTTTTATCAAAATTATGGTTTCTCCCGATATAATCGTTATTATCGTTTTCGATATTGTCATTTGTATCGATATTATCCATATTATCTTTATTATCTTTTTTATCGTTATTATCATTATCATCGTTATAATCGTTATTATCGTCAACGTTATTATCGTTATTACCGTAATTATCCTTTATATCTTTACCTTCATTATTATTATTTTATTTATTGTATTATTGTTATTATCGTTATTATCGTTATTAACGTTATATTCATTATTACAGTTATAACCGTGATATTTGTTATCGTTATAATCGGTAATATTGTTATTCTCCATATTATCATTATTATCGTTTTTATAGTTTATACCCTTATTATCGTTATAATCTTTATTATCGTTTACGTTATTATCGTTTTTACCGTGATTAACTTTATTATCATTATTTTAGTTATTGTCATTATCATTGATATTATCGTTACTATTGTTATTATTATCATTTTCGTTACAATTATTATTATTAACGATATTAATATTGTTATCGTTATTATTGTTATTGTCGTAATTTTCCTTATTATCGTTCTCATCGTTACTATTTTTGTTATTATCGTTATTATAGTTATTATCATTATAATACTAATTATCTTTATTATCGTTCTTATCGTTATTATTAAAGTTATTAGCGTTTTTATTATTATTATTACTTTATTCTAGTTATTATTGTTATAATCGTTATTATCCTTAAAATCGTTATTATATTTATGGCTTTATTATCGTTATTAGCGACATTATTATTATTATTATCATTATTATCGTTTATTTCGTTATTACAGTAAGTACCGTTATTATCGTTATTTCCTAGATTAACGTTATCTTTAATATCGATATTATCGTTATTATCTTTATTATCGTTCTTATTATAACTATTACCGTTATTATCGTTAATATCGTATTTATAGTAGTTACCTTTACTATCCTTTTTTCATTTTTATTATCATTAGTATCATTTCTATCGTTATTATCGTTATTACCGTCATCATAGTTATTACCATTATCCTTATTATAGTTATTATCCTTATTATCGTTATTGCTGTTATTATCGTTATTTTCGTTACGGTCGTTCTTATCGTCTTATCATTATTATCGATATTATCGTCATTATCGTTCTATCGTTATTAAAATTATTATTATTTTTTTTATCGTTATTTTCATTATAATCGTCATTATCTTTATTATTTTCATTATCGTTATTATCATTATTACTTTTATAATAGTTATTACCGTTATTATCGTCACTGACGTTATTATTACTATAATTATCGTTATAATCATTATTATCGTCATTATCTAAATTATCTTTATTATTGTTGTAATCGTTACTATCATTTTATCTTCATAATAATAATTATAGTTATTTTCGTGGTTAAGGTCATTATCGTTATTATCGTTATTATCATTGTTGGACTAATTTTCATTATTGTCGTTAAAATCGTTATTAGTATTACTATAATCGTTTTTATCGTTATTTCGGTTATTTTCATTATCATCATTATTAATATTATTGTTTTTATCGTTACTCTCGTTACTATCGTTATAGCCGTTATAATCGTTATAACATTTATTATCGTTATTACCGTTATTATTATTATTATTACCTTTTTTATCATTATTATCGTTATTATTGTAATTATCATTATTATTGATATTATCGTCATAATCTTTATTTTCGTAATTACCTTTAATATCGTTATTATCGTCATTATCGATATTATTGTCATAATTGTTTTTATCATCATTACCGTTATTATTGTTGATGTCGTTATTAAAGTTATTATCGTTATTAAAATTATTATTGTTAATAAGTTCATTATTATTCTTTTTATCGTTATTATCGTTATAATCGTTGATATCTTTTATTCGAAATTATTATTATTACGGTGGTTATTATCGTTATTATCGTTATTATTGTCATTATCGTTATAATCGTTATTATCTTTATTATATTTATTATTGTTATTATCGTTATTATCGTCATAATTGTTATAATCGTTATAACCGTTATTACCGTTGTTATGGTTATTACAGTTGTTAATATAATAATCATCGTTATTATTGTTATTATAAATATTATCGTTAAATCCGTTATTATGATTATTATCGTTATTACATTTATTATTGTTATTATGGTTATTATTATTATTATTACCTTTATAATCGTTATTATCGTCAGCATCGTTTTTATTGTTATTATTAATATTATTATTGCTATTATTGCTATAATCGTTATTATTATTCTTATCGTTATTATCGTTATTTTCGTTATTATCGTTACCATTATTATCGTTATATTCGTTGCAATCGTTATAATCGTTATCGTTATCGTTATAAATGTTATTACCGATATTATCGTTATTATCGTTTTTAACGATAGTATCGTTATTATTATTATAATTTTCGTCATAATCGTTATTCTCGTTATTAAATTAATTATCTTTATTATCGTAATTATTATTATTAGTTTCGTTATACTCCTTATAATTACTATAATCGTTATTGGCGTTATTATCTTGAATATCGTTATTATCGTTATTATCATTATTATCGTTATAATAGTTATTATAGCTATCATCGTTGCTATCGTTATAATTGCTATTATCGTTATTATCATTATCATCGTTATTATCGTTATTATTGTTATTATTATTATTATCATTATTAGTATCGTTATTACCGTTATAATCCTTATTCTAGTTATCCTTATTATATTTACTATTGTTATTATCATTATTAACGTTATTACCGTTATTATCTTTTATATCGTTACTAACGTTATAACCGTTATTATCGTTATTTAGGACATTATCCTTATTATTATTTTTATTATCATTTTATGGTTACTATCTATATTATCTTTATGTCGTTATTATCGTTAATATTATTATTACTATCATTATTATTGTTATTATCGTTCCTATCGTCATTATCGTTATTATCGTAAATACCGGTAAAATCGTTATTATCGTTAGTGGTATTTTCGTTATTACAGATATTATCGATTTATCTTTATTATCGTTGTTACCAATATAATCGTTATTTGAGTTATTATCGTTACTAACGTTATAGTATTTATTATTGTTATCATAATAAACGTTACTATTGTGATTATCATTAATATAGTTATTAGGGTTATAAATGTTGTTACATTTATTATGGATATTATCGGTATTATCTTTATTACCGTTAATATCTTTATTATATTTATTATCGTTACTACCGTTATAACCGTTATAATCACTATCGTTATTATCATTATTATCGTTATTATCGTTATTATCGTTATTATTATTAATATTATTGTTATTATCTTTATTGTTATTATCGTTATTACCGTTATTATCCTTATCTTCGCTATTATTACTATTATTATTGTGATTACCGTTATTATCGTATTTACCGTTGTTAACGTTAATACCGTTATTATCCTTATTATTTTATTGCCGTTACTACCGCTATAATCTCTGTTATCGTTATTGGTAATATTATTATTATCCTTATTAACGTTATTTTCTGTATTAACGTTATTATGGATATTATCCTTATTATCGATAATATATTTCTTATTCTTATAGATATTATAGTTATTATCATTATTTTCGATATTATCGTTACTACCGTTACAATCGTTTGTATCGTTATCATTATAAAAATTATTATACTTTTTATCGTTAGAATCTTTATTATTGTTATAATATTTTTAATCGTTTTTTTCGTAGTTATCGTTATTATCGTTATCACCGTTTTCTTGGTCATCATCTTTATTATTGTTACTACAGTTATAATCGTTTATAGCGTTATCATTATTAGCTTTATTATCATCATTATACTTATTATCGTTATTAGCGTAGTTGTTATTATTATCTTTATTAACGTTATTATCGTTATTATGTTTATAATCTATACTATTGTTATAATCGTTATTATCGTTAATATCTTTATAATGGTAATTATTGTTAATATCTTTATTATCGTTAATATCTTTAATATCGTTATTATCATTACTATTATTATCGTTATCATCGTTTTTATCAATTTACCTGTCAATATCTTTTGTTGTATTATTATTACCGTTATTATCGTCATTATCTTTATTAACCTTATAATCGTTATTAACGTTATCGTTATTATATTTATTTTTATCGTTATTATCGTTATTATTAATAATATTTGTCGATATTATCGTTATTACCGTTATTAACGTTATTAGCATTTTAATCGTTAGTATCGTTATAATCGTTTTTGTCGCTATAATCGTTATTATGGTTATTATCATTATTATTATTTTTATTATCGTTATTATCGTTAATAACGTTAATATTGTTACATTTGTCATTATCGTTATTACTATTATAATTATTATTGTTATTATTATTATTACTATTATAGTTATTATAAATATTATCTATATTATTATTATTATTATCGTTTTATTATTATTAACATTATTATTGGTATTATCCTTGTTATCTTTATTATGCTTATTATTATCGGAATTCTCTTAATTATAGTTTTTAACATTATTACTATCGTTATTATCCATATTATTACTATTATTATTGTTATTACCTTTATTACCGTTATTATTGTTATTGTCGTTAATACTATCGTTATTATCGTCGTTACGGTTTTTACAGTTAATGTCGTTATTATCATTATTATTGTTAATATTGTTTTATTATCGCTACTATCGTTGTTATCGTTATTATCGTTATTCTCGCTGTCATCGTAATTATGGTTAATATCGTTATTATTATTTTTATTATCGTCATTATCTTTATGAACGTTATTATTGTTACAATCATCTAATGATAATTATAATTCGTTATTATTATGATTATTATTATTATTATTATTTTTATTGTTACTATTATCGTTATTATCGTTATTATAGTTATTATCTTTATTATCGTCATTATTATTACTAATATTGTTATTACCATTATTATCGTTATTATCGTTATTATTGTTATTTCGTTATTAACTTTATCGTCATTATTAACGGTATAACCGTTATTAACGTTGTTATCGTTATTATAGTTCTTATCGTTAATCTTTATAACCGTTATCACCGTATTTATTGTTATTATCGATATTGTCAGTTATTATCCTTATTATCGTTTTTATTATTATTAGTATCGTTATTATCGTTATTATCGTTATTATTGTCATAATAGTTATTAACATTATACTTACTTTAATTATTATCCTTAGTATCGTTATTGCCGCTGTTATCATTTTTACCGTTAACATCGTTAATATCGTTATTATCATTAATATTGATATTATTATTATTATTAACATTATTCCCGTTAATATAGGTATAATTGTTTTATCGTTGATAAAGTTATATTCGTTTTATAGATATTATCGTTATTAATATTATTATAATATTTATTATCGTTATCATCGTTATTCTCCATATTATAGTTATTCCTGTTATTATCGTTAGAAAACGTTATTTTCGTGGGTAAGGTTATTATCATTATTATTTTTACAATATTTATTATCTTTGTAGCCGTTATTATCGTCATTTTTGTTTCTATCATTATTATCGTTATTATTATTATTATTTTCGTTATTTTTTTTATTATCGTTGTTTACGTTATTATCGTTATAAATTTTATAATCGTTATTAACGTTATTAATATTATTATTATCGTTATTCACGTTATTACCGCTATTATTCTTATTATTATTATTATTAACTTTATTATCGTCATTATCGAAATTATCGTTATTAACTATATAATCGTTAATGTCGTTATTAATATTATTATCATCGTTATTCTCGTTAATATTGTTATTATTATTTTCGTTTATATCGTCATTATCGTAATTATCGTTATTATCTTTATTATAGTTATTATCGTTATAATAGTTATTGTCATTATTATCGCTAATATATTTATTTATTATCGTTAAAATAGTTATTATCGTTGTTATTATTATTATTATCGTTATTATCGTTATAATTGTTTTTATCCTCATTTACGTTAATATAGTCATTACCGTTATTGTCGTTATGATCGATATTATCGTTATTATTATTTTTATTCTTATTATTGTTATTATTATTATTATTATCGTTATTATCGATATTATTGTTATTATTATCTTCTTATCGTTATGACCGTTATAGCTGTCATTATCGTTATCGTTATTATCCTGATTATCGTCATTATCGTTATTATTATTATTATCACCGTTAATAGTTATTATCGTTATTATCATTATTATCGTGATTATAGTTATTTGCGTTATTAATGTTATTATCGTTCTTAACTCTATTATAATGATTATCTCTATTACTGTTATTATCGTTATTATAGTTATTATCCTGTTTGTCGTCAATATCGTTATTATTATTATTATTATTACTCTTATTGTTACTATTATAGTTATAATCGTCTTTCTCGCTATTATCGTTATTATCGTTATTATAGTTATTACAGTTATTAACGTTATAATCATTATTTCTGTTATTATAGATATTATCGTTATTATAGTAGTAATCGTCACTATCTTCATTACCGATATAATCGTTATTATCATAATATTCGTTATTTTCATTACTAACTTAACAACTGTTATATTCCTTATTACTGTTATCGTTAGAAACGTTATTACCGTTATAATCGTTAATATATATAATATTGTTATAATCGCTATTAACTTTATTAAAGTTATTATCGTTATTAACGTCATTATAGTTATTTGTATCGTTGTTATCGTCTTTATGGTAATTACCGTTATAATCCCTATTATCGTTATCGTTATAATCTTTATAATCGTTTTATTGTTATAATCAATATAATCGTTATTATCGGTATTTTTATTATAATTATCGTTATTATCATTTTTCTTACTATTTTTGTCTTATAGTTATTATCGTTATTACCACTATTATCGTTATTATTATTTTTATCATTATTATCGTTATAACAGCTATTAACGTTATTATACTTATTATCGTTATTATCGTTATTATTTTTATTACCGTTAGTATCAATTTTATCATTATTATCGACCTTAACGTTCTTACTATTATTGTTATCGTTACTCCCGTGACAATCGTTATTATCATTTTTATAATTATTATAGTTATTATCGTTATTATCATAATCTTAACGTACTAATAGTTATTATATTTATTATCGTTATAGTCCTTATTATCTTTATTATAGTTATTATTGTTATTATCGTTACTATAGTAATATATTTTCTATCGTTCTTATTATTATTATTATCGTTATTATCGTAATTATCATTATTGTAGTTATAATCGTTTTTATCTTTCTTTTCGTCTTACTGTAATTATCGTTATTTTCATTATTATCGTTATTATCGTTATTATCGTTATTATCGTTATTTTCATTAACATCGTTGTTATCGTTATATTTGCTATTATCGTTATTATTATTTTTATTAATAGTTAATATCGTTATTGTCGTCATAATCGATATTATTATTATTATTATCGATATTATTGTTATTTTTGTTATTATCATTATTATCGTAATTTTCGTTAATATCGTCATAGTTGTCATTACTGTTATTGTCGTTGCTTTCGTTATTATCGTCATTATCTTTACTATCGTTATTATCGTAATTATCATTATTACGTTTATGATCACTATTACTGTTATTATCTTAATTATTATTATGATTATCGTCATTATCGTTATTATCATTATTAGCGTTATAAACGATATGATGTTTATTTTCGTTATTATCGTTATTTCCGCTAATAATTTTATTAGTATAATTTTTATCGTCTTTTACGTTATTACCGTCATAACCGTTATTATCGTTATCGTTATTATCGTTATTACCTCTATTACCGTTATTGTAGTTATAAACGTTATTAAAATTATTATCGTTATTAGTATTATTATTAATACTATTATTTTTTTATTATTGTTACTATTATTATTATTATTATCGTTATTTCCGTTATTTTCGTTTTTATTGTTATTATCATTATCTTTATTATCTTTATAAATGTTATTCTCTTTATAATCGTTATTATCTTTTAAATCGTAATTACTGTTATAACCTTTAATATCGTTATCGTTATTATGGTTATTATCGTTGTTTTCGTTATTTTTGATTTTATCGTAATTATCGTTATTATCGTTATTATTATAATTAGTACCGTTATTACCTTTATTATCGATATTTCCGTTATAATTATTATTATCGTTATTGTTATTACAGTAATTTTCGTTATTATCGTTATTTTCATTCATCGTTATTTCGTTCTTTACGTCTTTTCGTTATAATCGTTATTACCATTATTACCGTTATACCCGTTATTATCGTAATAACTTTATACCCGCTTTTATCGTTACCGTTATTATCATTACTATAGTTATGGTCGTTATTATATTATAATCGTTATTAACGTTATTATCGTTATTATCGTTCTTATCCTTATTATCTTCATAATCATTATTTACGTTATTATGGTTAATAACGTTATTATCGTTATTACTGTCATTATCGTTATTATCCATATTACTGTATAATTGTATAATATAATATTACTGTTATTAACGTTATTATCGTAATTATCGTTATTTCCGTTATATCCGTTATTATCAATGTAATCTCTCCTATAGTCATAATCGTTATTAATATTATTATTAGTATTATTAATTTCATTATTATTGTTGTTTTTATTTTTATTATTTTCGATAATGTCCTATTTATCTATATCATCGTTTTTATCGTAATTATTGTTATTATCGTTATTATAATTATTAATACTTTTATTACTCTTACTACCGTTATTATCGATATTATCGTTACTACCGTTTATATCGTTAATATCCTAATAATCTTCAATACCGTTATAACCGTTATTACCGTTATCGTTATTATCGTTTTTAACGTTAATATCCTTAATACTGTTATTATCGTTATTACCGTTACTACCGTAATTATGGTTATTATTGTTATTATCATTATTATCGTTATTATCGTTATTATCGTTAGCGGTATTATCGTTATTATGGTTATTATCGTTAACCATTATGAACGTTATTTCCGTTATTAACGTTATTATCATTATTACTGTTATTATCGTTATTACCGGTATAATCGTTATTATTGTTATCGTTATTCCCGCATCATGGTTATTATCGTTAATCTTTATCACCGTTGTTATTGTTGTTACCGAGATTATCTTTATTATCATTATTATCATTATTATCGATATTAATATTATAACCATTATTTTCGTTATTGTGGTTTCAAACTATACAGTAGTTATTTTCGTTATTTTTATAAACGTTATAATCATTATTTTTGATAATATATTAGTAATTGTAATAATTTTCATTATCGCTACTATCGTTATTACCGTTATAATCTTTATTTTCTTTATCGTTATTATCGTTATTATCGTTATCGTCCTAATTGTCTGTATTATTGTTATTATCGTTATTACCGTTATTTCTGTTATTATCGTTATTATCGTTATTACCGTTACAATTGTTACTATCGTTATCATTATTAAAGTCGTTATCATTATTTTCGTTAATATAATTATTATTGCAATAATCTTTATTATTGTTATTATCGTTATTACCGTTATAAAAGTTTTTATCGTTATCGTTATTATCGTTATTATCGATACTGTCGTTATTACTGTTATTATCGATATTCTCGTTATTAACGATATTTTTATTATTTTTATCGTTATTATCGTTATTATCTTTAAAATTGCTATTATCGTTATTATTATTATTTTTATCGTTATTTTCGTTAATACCGTTATTACCGTTATTATCTTTACCAACGTTATAATCCTCATTTATCGATATTATCATTATTATCTTTATTATCTTTATTAATATTATTAGTATTATTGTAATCGTTATTAGTGGTACCGTTATTATCGTAATAATCGTTATTATTGATTTTACCCTTATTGCCGTTACTATTATAATTACTATTGTCTTTGTCTTTATTACCGTTATTATTATTATTAGCGTTATTTTCGTTATTATCGTAACTACCGATAAAATCGTTATTGTCGTTATTGTTATAAATGTTATTATTGTTGTTAACGGTAAATTAGTTATTAAGGTTATAATCGTTATTATTTTTATTAATATTATCATCGTTATTATCGTTATTATCGCTATTATCATTATAATAATTATAATCGTTATTTTCGTTATTATCGTAATTATCGTTATAATAGAAATTATCTTCATTAATGTTTTTACCGTTATTACAGTTACTGTCGTTATTATTATTATTTTTACCGTTATTATCGCAATTATCGTTATTATCGTTAGAACCTTTATTATCGTTATTACCGTTATTACAGTTATTAACGCTATTATCGATACTGAAGTTATTATCATTATTGTCCTGAATTTTGTTATTATCGTTATTATCGTTCATATTATCTTATCGTTATTATCAATATTATCGTAATTAATTTTAATATCATTACTATTATAATATTTATCGTTATTATCGTTACTATCGTTATTATAGTTATTATCGTGATTACTATTTTTATTATCGCTATTAGCGTTATTATCGTTATTATCATTATCATCGTAATTATTACTATTTTTATATCGATTATAGTCATTATCGTTATTACCGTTATTACCGGTATTACTGTTATTACCTATATAACCGTTATTATCTGGATCATTATTATCGTTATCGTTATTATAGTTATTCTTGTTCTCGTTATTACCCTTATTATAGATTTTACCGTTATAAACTTTTTTATCGTAATTGTTATTATCGTTATAATAGTTTTTATTGTAATTATCCTTATTATTATTATAATCGTTATTTTCCTTATTATCGATAGTACCGTTATAATCGTTATTATCATTATCGTTATCATCGTTATTACCATTATTGTCGTTATTATTTTTATTATTATCCATGTTATCGCTATTATCATTATAATGGTTTTAATCGTTAATATTGTTGTTATCGTTATCATCGCTATTATCGTTATTATCGTTATTATAGTTATTACCGAAATTATCGTTATTATTATATATATTATAGTTATTATCGTTATTGTCGTTATTACCGTTATAATGATTATTACCGTTATCGTTATTATTGTTATCGTTACTGTCGTTATTATTGTTATTATCGTTATTATCTTTATTATTATTATTAATATTGTTATTGTCGTTATTATCGTTATTACTGTTATCATCGTAATTATGGTTATCATTGTAATAGCTATTATCGTTATTATCGTTATTATCGTAATTATTATTATTATTATTGTTATTATCTTTGTTATAGTTATTAACGTTATTTTCGTTACTACCTTTATAGAAGTTATTGTAATTATCGTTATTATCCTTATTATTCTTACTATCTTTTTTATCTTCATTATGGTTAATATTGTTATTATTGTCGTCATTATCTTTATTAACGGTATTGTCGTTATTATCGTTATTATCATTATTATTATCGTTATTAACGCTATTACCGTTATTATCTTTTTTATCGTTATTATCGTCATCTTTATAATCTTTATTTTCATGAATACCCTTATAAGCTTAATTATCGCTATCATTATTATCGTTATTATCGCTAATATAGTTATTATACTTATAACTATATTAGCGATAGATCTTTAAAATAGTTATTATAGTTTTTATCGTTATTTCTGTTATTATCATAATTATCTTTATAATCGTTACTCCCATTATAATCGTTATTATCGATATCGTTTTATCGTTATAATCGTAATTATCGTTAATCTTTATTTCCTTTAGTACAGGTGTTACTGTTATTATCGTTATAATCTTTATTATCTCTATTATTGTGACTACCGTTATTATCATAAGTATCGTTCTTTTCGTTAATATCGTTAGTACCGATATTATTGTTATTATTGCTATCGTTATAATCGTCATTACCGTTATTATCGCTATCACCGTTATTACCGTTATTACCGATATATTCGTTATTATCGATATCGTTATTATCGTTATTATAGTTAATATCACTATTCTTTAATACCGTTATTATCGTTGGTACCGATATAATCGTTATAATCGATATTATCGCTATTATCGTTATTTTCGTTTTTATTGTTATATTCTTATTACCTTTATCCTTATAATAATTATTATTATTATAATAGTTATTATATTTATTATTCTTATAATCTTTAATATTGTTATTATCGTTATTATCGTTATTATCGTTATTACCGTTATAATCGTCATTGTCGTTCCTATCGTTATAACCGGTATAATAGTTATTACCGTTACCATTATTACCGTTATTACTGTGATTATTGTCGTAATTATTATCGTTATTATGGTTTTACCATTATTACCGTTTTATCGTTATTCTATTTATTATAGTTCTAATCTTTATAAACATTATTCTCGTTATTATCATTAGTAAAGTTATTATCGTTATTATAATTATTATTATCTTTTTAGCGTTTTTATCGTTATTGTCGTAAAAATTATTATTATTATCGTTACAATCGTTATTATGGTTATTATGATGAATCATTATCACCGTTTTTAAGATATAACGAACTGTTATAACAGTTATAATCGTTATAAAATTTATTATCGTTATTATAATTATTATCGATATGGACATTATAATTGTTATTCTCTTTGTTATCGTTACTAACGTTAGAATCGTTGTTTTCGTTATTATAACTCTTATTATAATTACTATCGTTATATTCTTCTTTATCATTATTACTGTTTTATCGTTATTAATATTATTATTACAGTTATTTCCGTTATTATCGTTAATATCGTTTTAACTTTATTTTCGTTATTGTTTCTATAGTTACTGTTATTATTGTTGTTATCGTTATTATCTTCATTTTCGTTAATAATATTATTATTACCTTTATTATCGTTATTAACGTTATTATCGTTATGGCCGTTATGTTCGTTATTTTCGTTATCTTCGTTATACAGTTATAATCGCTTTTATCACTATAATCTTTCTTATGGTTATTATCGCTATCGCTATTATAGTTATAGTTATTGTCGTCATTATCGTTATTTTCGTTATTAACGTTATAATCGTTATTATAGTAATTATCGTTATTTTCGTTGACATCGGTATTATCGTTATTATCGTTTTAATCGTTAATACCTTTCTTATCGTTATTGTCCTTTTTTCGATATTATTATAATTATTATCGTTATTATCGTTAATATAGTTATTACCGTAATTATCGTTAATAATATAATTATCCTTATTATCGCTATTACCGTTATTACATTTATTATCGTTATTATTATTATTATTACATTTATTATCGTTATTTCGTTATTAATGTTTTTATTATTATTATTGCCGTCAATATCGTTATTATCGTTATTATAGTTATTATTGTTATTACCTTAATTATTACCGTTATTATCGATATTATCCTTATTATCTTTATTACCGTTATATTCGTTGTCATTATTGTCGTTATTACCGGTTTTATCATTGTTATCCATATTACCGTCATTATCATTATTATCGTTAGTAACCTATGTATTTTTATTTCCTTTATTATCGGTATTACCGTTATTATCATTATTACTGTTATTATCGATATTGTCGCTACTATCGTTATTATTGTTATTATCGTTGTTATCGATTTTATAGTTATTAATATTAATCAAGTTGTAATTGTTAATTTCGTCTTAATCTTTATTATCGTTATTAAAGTTATAATCGTTATTATCGTTACCGCTATTACCGTTATTATCGTTATTATCCTTATTATCTTTATTATAGATATAATCGTTAATATCTGTATTATCGTTATTATCGTTATTGTCAATATTACCTGTATAATCGTTATTATGGTTAGCGGTGTTATCGTTATTGTCGTTATTATCGTTAAACTTTATAATCGTTATTACTGTTGTTAACGCTATTATTGTTAATGTCGTTATTATCGTAATTATCGTTATAATAGTTAATATTGATATTATTGTTGTTATCATTATTACCGTTATTATCGTTCTTATCGTTATTATCGCTATTTTCCTTATTATCGGTATTACCGTTATTAGCGTTATTATCGTTAATATCTATCGTTACTATCTATTATCGTTATTAATGATAATAACGATAATAACGTTAATAAGAATAATGATATTATCGTTACTACCGTTATAATCGTTATTATCGGTATCGTTTAAATTGTTATCACCGTTATTACTGTTATTATCGATTTTATCGCTATTAACGTTATTATCATTAATAACTTTATAATTATTATTATTATCGATAATAATATTATTATCGCTAATATTATTTTTGTCTGTAATTTTCTTTATTATCGTTATTATCGTTATTGTATTTATTATCGTTATTACCGGTATAACCAATATTATCGTTATCGTCATTAACGTAATTACTGTTATTTTCGTTATTATCCTTATTACCGATATTACCGTTAAAATCGTTATTATCGTTATAATCTTTATCATACTTATTATCATTATTATCGTTATAATCGATATTACAGTCACTACAGTTGTTATCGTTAATTTCATCATAACCTTTATAATCGTTATTATCGTTAGAATCGTTATTATCGTCATAACCGTGATTACCCTAAATGTTATTATCGTTATTATCGTTATTATTATTATTACCGTTATTATCTTTGTTATTTTTATTATTATTATTCTTATTGGTATTAACGTTATTATCTTTATTATCGTTTTTATCGTTATAAGAGTTATTATCGTTTATATCGTTTTTATCGTTGTTATCGTAATTAACGTTAATACAGTTATTATTGTTAAAATCTTTGTTATCGTTTTTATAGTTATTATCGTTATTATCATTATTACCGTTATTATTGTTATAATAGTTATTACCGTTATTATCATTAATATCGTTAATTTCAATATAATCGATATTTTCGCTCTTATCGTTACTACCGTTATAATCGTATCAATCACTATCGTTATAATCGATATTATCGTGATTATATTTAACATAGTTATTAGGGTTGAAAACATTATTATCTTTATTATCGTTATAACCGTTAATATCGATATTACCTTTATTATCGTTCCTACCATTATAACCAATATTATCGTTATCGTCATTAACGTAATTACTGTTATTTTCGTTATTATCCTTATTACCGATATTACCGTTAAAATCGTTATTATCGTTATAATCTTTATCATACTTATTATCATTATTATCGTTATAATCGATATTACAGTCACTACAGTTGTTATCGTTAATTTCATCATAACCTTTATAATCGTTATTACCGTTAGAATCGTTATTATCGTCATAACCGTGATTACCCTAAATGTTATTATCGTTATTATCGTTATTATTATTATTATTACCGTTATTATCTTTGTTATTGTTATTATTATTATTCTTATTGGTATTAACGTTATTATCTTTATTATCGTTTTTATCGTTATAAGAGTTATTATCGTTTATATCGTTTTTATCGTTGTTATCGTAATTAACGTTAATACAGTTATTATTGTTAAAATCTTTGTTATCGTTTTTATAGTTATTATCGTTGTTATCATTATTACCGTTATTATTGTTATAATCTTTATTTCTGTTACTATCATTATAGACCTTATTGTTATTATCGTTATTAACGTTATTATCCTTACTGTCTTTTTTATCTTTATTATGGTTATTATTATTATTATTGTCGTCAGTATCTTTATTAATGTTATTGTCGTTATTATCGTTCTTATCATTATAATCGTTAATACCGTTAATCTTTTTTCCGTTATTACCGTTAATACCTTTATTATCGTTATAATTGTAATTCTCGCCATTATCGTTATTACTGTTACTATCATTATTACCGTTATTTTGGTTATTATCGTAACTACCGTTACAATCGTTAATATCGCTATCGTTATAAACATTATTGACTTTATTAACGGTAAGATAGATATTATTGTTGAAACCTTTATTATCGTTATCATAGTTATTATCACTATTACCGTTATTATACTTATAATCTTTATTTCCGTTACTACCGTTATAAACGTTATTGTTATTATCGTTATTATCGTTATTATCCTTACTATCGTTTTTATCTTTATTATGATTATTATTATTACTATTGTCGTCATTACCTTTATTAAAGTTAAAGTCGTTATTATCGTTATAATTATAATTATAACGATTATATATTATTATCGTTATTCTCGTTTTAATAACGATAATAACGATAATAACGTTAATATGAATAATAATAATAATTATAATGATAATAACGATAATACGTGTAAAAACTGTTATAACGATAACTACGTTTATAAAGTTAGTAACGAAAATAAATACAATTTAAATAAAGATAATAACGATAAAAGGAATAATAAGAGTAATATCTATAATAACGATAATAATAATGATAATAACGGGAGTAACGTCAATAACGATAATAAAGATAATAACGACATTTATAATAATAATAACGATAATAAATATAAAAACGATAATGTGGATAACATCGATAATAACGATAATAATGATAACGATAACAACGGAATTAACGAAAATAAAGTTTATAAGGATAATAACGGTAATAGTGATAATAACGATAATAACGATAATAGCGATATTACCGTTATAATCGATATTGTCGTTATCGTTATTATAATTAAAATCGTTACAATAACCATTGTCGTTATTATCATTATTATCGTCATTATCATTATTATTATTATTATAATCTTTATTGTCGTTATTATCATTTTTATCATTATTATTAATATTGTTATCATTATTCCCGTTGTTATCGTTATAATCGCTACTATCGTTGGTATCTTTATTATCGTTATTTTTTTATTATAATCGTTATTATAGTTATTCCTTTATTATCGTTATTATCATTATTATCGTTATTATCGTTACTATCGTTAATATCGTTATTATTGTTATTATCGTTATTAGAATTATAATCGTTATGATCGTAATCCTTATTATTGTTATTATCGTTATTATCGTTATTGCTGTTATTATCGTTATTATCGATCATATCGTCTTATCTTTATTATCGTTATTATTGCTATTATTATCGTTATTCAGGTGATTATTGTTATTACCGTTATTGCCGTTAGTACGTTATTATTATTATTATTATCTTTATTAACGTTATTATCGAAATTACCGTTATAATCGTCATTATCGGTATCCTTATTATAGCCTACTTAATTATTGTTATTGTCCAAATTATCATTATTATCGGTATTATCGATATTATTATTATTATAAACGTTATTAATTTTAATATAGTTATTATCGTTATTATCGATATTTCCGTTAATATCGCTACTGTCGATGTAATCGTTATTATCATTATAATCGTTATTATCATCATTATCGTTATCGATAGTATAGTTACCGTTATTATAATTATTGTCGTTGTTGTCGTTATTACTGTTATTTTCGTTAGTATTATTATTATAATCGTTATTTACGTTATTATCGTTAATATGGTTATTATCATTATTTTCGTTATTACTGTTATTGTTGTTATATTCGATATTATCTTTATAAACATTCTTATGGTTATTATCTTTATAATAGTTAAAATCTTTATTTTCATTGTTATCGTTATGATCGTTATTTCGTTATTATCGTCATTATCGTTATTATTATCATTAATATAATTATTAACGTTATATACAGTTATAATCGCTTTTACTGCTATCCTTATTATATTTATCAACGTTACTATCGTTATTGTCGTTATTATCTTTATTATCGTTTTTATCGTCTTATTGTTATTATTGTTATTATCGTTATAATCGTTATTACCGTTATTTTTGTTATTATCGTTATTGACCTTATTATCGTTATTGTCGTTATTATCGTTATTGTCTTTATTATCGCTATTATCGTTATTATCGTTCTTATCGATATTATCGTTACAATCGATATTATCGTTATTATCGTAATTACCTTTATTAATATCATTATCGGTATTACTGTTATTATCGTTATTATCGATATTATAGAAATAATCGATATTATCTATATTATCATTATTATTGTTATTATCATTATTATCGCGTTTAACGTTATTACATTTATTATCGGTATTATCGATATTATCGTTGTCATTGTTTTTATCGTTATTAACGTTATTATCGTTAATATCGTTATTATAATTATTATTATCGTTCTATTTTCATTATTATTATTTTTATCATTATTATTGTTATTATCCTTATTATCGTTATTATTATTATTATTATCATTAGAACTATTATTATTATCGTTATTAAAATTATTGTTGTTATTATTGTTATTGTCGTAATTACCGTAATTATCGATATTATAGTTATTACCGTGCTTATCATAACTATCCTTATTAACGTCATTATCATTATTATTGTTTTACCGTTACTATCGTTATTATCTTTATCGTATTCATCGTTCCCATCGTTATTAATCTTGTTACCATTATTATCGATAAAGTTATGTCCGTTATTATCGTTTTACTTTTATTACCGATATAATCGTTATAAACTTTATTATCTTTATTATCTTTTCTATTTCTTTTATCGTAATTATCGTTGTTATATTTTTTATCGATATTATCGATATTATTATTTTTTGTTGTCACATTTATCGTTATTACCTTTTTTATTGTTACTTTCGTTCTTATCATTAATATTGTTATTATCGTTATTACTGTTATTTTTGTTTTTTCTACTATTATTATCGTTATTATCATTATTATCGTTATTATTATTATTATTATCGTTATGAACGTTATTATCGTTATAATCGTTATTAACGTTATAATAATTATTATTGTTATTATTGCTATTATCGTTATTATCGTTACTAACGTTATTATCGGCATTGTCGTTATAATCGTTATTATCTTAATTTTTGTATTATTATCGTTAATATCGTTATTATCTTTATTATCGTAATTATTATAACTATTATCATTATTGTCGGAAATATTCTTATTATCGTCATTTTCTTTACTATCGTTATTGACATTATAATCGTTTTTATCGTTGGAGTAGTTTTCGTTATTATAGTTATTATTGTTAAACTTTTTAACCTTTATTTCCGTTGTTAGCTTTATTATCGTTATAACTGATATTACCGTTATAATCATTACTATTAGTATTATTATAATCACTATTTTCGTACTTACTGTTACTACCGTTGTAATCCTTATAATCGATATCGTTATAAACGTTATTATCGTGATTATCGTTTTTATAATTATTAGGGATGTTAGCGCTACTATCTATATTATCGTCATTATCATTATTATTGATATTACCGTTATTATCGTTATTACCGTTATTATCGTTATGATTATTATTATTATAGTTATTATCGTTAATATTATTATTATTATCGTTATTATCGTGATAATCTTTATTATCTATATTATCGCTATCATCTATATATTTGTTAGTATTGTTATTATCGAAGTTAACTTTAATATTATCCTTGTGGTGGTTATAATTGTTATTATCGTTATAATCGTTATTATCTTTATTATCGTTATTAAAGTTATTATCGTTAAAATAGTATTTATCTTTATTATCGTTATTATCGTTATTATCGCTATGATCTTTGTTATCGTAATTATCGTTATTATTATTAATATTAACGTTATTATCGTTATTTTCGATATTACCGTTATTATTGTTATGACCGTTATTATCGTTATTATCTTTATTATTATTATTATCGTTATTCTAATTATTAGTATCTTTATTATCGTTATTGCTGTTATTATCGTTTAATAGTTCTTATCGTCTTATCGTTATTATCGTTATTATCCTTATAATGGTTTTTAACGTAATTATCGTTATTATCGTTATTACCGTTATTGATATTATTATTATTATCGTTATTAACTTTATTATCGTTGTTATCGTTATAACCGTTATTATCGTTACAACTTTATATCTGTCTTTATCGTTTTCGTAATTATCGTTATTATAATATTTAACGTTAATATCGTTGTAACCGTTATAGTAGTTATTAAAGTTATTATCGTTGCTTCCTTTATTATCGTTTTTATCGATATTTTCGCAATTGCAGATATCATAATTTTTAGAGTCATTATTATCGTTATTATTGTTATTACCGTTATAATCTTTAATATTGTTTCCCTAATTATAGTTCTTATCGTTATAATATTTATTGTGTTTATTAACTTTGTTAACGTTCTTATCGCCTTATCGTTATTATCGTTCTTATCTTTATTATCTTTATAATCATTCTTATCGTTATTATCGCTATTATCGTTATAATCGTTTTTGGCTTAATATACGTTACTGTCGTTATAGTTATTATCGTTATTGTAGTTATTATCGTTATTATCTTTGCTTTCGTTATTATCGTTTTCATTTGTTTTTACCGTTATTATAATTATTATTATTATTAGTTTGGTTATTGCCGTTATTATCGTTAATATCGTTCTTATCGCTTTGTCGTTATTATCGATATTATCGTTTTTATCGTTATTATCCTTATTTCTGCAATAATTGTTATTATCGTTATCGCTATTATAGTTATTTTCGTTATTATCGTTATTGTTGTTATTATGTTCATTATCTTTATTATCTTTTTTATCGTTATTATCGTAATTATCGTTGTAATCGTTTTTAGCGTTATTACAGTTATTATTTTTATTACCGTTATAATCGTTATTATCGATATCATTAATGTCGTTATTATGATTATTATCGTTAATTCTTATCACTGTTATTACCGTTGTTTCCGTTACTATCGTTATTATACTTAATATCGTTTTTATCGTTATTATTATTAGTAAAATTATAATTGTTCTTTTCTTTCTTATCGTCACTATCGTTATAACCGTTATTATCGGTATCGTAATAAACGTTATTATCGTTATTGTCATTTATATATTTATTATGGCTATAAATTTATTATCTTAATTATCGTTTATATCGCTATTTTCTTTATTACCGTTATTATCTTTATTATCGTTATTACCGTTATAAACATTATTAACGTAATCGTTATTATTGTTATAATCGTTTTTATCTTTTTATTGTTATTGTCGTAGTTATCATTTTTAACGTTATTACCGTTATTACAGTTATTATTGTTAACATCGTCATAACCTTTATTATCGTTATTACCGTATAATCGTTCTTAACGTTATCGTTATTATTGTTGTATCGTTATTATCGTTATCATCGTTATTATCGTTTTAATCTTTACTATCGTTATGGTCGCTGATATTGTTATTTACCTTATTATCGTTATTATCTTTATTATCGTAGTAATAGTGATTATCGTTATTATTATTATTAGTATTGTTATTATCCTTGTTATAGTTATTATCGTTAGGATCGTTATTGTTGTTATTACGGTTATTATCGTTATTATCATTTTTATCGTTTTTATCGTTATTACCATATTTATCGTTATTATTATCATAATTATCTTTATTGTCGTTATTATCGTTAATAACTATATAATCGTTATTTTCGATATCGTTATTATATTTATTATCGTTATTATCGTTATTATCGTCATTAACGTTATTATTATTATTTATATTATTATTAATACTATTATCGTTAATATCGTTAATGATGTTATTATCGATATTGACCTTATTATATTTATTAAACTTATTATCGTTATTATTTTTGTTATTGTTATTAATATTATTATTATCTATGCTACCGTTATTATCGTTATTATCGTTATCATCATTATTTTAGTAATTACAGTTATTATCGATTTAATTGTTATTATCGTTATTTTCTTTATAACCATTATTATCGTTATTATTATTATTATTATCGGAATTATATCTATTATCGTTATTATTGTTATTATTATCGTTATTATCGTCATTATCTGTATTATCGTAATAATCACTATTATCGTTATTGTTATTATTAGTACTGTTATTATAATTATTATCGATATCCTTGTTATAGTTATTATCTTTAACATCATTATTGTAATTATTATTGTTATCATTGTTATTTCCGTCCAATCGTTAATATCATTATCTGTATTATCGTTTTTATTGTTATAACCGTTATTATCGTTATAATTGTTATAATAATTATTTTCGTTGTTATCATTGATATCATTATTATCGTTATTATCCATATAATTATCGTTAGTATCGTTATTTCCTTCATTATTGCTAAATCGCTTTAGTCGTTTTTATCGTTATCCTTATTATTATTACTATCGTTATTATTGTTATTTGTCGTTATTATCGTTCTTATCATTTTATCATTATTATCGTTATTATCATTTATTCGTTATTATTAGTATTAAAATCGTTTTTGACGTTATTAACGTTATTCTCGTTATTATCTTTAATATCTTTATTATCGTTATTATTATTATTATAATTGTTATTCTCGTTATTATCGTTATTACCATTTTTATTAATATTATTATAATTATTAACGTTATTATTGTTATTATCGTTATTAACGTTATTATCGTTATTATCATTATTATTATTCCTTCATTATCGTTAATATCATTATTATCGTTATTTTAGTTATAATAGTTATTATCGCTAGTACCATTGTTAACGTTATAATCGTATTTACCGATATTACAGTTATTATTTTTAATTTCGTTACTATCTTTATTATTAGTATTATGTTCGTTGTTAACGTTATTACCGTTATTTCGTTTCATCATTATTTTCGCTTTTATCGTTATTATCGTTTTCATCAGTAGTTTCGTTTCTATCGTTATTATCGTTATTATATTTATTACCGTTATTATTATTTTCATTAACGTTATTATCGTCATTATCGTATTTAATATTATTGTTTTAATATTATTATTACTATAATCGTTATTATCGTTATTATCCTTATTAACTTTATTGTCGTTATTATCGTTATTGGTGCTATTATCGTTGTTTCCGTTATAATCATAATTATCGTTAATTTTTATTTTCGTTATTACCGTAATTACAGTTATTTTGGTTATTATCGTTTTTATCGTCATTATTATAATTATTATCATTATTATTGTTATTATTTTTATATTATTATTATACTTTTCATAATTTACGTTATTATCGTTATTATCGTTGTGATAGTTATTATCGTTATTATCGTTATTATAGTTATTATCGTTATTATCGCTATTACCGTTAATATCCTTATAATCTTTATTTCCGTTACTGCCGTTATAAACGTAATCGATATTTTCGGTATTATCGTTAGTATCGCTATTACTTTTGTTACCGTCATTATCGTAGGTATTATCGTCTTATCCTTATTATCGTTATTATTATTACTATAATAGTTATTAACATTATTATCGTTATATTGGATATTTTCGTTATTTTCGATTATTGTAGTTATTATCGTTATTATATTCATTGTCCTCATTATCGTTATCGTTATTATAGTTATTGTCGGTATTACTGTTTTAATCGATATTATTGTTATAATCGTTATTATCATTATTATTAATATTCTATTCGTTATTATCATTATATTCGTTATTATCGTTATTTTCGTTGTAATCGATATTATCGATATAAGCGTTAATATGATTATAATCGTTAACATCATTATTATCTTATTATCCTTTTTATCGTTAATATTACTATTATTATCCTTTATCTTCATTATCGTTATTATTAATATTATTATCGTTATTATCGTTGTTTTCCTTGTTATCTTTATTATCGTCATAATCGTTATTATCGTTATAATTGTTATTATCATCATTATCGTTCTTATCGTTACTATTATCGTTATTATCGTTATTATCTTCATCTTCGATATTATTACTATTGTTATCGCTATTAACGTTATAACCGTAATTAATGTTATTGCAGTTATAATCCTTAATTTCGTTTTTAACGATATTATCCTTATAATCGTTATTATCTCTATAAACGTTTTTTCGTAATTATAGTTTTTATTATTATTATTTTTGTTATCATTGTTATTATTGTTATTGTCGTTATTAACTTTATTATCCTTATTGCCGTTATTATTATTAGTATTATCTTTATTATCGCTATTATCGCTATACTAGTATGTACCTTTATTATCGTTATTATTATTATTATTATAGTTATTATTGTTATTATATTATTATCGATTTTATCATTATAGTCGTTATTTTCGTTATTACCGTCACTGCCATTATAATCGTTATTAACTTTGTAACCGTCATTATCGTTATGGTTATTATCGTCATTAAAGCTATTATCGTTAGTATCGTTATTATCGTTATTATCGTTATTATAATTATTATCGTTATTACCGTTATTACAGTTATTATCGTTAATATCTCCATAATTTTTATTATCGTAATAACCGTTATAATCGTGATTATCGTTATCGTTAATACCGCTATAATCGTTATTATCCATATTATCGTTATAATCGTTATCGTTATCCTTATTATTGATATTAGTGTTGTTATCATTATTATCGTTATTATTGTAATTATTACTATTATTATCGTTATTATTTTTATTATCGTTATTATCGTTATTACTATTATTAATGTCGCTATTATCATTACTATCATTATTACCGTTATTATCGTTTTACCTTTATTACCGTTATTATCGATATTACACTTATTAACGTTATTATCGTTATTAACGTTTTTATCGTTATAATCGTTATTATCTTTAACGTTATTATCTTTATAATCGTTATTATAGTTATTATCGTTATTATCGTTACTAGCGGCATTATTATTATTATTATTATTGTTATTATTGTTATTATCGTTATTATAGTTTCTATCCTTGTTATCGTTGTCAACGTTTTTATTATTATTATTTTCGTTATTCCCGTTATTATCGTTATTATCGTTATTATCGGTATTATCTTTATTATCATTTTTATAATTATTATTATCATTGTTATCTTTATTATCCTTATAATCGTTTTTATCTCTATTATCGTTATTATTATTATTGTTATCGTTATTATTATTATCATCGTTTTTAACGTACATTCGTTACTATCGATATTATTATTATTATAATCGTTGGCGTTGTTATTATGGTTATTATCATTATTACCGTTACATTCGTTAATACCGTTATAGTATTTATTATACTTCTTGTCGATGCTTTCTTTAATATCATTATTAACGCTATTATCGTTTTTTTCGTAATTATCGTTATTATCGCTTTGATGGTAATTTATTGTAATTATTATTCTTATTATCGTTATTAATGTTATTATCGTTATTATCCGTATTATTGTCATTTTGGTAATTATTATTATTATTATTATTATTATTATTATTATTATTATTATTATTATTATTTTTGTAATATCTTTTTTATCGCTATATTCGTCATTATCGTTATTATCGTTATTACCGTATTATCGTTATTATCATTTTTTTCGTTATCATCGTTATTATCGTTATTATCGTATTATCGTCAATATCATTTTTAACGTTATTATTACTATTAGTATCGTTATTCTTTGTATTAACATTATTAGTATCGATAGTATCATTTTATTCGTCATTTCCGTTATAATTATTATTATCGATATCGTTTTTACAGTTATTTTCGTCATTATCGTTATTGTCGATATTATAGTTCTTATCGTCTTACCTTAATTATTGTTATTATCGTTATTACCGTTATTGATATTATTATTATTATGGTTATTTACGTTAATATCGTTATTATCGTTATTACCGTTATTACTGTTATTATAGTTATAACTTTATATCGTATATATTATACGTTTGTTATCGTTATCGTTATTACCTTTATTATTGTTATTATTTTTAATATCGTTATAACCGTTATATTAGTTATTATCGTTATTATCGTTGTTTCGTTATTAGAGCTTAAATTGTTATTATCATTGCTTTCGTTATTAGCGTTTAAATCGTTTTTATCGCTATTATAAATATTATTATTTTTAGTATCGCTTTATCGTTATTCTTGTCATTGCCGTTATAATCTTTAATATCGTTTTCCTTATTATAGTTCTTATCGTTATTATCGTTATTGGCGTTGTTAACGTTATTATCATTCTTATCGCCTTATCGTTATTATCGTTGTTACCTTTATTATCGTTATAACCATTCTTATCGATATAATCGTTATTATCGTTATAATCCTCATTATAGTTATTACCTTTATTAGTATTATTATTAATATATATATTTTTATTATTATTATTATTATTATCTTTATTCTCTTTATTGTCGTTATTATAAATATTTTCGTTTTTATCGTTATTATTATTATAGTAGTTATTATCGTTATTATCTGTGCTTTCGTTATTATCGTTTATATTCGTTTTTATTGTTATAATAGTTATTATAATTATTAGTTTCGTTATTGCCGTTATTATCGTTGATGTCTTTTTTATCGTCTTATCATTATTATCGTTATTATCATGATTACCGTTATTATTATTATTATCGTAATTAATGTTATTATTGTTTTATCGTTATTACTGATATTATCGTTATTTTCGTTTTTATCGTTATTATCGTTATTACCGTTATTATAATTATAAGTGTTATAATTGTTATTATCGTCATCGATATTACAGTTATTTTCTTTATTATCGTTATTGTCGTTATTACCGTTATTATGGTTATACCGCTTTGACTTTTATTATCCTTATCGTTATAATCGTTATTATCGTTATCATCGGTATTATCCTTATTTTCGTTTTTTTCGTTATTATCGTTATTATCAATTTTATCGTTATTATGGTTATTATCGTTATTTGTACTATTAGTATCCTTATTATCATTATTATTATTATTAGTATCATTAGTATCGTTAATATCGTTATTATAGTTATTATCGTTACTATCGTCATTATAGTTATTATCGTTATTAGTATTAATATTAATATATTTTATTTTTATTATTATTATTATTAATATTATTATTTTCGTTATTATTATTATTTTTATTTTTAATATTTTCGTTATTGTCGTTATTATCTATATTAACGTTCTATTCGCTAATGTCCTTATTATCATTATTATTGTATTATCATTAATTGTGTCATTATCGTTATTGTAGTTATTATTGTTACTATCGTTATGATAGTTATTATCGCTATTATTGTGATTATCGTTATTTTCGTTATTGTCGTTATCATCGTAAATATCGTTATTATCGTTATTATTATAATAATTATCTTTATTATCGTTATTATCATTTTTAACGTTATTATAATTATTACCGTTATTATCGATATTATCGTTATCGTTATAAACGTTATTATCGTTATCACCGTTAATATGTTTATTATAGTTATTATGTTTATTATCGTTATTAACATAATTTCCTTTATAATCGTCATTATCTTTATTATCGTTACTACCGTTATAATAGATGTTAATGGTATCGTTAATTATCTTTATTATCGTTATTATCGTTATTATTGTTTTCATCGTTTTTACAGTTTTAATCGTTTTTTCGTTGTCGTTAGTACCATTAATGTCGTTAATTCCGTTATTACCGTTATTATCGTTATAGTTATTACCCTTATTATAGTTTGCCTTTATTACCGTTATTATTGTAATTATCGTTCTAATCGTTATTATCGTTATTATCGTTATTATCGTTATTATCCTTATTATCGTTATTGCCATTATAATAGTTATTATTGTTATCTTTATTATAATCATTATCTTTAATGTCTTTATTATTCTCTTTTATCGTTCTTATCATCTTAGCGTTAATATCGTTATTATTATTATTGTTATTCAGTTCCTTATACTTATTATATTTATTATGGCTATTATCGTTATTATTACCATTCTTATTTCTTTTATCGGTATGATCGTTATTATTGTTATTATAATCGTTATTTTCGTTATTATCGTTACTTCCTTTATTATCATTATTAACGTTATTTTCGTTATTATCGTTACAATCAATCGAATCATTATTATCCTTATCGTTAATAACGTTACTATCGTTAATATCGTAAATATAGCAATTATGGTTAAAAGCTTTATTATCGTTATTAACGTTATTATCGTTCTTATCGTTGTTATCGTTATTATCGTTGTTATCGTTAATATAGTTGTTATTATTATTATCGTAATTAACGTTATTATCGTTATTATAATTATTATCGATATTTTCGTTATTATCGTTATTATCGTTATAATCCTTATTTCCGTTTTAATCATTATTATCGTTATCTGATTCATAGTTTTTTTCGTTATTATAGTTACTGTCGTTATAATCTATATTATCGTTCGTGTCGTCTTATCGTTATAACCGTTATAGTATTTATTACCGTTACTACTGTTATAATCATTATTAATGTTATCGCTATAATCTTTATAATTGTTATTATCGATTTTGTCTTTATAATCGTTATTGTCGTTATCATCATTATCATTATAAATGTTATTACCTTTTTCACCGTTATTATCGTCATCGTTATAATCGTTATTCTCGCTATCATTGTAATTATTGTTAATATCGTTATTATTATTTTTATTATCGTCATTATCGTTATGAACGTTATTATCGTTACAATCATCTAATGATAACGGTAATTCGTTATCATTATTATGATTATTATTATTATTATTATTATTATTGTTACTATTATCGTTATTATCGTTATTATCGCTTTTTTCTTCTTTACGATATTACAGTTATGATCATTACTATAGCTATCGTTATTATCGTTTTTATCATTATTATGGTTTTCATCGTTATCAACGTTATAATCGTTATTATCATTACCTTCATTATACTTATTATCGTTGTCACCGCTGTGTTAGTTATTATCGTTATTATTGATAATATCATTACTATTATTATTGTAAACGTTATTATCGTGATAATCGATATTACATCTATTACCTTCATTATCGCTATTATTAGTATTATAACCGTTAATAACGTTCTTATTGTTATTATCGTGATTATCGTTATTTTCTTTGTTATGGTTATTATTGTTATAATCGTTATTATCCTTATAATCGTTAGTATCGTTATTGTCGTTATTAACCTTATAATCGTTATTATTGTTATGTTCGATATTAACGTTATTATCTTTATTATTATTGTTATTATCGTTATTATCGTTATTATAGTTATTATCGTCATTATCGTTAGTATAGTTATTATCCCTATAGTTATGTTTATTATAGTAATAATTACTAATATTATCGTTACTATTGTGATAAGTTTTTTTACAGTTATTATTCTTAACATTATTATCGTTATTGTCGTTATTATAGTAATTATCGTTATTGGCGATATTATAGTTATTATTGTTATTATCATTATTATTATCGTTATTATCATTAATATTACTATAATTATCGGTATTATCGTGATTATTATTATTACCGTTATTTCCGTTATTACCGCTATTATTTATGTTATTGTTATTATCGTTATTATCGTTAATATCGTTATTGCAGTTATTATCGTTAATATCATTATAATTGTTGTTACCTTTCTTATTGTATTTAACGTTCTTATCGTTATTATCGGTATTATCATTATTATCTTTATTAACGTTGTAATCGTTATTATTATTAATAGTTTCGTTATTATCGTTATTACCGCTATAATCGTTTTTATCGTTATCATTGTCATAGTTATTATCGGTATTATCCTTATTGCCGTTATTATAATTATATTCGATCTTATCGACTTACCGTTATTATCGTTATTATCGTTATTATCATTATTATCGTTATAATTATTATTATTATCGATAATAATATTAAAATCGTTTAATTGTTATTGCCGTAATTTTTGTTATTATCGGCATTATCGTTATTACCGTTATTATCTTTATTATCGATATTATCGTTATTATCGCTATTATCGTTAGCGGTATTTTTGTTATTATAGTTTTTATCTATAATTTTTGTAACCGTTATTACCGTTGTTAACGTTATTATCGATAAAATATTTATTATCGTTATTATTGTAATTATCGTTATTATCATTATAATCATTATTTTCGTTAGTATCGTTACCTACCTTATAATCGTCATTATCGTCATTACCGTTAATATAATTATTATGGTTATAATCTTTATTATCTATATTATCGTTATTATTGTTTTTCTCGTTATTATCGTTGTTAACTTTATTATCGTTATTATCGTTATTATTATTATTATTATCGTAATTCTCGTCATTATCATTATTAACTTTATTATCGTTATTATTATAATTATTATCGTTACTATCTTGATAAACTTTATTAACGTTATTTCCGTTATTATCGTTATCATTGTTAATATCGTTATTATCGTTATTACCGTTAATATCGTTATAATCGTAATTATCGTTAGAACTGTTATCACCGTAATTATTGTTACTATCGCTATTATTGTTACAATCGTTTTTACCTTTTTACCGTTTATTATACCTATAGTTATTATTATTATCGTTAATACCGTTATTACCGAGATTATCGTTATTGTCATTATTAGCGTTAATATCGTTATTATCGTTTTTATCGGTTTTATAATTATTATCATTAATCAAGTTGTAATCGTTAATTTCGTTTTAATCTTTATTATCGTTATTATCGTTATAATCGTTATTATCGTTATCGTCATTACCGTTATTATCCTTATCGTTATTATCGTTATTAACGTTATTATAGTTAATACCGTTAACACAGTTATTATCGTTAATTTCCTCATAATGCTTATTATCGTTGTTACCGTTAAAATCCTTATTATCATTATCGTTATTATAATTATTGTTATTGTCGTTATTACCGTTATTATAGTTATTATCGTTTTTATTATTATTATAAACGTTATTGGCGTCATTATCCTTATTATCGTTATTTTCGTTATTATTAATATTATAGTTATAGCTGTTGTTAAATTTGTAATCGTTATTATCATTATTATCTTTATAGTTGTTATAGTTGCCGTTATTATCGTTATTGCCGTTTTTGTCTTTATTATCGTTATTATCAATATTATAATTATTATTATCGTTATTACTGTTTATATCGTTATTACCATTATAAACGTTATTTTCGTTTTTATCGATATCATACTTATAATCGTTATTATTTTTATAATAGTTATCGTTATTACCGATATTAACGTTATTATCTTTATTATCATTGTTATCGCTATTATTATTATTATTATCGTTATTATAGTGATTTTCGTTATAATTATTATTAGTATCGTAATTAACGTCAATCTTTATTTCCGTTATTACAATTGATACCGTTATTATCGTGTTTATCGATATAATCACTATTATAGTAATTATCGTTATTATCGTTATTATCATTATTGTCGATATTATCGTTATTGTCCTCATTAATATTTTTATTACCTTTATTATCATTATTATCGCTATTATTGTTATTATTATCGTTTTTATCGTGATTACCGTTATTTCCGTTATTATCATTATAATTGTTACCGTCATTATAGTTGTCGTTATTATCGTTATTGTCGTTATTTTCGTTATTAACAATTTAATCGTTATTTGCGTTATTATCATTAGTACCGTTGCAATCGTTATTATCAGTATCGTTATAAATGTTATTTTTGTTATTATCGTTAATATAGTTATTAAGGTTATAAACGTTATTACCTTTATTCTCTTTATTATCGTTATTATCGTTTTTACCGATGTTATCGTTGTTACCTTTATTTTCGTTTCTAATGATATAACCGATATTATCGTTATCCTTATTATCGTTATTATCGTTTTTACCGTTATTAGTGTTATTATTGTGAATATCGTCATTATCTTTATTATCGCTATTACAGTCAATATCGTTATAATCGTTATTATCGTTATTATCGTTAATATAGTTAATATCGTTATTATCGTTACCTTCGTTATTATCGGTATTACCGTTACTATCTTTATTGTCGTTATTATTAATATTATCGTTATAATCGTTAATATTATTATTATTATTTTAAAAGTAATTAATGTTGTTATCGTTTTTATCGTCATTAATATAATTCTCATCGTTACTACTGTTATAATAGTTATTACCGTTATTATTCTTATTACCGTTACTATCGATATGATTATTATTATGATGGTTATTATCATAATTTTCCATATTATACTTATCGTTATTATAGCCATTATCGTTATCATTGTTATTATCGTTCTTATTGTTATTTCCGCAATCATCGTAATTATCGTTATTATGTTTTTGTCCTTATTATCGTTATTAATATTATTATTATCGTTTTTAACGTCATTATCGTTATTTTCGTTTTTATTATAATTATTATCATTATTATCCTTTTAATCGTTACTTGCGTTACTATCGTTATTATCGTTATTATCTTTAATAATGTAATCATGGTTATAATCGCTGTTATCATTATTATCATTATTATTGTTATTATCGTTATTATCGACATTATCGGAATTATTATTATTATTATCTTTTTTACAGTTATTATCGTTATAACCATTATTACAGCTATTATCGATATTATTATGTCAATTATTATGACTATTAACGTTATTATCGTTTTTGTCTTTATTATCGATATTAAAGTTATTATTATTACTATTATCGTTATAATTGTTAATATCGTTATTATCGTTATTATCATAATTACCATTATTATCGTTATTCTCGATATTATCGTTATTACTGCTATTAATGTTATTATTGTTATTATTAATGTTATTGTCGTTTTTTCGTTATTATCGTTATTATCGTTATTATTAATATTATTATCGTTATAAATGTTCTTATCGTTATTATCGTTATTAACGTTAATATTGTTATTATAGATAATATCGCTATTATCGTCATTACCGTTATTGTTTTTTTATCGTTATTATCGTCATTTTCGTTATTATCGTTATTATCGTTTTCTTCGTTATTATCATTACTATTATTATTATTATCGTTATAAACGTTATTATCGTTATTATCTTTATGATTTTCATTATCGCTATTATTTTTATTATCGTTATTCTCGTCATTATTGTTATTAATGTCGCTATTGTCATTATTATTGTTATTATCATTATTATTGATTTTATCGTTATTATTATCGTTATTATCATTGCTATCTTTATTATCGTTATTATCGTTATTGTCGATATTCTCACTATTATCGCTATTATTGTTTTTACCGTTACTATCGTTATTACCTTTATTATTATTATTTTAATCGTTATTATCGTTATTATCGTTATTATCGTTATTAACGTTATTACCGCTATTTTAGATAATACCATTATTATCATTTTAGCTTTATTACCGTTATTATCGTTATAAATGTTATTATCGTCATTATCGTTGTTATCTTTATTATCATTATTTTCTTTATTATCGTTATTATCGCTGTTGTCGTTATAATTATTGTTCTTATCGTCATTATCGTTATAATCTTTATTATCGCTTTTATCGTTATTATCGTTATAATCTGTATTATCATTATTATCGCTCTTGTTATTAATATTTTCTTTGTTATGTTTATAATCGTTATTTTCGTCATTACCATTATTATCGATTGTATCGTTATTATTATTATTTTTATAGTTATTACCGTTATAATCTTTTTTATCTTTTTTATCGTTCTTATCGTTTAAACTTTATTATCGTTATTACCGTTATTATTGTTATAATAGTTATGAAACATTGAATCATTATTAACGTTATTATCGTTATGTTCTTTATTATCGTTCTTATTATTACTATTATCGATATTATAGTTATTATAGTTATTATCGTGATTATCGTGATTGACGATATTGCCGCTAATATCGTTATTTTTATTATATTATCTTTATTATCGTTTTTATCGTTTTTACGGTTATAATCGTTATTATCCCTATCGTTATTATAGTGAACGTTATTATTGTTATAACCGATATTATCGTTATTATCGTTATTCTCGTTATTATCGATATTATCCTTAATATTGTTACTATTATTAAAATTATCGTTACCTTCTTTAACTTCGTTATTCTTATTTTTCTAAACGTTATTATCGTTATTATCGTTTTTATGGTTGTTTTCGTTATTACTGTTATTTTCGTTATTACCCTTATAATCGTCAGAATCATTATTATAATTATTATCTTTGTTATCGTTATTACCCTTATTACTGTTATTATAATTATTATCGAATGTTACGTTATTATTATTATTATTACCCTTATTAACGTTCTTATCGTTATTTTCGTTATCATTGTAATATTCGTTATACCTGCTAATATCGTGAAAATCGTTATTATCGTTATTGTCGTTATTATGGTTATTGTCGTTATTATTATTTTCATTATCGTTGTTATCGTTATTACCGTTATTACCGGATTAAAACTTATTATCGATTTCGTTAATATCGGTATTATCTTTATTATCGTGACTATTAATATTAGTATTGTTATTATTGTTATTATAGTTATAATCGTAATAATCCTTATTTTCGTTATCCATATTATACTTATTATCATTATTATCATTATTGTCGGTATTATCGTTATTGTCCTTATTAATATTTTTATTACCTTTATTATCATTATTATCACTATCAATATTAATATTATCGTTATGTTCGTGATTATCATTATAATATCTAATATGCTTATTACCGTTCATATCGTTTTATAGTTATTATTGTTATTATATTCATTATCCTTATTATCGTTATTATAGGTATTACAGTTATAATCGTTAGAATCGTCTTTATCGTTACTATCTTTATTATCGTTATTACAGTTAATATAGTTATAATCTTAATTATCGTTATTATCGCTATTACCGTTATTGTCGTTAATATTATTATTATTATCGGTATTATAGTTATTATCGTTATGATCGTTGTTATCGTTATTACCGTTATTATCTTTATTATCGTTTTTATCGTTATTATCGTATTTATCATTATTGTAGGTAGTACTGTTATTATTATATTTATTATCGGTATTATAAATATTATCGTTATTATTGTTATTATTAACATTATCGTTATTATTATTAATATTACCGCTATTATCGTTATTATCTTTAATGTCATTATTGTATTTATTATGGTTATTATCGTTATTATCATCATTCTCGTTATTATTATTATTTTTATTATTATTATTATTAGAGCTATTATTGTTATTTTCGATAATGATATTATTATTGTTATTGTCCTTATAATCGTTATTATCGTCATTATTGTTCATATTGTCTTATTGTTATTACCGTTATTATCGTTATTATCGTTACTATTATAATTACTATAGATATTAACGTTATTATCGTTATTATTTTTATTATTAACGTTATTAACGTTATTATCGTTTTTATCATTACAAACTTTATAAACGTTTTTATCATTTGTAATATTATAATTAGCGTTATAAATCGCTGTTACAGATTTTGTCGCCATTATCGTTAATATTATTATTATTATAATCGTTATTCACGATTATACCGATATTATCGTTATTATGTTTATTATTGTTCTTATTGTTATTACTATTAGTATAACATTTACAATCGTTATTATGGTTATTATTATTTTTATTAAAGTTATTTTCGTTGATATCGTTATTATCATTATTATCGCTATAATAGTAATTATCTTTATTATCGTTATAAACGTTATTATCGTTAGTACCGTTATTATCGTTATTACCGTTATTATCGCTATTATTGATAATATTATCGCTATTATTGCTATTATCGATGTAACCGTTATTATCCTTATAATCGTTATTATCGTTATCGTCGTTATTATCGTTATAATCGTTATTATTATTATTATTATCATTATTATCTTTATTACAATTATTATCGTTATTATTATTATTATTTGCATTATTATCGTTTTTACCGTTATTATTGTTATTATCGTTATTATCCTTATTATGGATATTTTCGTTATTATTTTTATTGTCGTAATTTACGTTATTATATTTTTTATCGCTATAATCGTTATTATTATTATTATCTTTATTATCTTTATTATCGATAATATCTTTTAATCGATATTATTATTATTATTATCGTTATTAATGTTGTTATCGTAATTATCGTTCTTATTTTATTTATATTTAATACTTAAAACCGTTATTAACATTTTTTTTGTTACTATCCTTGTACCTTTATTACCGTTATTATCGTTATCGTTATTATCGTTATTATCGTTCTTTTCCTTATTGTTGTTATTATGGTTATTACCGTTATTTTCGCTATTGTTGTTTTTAACATTATTAGCGTTAGTAACGTAATTATTTTTATTACTGTCGTTATTAACGTTATTATCGTTATTATCCTTATTATCGTTATTGTCGTTATTACCGTTATTATCTTCAATAGGGCAATCGTTATTACCGTTATTATATTTATTTTCGATATTTTTTATCACCGTTATTATCATTGTTACCGTTATTACCATTATAATCCTTATTATCGTCATTATCGTTACTTTCGTTATTTACAATTTAATCGTTATTTCCGTTATTATCGATTCTACCGTTGAAATCGTTATTATCTGTATCGTTATAAATGTTATTATCGTTATTTTCGTTAATGTAGTTATTAAGCTTATAAACGTTATTATCTTTATTATCGTTATTATCGTTATTATCATTTGTACCGTTATTATTGTTATTATCGTGAATATCGTTATTACCTTTATTACCGCTATTACAGTTAATATCGTTAATATCGATAAAATCTTTATTATAGTTATTACCTTTATAACAGTTTTTATTGTTTTCGTTAATAGCGTTATTATCGTTATTATCGTTATTATCGTTATTATCTTTTTTTCCGTCATTATCGTTATTATTGATATTACCGGTATAATCGTAATAATCGTTAGCGTTACTATCGTTATTATCGTTATTATTATTAATATTATCGTTATTCGAGTTATTATCGGTATTATATTTTTCTCGTTATTATCGATATTATTGCTTTAACATTATTATAGCTACTATCGATGATATTATTATTATCGCTATTATCGTAATTATAGTTTTTATCGTTAATAGCGTTATTACTGTTATTATCGTTATTATTGTTATTATCTTCATTATAGTTACTGCCGTTATTATCTTTATTATCGTTATCGTTTCTATCGTTATTATCGTTATTATCGTTATTACCGTTAGCATCGTTACTGTAGTTATTGATATTATTTTTGTTATTATCGTTATTAATGTTTTTTCTGTATTATCGTTATTATCGATAATATCATTATTATCGTTATTATTATTTTTATCTTTATTATGGTCATTTCAGTTATTATCCTTAATATCGTCATAATCTTCATTGTCGTTATCACCGTTATCGTTATTATCGTTATCACTGAAATTATCATTATTATTGTTATTTCCATTATTGTTATTACCGTTATAATCGCTATTATATTAATCTTTATAATCGTTATTATCGATATTATCTTTATTACTTTTATTATCGTTATATTCTTATAACCGTTTTTTCGTGTTTATATTTATTATCTTTTTTACCGTTATAATTGTTATTAGAGTTATGTTCGTTATTATTGTTATAATCGTTATTATCTTTATGTTCATTATTATCGTTATAATCTTTATAATCGTTATTACCGTTATTATTATTATTATCGTTATTATCGTTTTTACTGTACAATCGTTATTATCGATATTATTATTATTATAATCGTTAATATCTTTATTATCGTTATTATCATTTTTACCATTATTATTTTTAATATCATTATATTAGTTATTATACTTATTGTCATTGCTTTCTTTACTATCTTTAATAAAGTTATTATCGTCCTTTTCGCAATTATCGTTATTATCGTTTTTATGGTAATTATCGTTATTGTTATCATTATTATCGTTATTATTGTTATTATCGTTATTATTGTTATTATCGTTATTAACCGTATTATCGTCATTTCGTTAATTATTATTATTATTATTATTATTATTATTATTATTATTATTATTATTATTATTATTATTACTATTATTGTTATATCGTTTTTATCGCTGTATTCGTCATTATCGTTTTTATCGTTTTTACCGTATTATTGTTATTATCGTTATTATCTTTACTATCATTATTATTGTTACTATTATCGTTATAATCCTGATTTCTGATATTATCGTTATTATCGTTATTATTGTTATTATTATCGTTATTATCGCTATTATTCAAATTATTGTTATATTCCTTTTTATCGTTATTATCTTTATTATCCTAATTATTATAATTTTTGTTATAAACGTTATTATCGTTATTATTATTATTATTATATATTTTATCGTTATTTCCGTTACTATCGTTATTAACTTTATTATTAATATTTTTTTTATCGTTACTATCGTCATTATCGTTATAATCGTTAATATTGTAATTACCGTTATTATCGTTATTATCGTTATTATCGTTATTATTAATAATATTATTGTTATTATCGATATTATCGTTATTATCGTAATTATCGTTGTTATCATTATTATCGTTATTATCTTTATTATCTTTATTTGTATAATTTTCGTTATAAACGTTATTATCGATATTATTATTATTAATATATATTTTATCGTTATTTCCTATATTATTGTTAGTATTTTTATTCTCATTATCTTTTTTGTCGTTACTGTCGTCATTATCGTTATTATCGTTATTATTGTAATTTCCGTTATTACCGTTATTAATAGTATTATTATTATATGTATTATTAGTTATTATCGCTATAATCATTATTATCGTTTCTATCGTTATTAACATTATTATAGATATTTTCTTTATTTTCGTAACTACCGTTGTTATCCTTATTATCGTTATTATCGTTTTTCTTATTATTACGGTTATTATCGATATTACCGTTATAATCGTTATTTTTGTTATTATTATTATTAATATCGTTTTTAACGTCATTACAGTTAATATCGTTATTAATGTTGTTAATAATATTGTTATCTTTTTTATCGTTATAGTCGTCATTATCGTTATTATCGTTATTATCTTTATTATCGTTACTACAGCTATAATCGTTATTATCGTTATAGTTGTAAACGTTACTATCGTTATTATTGTTAATATAGATATTATTGTTATAATCTTCATTTCCTTTCTTATATTTATTTTCGTTATTATCGTTATTATCGATATTAACCTTATTATCTTTGTTATCGTTACAACCGTTACTCTCGTAATTATCGTTATTATCGTTATTATCTATAAAATCGTTATTATCGTTATTATTGTTATTATTATCGCTGTTCTCGTTATTATTGACATTATCGTTATTATCGTTATTTCCACTATTATAATTATTATTATTTTTATAGTAAATATCATTATTATCGTGAGTATCGTTATTGTCGTTATTTTCGTTATTATCCAAAATCTTTATTACCGTTGTTACCGTGGTTACTGTTATTATAGTTATAATCGTTATTATCGTTAATATCGTTAATATGTTTATATTTGTTATAATCATCATTATCGATATTATCGTTAATACCGTTACTATCGTTATTTCCGTTAATATCGTTATTATCTTTATTATCGTACCTACCGTTATTACCGATAATATTGTTATCGTTATTATCGTTTTTACCTTTATACCGTTATTATCGTTATCGTTATAAACGTTATTATCGTTACTATCGTTAATATAGTTACTATTGTTATAATCGTTATTATCGTTATTATGGTTATTATCGTTATTATTGTTATTATCGTTATTATCGGTATAATCCTTATTATCGTTATTATCGTTATTAACGTTATTACCGTTATTATCACTATTATCCTTATTTTCTTTATTATCGTTACTACCATTATAATCGTTATTATTGTTATCGTTATTAGCTTTCAGTATTATCGTTATTATCTTTATTATCGTTTTTATCGTTATTATCGTTATTATCGTTATTACTGTTTTTATCGTTACTACCTTTATAATAGTAACTATCGTCATCGTTATAAATGTTATTATCGTTATTACCGTTATTATCGTTATTATCGTTATTATCGTTATTATCGTTATTATCGTTCTTATTACTATAATTATAGTGAATATCTTTATTATCGATATTACCGTTGTTGAAATAATTATTATCATAATCAACGTTATTACCTTTATTACCTATCATGTCGTTATTTTCAATGCTATCGTTATTACCGTCATTACCTTTAATACCTTCATTATCGTTACTTCCGATAAAATCGTTATTATCGTTATGGTTATTATAGTTATTAACGTTATTATTCATTTTATCATTATTATCGTTATTATCGTTATTATCCTTATTATCGATTTTCTCTTTATTATCGCTATTAACGTTTTTATAGTTATTATCGTTATTACCTTTATTATTATTATTTTAATCGTTATTATCGTTCTTATCGTTATTAACATTATTACCGTTATTATCGTTATAGTTATTACCGTTATTATCGTTGTTACCTTTATTATCGTTATTATCGTTATTAACGTTATTGTCGTTATTATCTTTATTATCGTTCTTATTACTACTATTATCATTATCATCGTTATTATGGTTATTATCGTTATTATCGTTATTTCCGTTATTGCCATTAATATAGATATTTTTCTTATTATTATCTTGATTCTCGTTATTAACGTTATTACCGTTATTATCATTATAGTTATTTCCGTTATTATCGTTTTACATTCATCAACGTTTTCATCGTTAGAATCTTTATTATCGCTATTATCTTTATTATCGTTATAATCGTTATTGATCTCCTAAACGTTATTAAAGTTATTATTTTTATTATAGTTATTATAGTTATTATCAATAATATATTTATTATCGATATTATCGTTTTTATCGTTATTAACTTTATTGTTGCTATTACCGTTTTTATTATTATTATTAACGTTATACTCGTTATTATACCTATTATCGTTATTATCGTTATTATTGTTATTATAGTAATTATGGTTATTATTATCGTTATTATTATTATTATCGTTAGTATTACTATAATTATCTTTATTAACCTTATTATCGTTATTATCGTCATTATCATTCTTTTTAATATTATTGTTATTATTGCTGTAATCGTTATTATCATTATTATCATTATTATCGTTGTAATTGTAATTATCGTTATAATCGTTATTTTCGTTATTATCGAAATTATCCTTATTTTTATTATTATCATCTTTATTATCGTTATTATCGGTATTATCGTTATTGCAGTTATAATCTTTATTTTCGTTTTTAACCTTATTATCCTAATTATCATTATTATCTTTATTATTGTTATTATCGTAATTATCATATTCTTATAATTATTATCGTTATTATCGTTATTATCGATTTTGTCGTTATTATCTTTATTATTGTTATTATCGTGATAATTATTATTATTATCGTTCTTACTATTATTATCGTTATTATCGTGATTATCGTTATTACCGTTAATACCTTTATTATCTTTAGTATCTTATTCTTAT